>NC_142043.1:38592713-38901009 GCF_982192425.1 Myodes glareolus
TGGTAACAAGTTAGTCATTTTTTTATTGTAACTAAATTTACTTTCTATATTTAAGATTCATAGAACACTACAAACTTAAAAACTGCCAACTAGAATTCCTAGAGAAATGTTTTAATTTCTCTTTCCTCATATATTTTAAGGAGCGTTCAATAAAACTTCCTTCACAAACCAGTGTACGGAAGGGAGTCTTATGGAAAGAGAGTCATACTTTTATAATTAATCATACTTGTCATTATTAAAATATCAGGTGCTTACTTTTTTATGGATATTACAGAAAACTGAGGCTGAAAGGGAAAAGCTGCTGTTCGGGCTCTGTGGTGACAGGCAGGGTAGAACAACAAGGACTGGACTACAGAGCTGCCTAGACACAGATTTGAGGAGCGTGATGAACTATTTATTCTATTTAAACACAGGCAAACCTTTTTTTGTGTGTCGTAGCTTTAGACTTGTGGCCTCCTGCTTTGACTTCCTGTGTGTTGTAGTTTTGGGGTAGAGCACCATGCTTAGCAGATGAGAGACTTCTCAAGTGGAGAAATCTGTGCTTTTAGCATAGTGTTATAGACATAAGATGTATACCAGGCATCAAAGATGATTTACCTGTTTTTGTATACCTGGGAGGAACAGTTTACCTCAAGTATAATGTGTTTGTTTTACCATTTTGTCACTCTTGACCCCAGAAACATTGAAGAAAAGACCAAGTTGCCGTTTCTCTAATCAGTGTGGTGCAAATGGCATCCTTTGAAGTCCTGCAGACTGTTTACTTCTCAGTGAGAGTCTTTAATAGGAACCTTCTCCACTCATGAACCATATACAATAAAAATTTTCTGAGGCAGAGTTTTAGTTCAAAACAAAGGAATGCCCCATGTTATATGTTGGTGTTTGTTTTAGGCATTGTGTTGATGTTGATAGAGAAAGCAGGGTACCAAGAAGGAGGTGAGGTCTCATGTAAAAGGCACCCCAGTGGGTCTTCTGGGTTCCCACACATTGTTGAAGGTAGCTGGTTTCTCTGTGAGAAAGCTTTTCCTCGCCCCTTAGTGGACATTCGAGAAGACTAGACCAGGCAAGGGCCCTAAGTCTGTAGACCACAGCTGTCAGAAGTCCTCTATTGGGCTAGTCTGCTGAATGGTGAGGGCCCCAAAGTTTACCACACAGCCATTCCTGCTCATTCACATTCTAAGCAACAATTTTCTCATCTTAGTAGAAAGCACTATGTCATACTGAAGACGAGAACTTAGGACTTTACGTTACCAATGTTGAGGGACAGTTTGCTCTTTGGCTACATGTAGTCAATTAAGATAGACTTAGAAGAAAACTGTTTCCTAGCTCAGAAACACTGTCCCAGTTGATTTAGAACAGGCTGTTTGCACAGTAAAATGGACCTGGAATCTTTCCAAAGGAGGGATGATTGTGGCCTTAGTTCAGGCTTGGCTACCAAAGTACTTGGTATAAGGGACATGTGTTCATGTTTGTTCTGAGTAACTATACTTCAAGATAGCAGTATTATGAGCTATTTTCTGAGTAGAAGCAGCAATGCTTGCACAGTATGGACTGGGAAACGGGCATGGTTTCCCACGCTTCCTGCTGGAAGTGTACAGGATCACACATAAGCCGTGACTCAGAAGACAGGCTGCTTATGTTTGTGGGGAGATGTGGAGGGTCAGAAGTAAGTTCATGCAGGTTACAAAGCAGAAGGGAACTGGAGCAGTAGAAGTAGGAATTCTGTAAAAGAAAGTGGCTTCATTTTGTTCTTTCAGTGCTTAATGTTATAGCATGCAGAGATGGAGGTGTGCTTCCTAATTAGACCACTGAAGGATCATATGTTGGGTGCTTTTCCCCCATCACAGCCTTAGGGCATACTACTATACCCTGTGTTATGAGAATAGATAAGTATCGCATAAGCTGTGTTCTGTTTAACTGGCAGATTAGTCAGTCAAATGAATTTAGAGCCCACCATGCTTCAAAAGGTAGTGATCTAGAGCTGCAGAATGATGGAAGTTAGGCTTGATAGCATAGCTGCGGTCCTAGCACTCAAAGCTAAGGCAGGAGGTTTTCAAGCTCAGAGTCAGGCTGGGTTGCATAGTAATGACTCTGCTTGCGGCCACCACCACAGCCCGTCTTTAATGTACATAAAGCAAGCCCCTTACAAGTAGTACTGAGGCATTTCAGAAAAAGTAGGTTGTTTGTATCTTAAGGAGGCACGTTCTGGGGTGTGGCTTCTCTAGCCAGGAAGAGGAAAGTCATGAGTGTGGCAGTGGTGCATAGCCGCCTTCACACCACAGTTGGGTACAGCATGTATTTTCCCACCGCCTCCTGAGAGATGTTGTTGGGCTCATTCTAGATACAAGGGCATCAAAAAGTGCTCCATGCCAGGAACATTTTCCCCTCCAGGGAAGAAAGACATTTTATCCCTATACAAGACTGGTCTGGTGGCAGAATTATTTTACATCTGGATGGAAGTAGGGTACATCAGCACTTAGGTTGTTCCTGTGTAGTGGGAAGACAGGCCTGCATTTTAAGCCCCTCTCTAATCTAGACCGGAACTAGCTCAGATAAATTCACAGGGTTACCCACTGAAAGATATAAGTTTGGCGTGGGAAAGGAGCTAGCCTGTACACAAATAGCACAAATTATAGCAGAGAAACTATAGATGGCAATCAACGCTTGTGTCATAGGCACAGCTAGAGAGTGGTGTGATCATCCTAGGGGGAACACCCAGCCCGCTGCTTACTGTGTGTGTGTGGCAAGGCTGACAGTGCCTTCCTGGGAATGTGCCATGGGTAAATTTTATGTTCTAAATGTGGATTTACACAACCTTGGCCCATGTGTGCCGCTTACTGTAAACGGGTGCTGCTGGCTGTCTGCTCACAGGGACTGAGAGCTGAACTCTGCTCTGCTTTCCATTCCAGGGCCTGGCACATCTCCACGTTCACCACGTTATTCACCGAGATATCAAGGGGCAGAATGTGCTGCTGACCGAGAATGCGGAGGTGAAACTTGGTACGTAGCTGATGTGTCTGAGGTCTGATGCACCCACCTGGTACAAGCCAGCAGCATGCCGTGCCCCTTCAACATTTAGCTAAAAGTTCATTCTATTAATGTTTGCCCCTCCCCCACTTTAAGACTAAGCGACCTGGCCTATTGCTTAGTCAGGAGCCAGCCTTCCTTGTCCCATGCTTCTGTAGACTCCTCTGTCTGGATAGAGCAACTAGCCAGAAGGTTTGAATTTTTTATTTTGATTAACTTTGAGGAAGGGGGACTGAGAGACTTCTCTTGTTGGGGTTTTATTGCTATGAAGAGACACCATGACTGACAACGCTTACAAAAGAAAACATTTAATTGGAGTTAGCTTACAATTCAGAGGTTTAGTCTGTTGTCACGTCACCGTAGTGGGAAGCATGGCAGCGTGCAGGCAGACATGGTGCTGGAAAGGTAGCTGAGATTATATTTGGATCCACAGGCAGTTTGAAGAAACAGTTATTAGGCCTGACTTGAGCTTCTGAAACCTCACAGCCAACCCCAGTGACACATGGCCACACCAACTCCAACAAGGCCAGACCTCCTAATAATGCCACTCCTATGGGCCTGTGGGGGCTGCTTTATGCAAACCACCACAAGGCCCAATCCCAGGAACTGATGACGGAGGTACACTTTCAGTCCTACGCTGGCATAAAAGTCAGACTTTCTTTCTTGCTTCAACAACACCCTTAGTGGTGTCTGGCATTGTATTCCTAGTACTTGAGAGGCTGAAACAGGAAGATTGTGAGTTTGAAACCAGCTTAAGGTATGAAGCTAGAAAGAGGGAAGGGGGCAGAGAGAGAGAGACACACACACACAGAGAAGCACATACCCCTAATGATTTCCTGTTTCACGTCACAAAATTTCACACTTCTTGCCCTGGCTTATGAATAGTGTGGGCCTGACCCCTGCTACTTTCCTGCCTGTTGTCTGACCCCCTTCACCTTTTCTACCCTATGTTCCGTGTTATAACATGGAAGCAATTTTATGAAGTTTTTATAGAATAAGGAAAATCATAATAAATAAAGTCATAAAAAGTAAATCAAGATGCTTTGAGATACAAAAGATCGGCGGAAGCATCAGCCACAGCCACCGCCATTTCCTTTCCTTTACTCTTAGACCGTGCCCAAACCCTTTGCATGTACTGCTCTCCCTTGGTAATACTTGTCTTCATGTTCAGACTTACCATTTTTCCCTGTTTTCAGGGGCTTTCTGTGGCCCTCTGACCTCCTTGGCCTCCTGCCTCCTTTCTGTAGCACTGTTGATAATTTATGATTCTGTTGAGAGTGTGTGGCATTTCTCAAAGAAAAGAAAGCTCTCTTCTTCACCAGAATACTCTGGAGTCCAGCGCCAGGGCTGTGTTAGTCCCTGCTGTCTTCGTCAGTGTTGTAGGTGTCTGACGGACGTCCTCATGGGTACTGTTTCCCAGAGGTGGCTTCTAACGATTTGCAGTGTTCCCTGTCTCTCTTAGCGACACCTGAACTTATTCTCATTTTATTTTTACTCTGTTAACATTTTAAAACAGAATCAGCATTAACTTTTCTTCTACTTTTCACATTATTTTTCCTTTGTCCACTCAACAATCTAGTCTCCCTTCTCCTCAAAAGTCTGAACCATGAAAGTTGCTTTTTAGAGTTCAGATCACTGCTCTCTTCCTTAGTGCCTGTGCTAACTGGCTCTCTGCAGATGCGCTGACATGTGGAAAGTCTGCCTAGGGCTAAGCTGGGACACTTGCTCTGCCCCTGCTCCGACTGACTTGGTTAGGTGTGCCCGTGCACTGACCTCATGGCACCGAGACTATGATACCCTTCAGTTGCTACCCAGTTATCGGTTGCTGTTGCTAGCCAGGGTTCTAGAACGCTTAATTAGTCTTTGTCCTGATTTTGTTGTCTTGTGTTGAGGAGCATTCAACAAGTAAGCCTGCAGTTTCCTGAACTTGTTCTGTACACAGAGGTGAAATGTGCAGCCCCTGCCAATTGTCCAGCATTTTGTAGACCTATTTGTGTGAGCTGCTCCTGTTCTCGACCCTCCTGCTGGCTCATGGCAGTGTGTGGGCTATGATGAAGAGGGCCAATACTGATGGGCAAACACCCAGCTTGTGGGCTTTCTGCCAGCCCTGCCTCCCGTCCTTTAACTTTTTTCTCGACCACCATCATTAAATTCGTGGGAAGTAAAAGTTACTCTGAAAAATCAACTGAAGGCCCAGTTGTTCTGGGGAATGTTTATTGTAAGTTTATATTCTCTCTCTCTCTCTCTTTCTCTGTGTGTGTGTGTGTGTGTGTGTGCATATACGAGTGTGCATATGATGTGTTAATGTGAAGGCAAATGCCACAACACACATGTGGAGGTCAGAATAACTGGAGCCTGTTCTTTCCATCCTTAGGCTCCAGGCGTGGACCTTAGGTTCCTAGGTTTGTACAGTGAGTTCCTTTAAGCTCCATACCTGCTGAGCCATCTCACAGGCCCCTTTGTGTCTTCATGTGTTAGCCTGGGGCCTGTATGCTGAATAAGCTCTGACAGTGGGGAAAGCAAGGATCTGGGAAACAACTCTTACAGACGGCTATTGCTAACCTGGAACCTTTCAGTGTGTTCTTTCCAAGAAAACCACAGTTGTGCATTGTGGAGCTAATCTAGGACGGGCTCTATGTCCATTCTCCTAAACTTGGGGCTTTCTTTAATTTGCACTTGTTTTGATGCACATATTTTTTAAGAAGTGCAAACATCATTATTGTCCCTGTAAGAAACAGGTCCTCTTTTGGTCTGGGGCCAGGCCTCTTAGGTTCTTCTGGAGTGGTACAGGCTCTTGGTGTCATGGCTCTGCCTGAACAGTTATGCAGTTGACAAAGCAGTGTTTTTGTGTTTGCTATGACACCTCAGCGTTTTTCTCTTCTTTGTTAATTGTGCTCCACTTTTCTTTGCTTTTTTTCCCTCAGTTGATTTTGGTGTGAGCGCTCAGCTGGACAGGACGGTTGGCCGGAGAAATACATTCATAGGCACACCCTACTGGATGGCTCCTGAGGTCATTGCCTGCGATGAGAACCCAGACGCTACTTATGACTACAGGGTAAGTGGCACCCACCTGTTCTCCTGGGCCATCCATGGGTCGCTAGCATTGCAGAGGACTGTTGATCTGTTGCTTCATTTGTGATCTCACTGAGATTACAAACAGCCAGCCAGGCACAGATCTCATGAGCCTGTCGATGCCCCTCCCCTAGCAGCCCTTTTATCTTGAAGAACACGTTAGAATCAGATACAGTTTCTTTTTAATATACCATCAAAATTTATAATAGCATCCTCTGAAATTTTATAGTATTTTTGTGTAACGAGTTTTATAACCTCTTAGTTATACAAATAAATTGAAGTGATTATACAGTGACCTCTAGGGACTTGAAACTATAATGCACCTTTTTTATCCAGACATAAAACCTGTGTTTAATAATCTCATTCAGGTTGACTATGTTGCTGTTTTATTTGTCAATAAACCAAAACATTTGCATTAGTGGTTATTGTACCTGTAAATGATGTTAAAACTGAGTTCATATTTCAGTTGTTACCCATGTAGCTCAGTATTTGTTTCAAATACCCAGTTAATGAGGATTAGTCTAAACCTTTGCTGCAGAGGAATTTTCTTTTGATTCAAGTATTTAGAAATATATTGCAGAGTTTATAATTTTCTATTATTAATATATAGCTAAAATTTGAAAACACCTTCCAACATTGTCAGAATAATATCATGCTGAAGTAAATGGCAAATATTTCCTGGCGCTGGGGAGGTAATGTTTCTTTGTTTCCCTGAAGGATGCATTTATTTCATTTGTATGCCTGTCCAGAAATATAAATAGGTATCTAGAACATTCTCTTTTTGTTTTTGCAGAGTGATCTTTGGTCTTGTGGCATCACAGCAATTGAGATGGCAGAAGGTGCCCCCCGTGAGTAACTTCTTCCTTTTGAGCTCACTTCTTCTGTATAACTTGATGACCTGTAAGAACCCAAGGGCCACTGGGCAGAACCAGTGGAGTGAGTGGATGAAGGGCACACCAACAAGAGTGGCTTTAGATGTAAAGTGAATTCTTGGTAACCAGTAATCCTCCTGGGCTCCAGATTTAATAAGGGCTATTTTTTCTTAATTGCATTTAAAAATATCATTTGGAACAGGTTCCTAATCTTTAAAATTTTGTTGTTTCTTATTTTGACTTTACAAATTGAGATACTGTCTTTTATTTATGGATTTTTTTTTTGTGAAGATTTGAGTTTTCTTTTCCTTTGGTTAAATCAGTAAATTGATTGATCATGAAATTGATATTTAATTAAGGTTGTAATAGAAATGTAGAGAAAATAAGGAAAGAAAACATGTGTAGCATTTTCTCCTGGTCTGCTTCAGCAAGGTATGCACAAACTGTATAATGCCTCGTACATAGTGGTTGAATAAATATTTGTTGAATGAATGAAAAACTATTGGCCGTAAAGAAAGAGTTACAATGCAGAAACCGTGTCCTTGTGCATCTGTATGATATTGAGACAGGGGACCTATTGCTGGCTCATTTGCCTTAGTTTTCTTTCACACTGGGACACTGGTGTCTGCTTGTCTAGTCCCCACTCCACATTTATAAGTTTCTCCTAGAAACGTGTCTCATCTGCTGTGACATGCTAGTGTGCATGTCTGCTGAGTTTGCATTACTTGGATTGTGTGAATACAGACAGTAATCACAAAGACTGCTTACACTCAGCTGTGCTCTTCCTGATGACTCTAGCTGTAGTAGCAGACATATTGCGTGGAGGCTCTGAAGGCCTTCACAAGCCGCTTATGTGAAACCAGACTTATGGAAACAGCCAATTTCATTACAATCATAAAGGTGATTTAAAGACTTCAGTATTTTCTCCTTTTAAATTTGAATTAGTATTTGTGTTTGATTTATGAAAACTTTCCAGTGTCTATTTGAAGTTGTGAATTGTTGGTTTTCTCCTTATATTTTGCTATTTTTAAATGATAAATTCAAGATATGGCCTAGGGTTTGTAAAAAACATCTCAGCTGCTTGACATTCATGGCAGTTGAATAGTGGGATAGAGTATTTGAAATTATTTGTGAATGAATCCCGAAGTCAAGAATGAGTAAATTCGTGCCTTACTGACACAGCCGTCTCCTTTCCCCAGCTCTCTGTGACATGCATCCCATGAGAGCACTGTTTCTCATCCCTAGAAACCCTCCTCCCAGACTGAAGTCAAAAAAATGGTAAGCTGTATATGAATTTCCCTTCCTCCAAAACCCTCACCCCCAATAATTTCACTTTGCTCTGGGATAAAATTCTGGCCATTCTAATTTCAGTAACAAGAGTCAGCACCCCCAAACAATCTAAAGTGCATTTATTTCTTTGTGCTGTTGTTCTTGATACGTAGTTTGGATTACACACTTATGATTAGTGACACCTGAAAGCTCCATAATATAGAGAAAAGGTTATGTTTTAATGTTTAAACATCTTTTAACTGTGGTATGTCGCAGAACATTTTCCTACTAAAATGGCAAAGATGTGTTAGAAGTGCTATGGTAATAAGACTGTAATATTGATGGAAGATATTTGGGCCATGGTGCATGCTTGCAGGCCCCATGACTACAACAGGAACGTTTGAACGTGGGGGTTTGAAGCATCTAGATAATATTGCAAGACGGTGTCTGAAAAGGGGGCAGTTACTATAATGATGGTTTATAGAATGGCAGGTAGGCACACCTCTTTGTTGCAGAAGAGCTGGTTAGCAGAATGACCCTTTGCCACCGGGCAGCCAGCTCCCGTTCTCCTTGCTGCTTTCTGAGTTTGTTGTTCAGAATTCTGGCATTCACGGAGGGTGGGCATGATGACCGGCTGAGCAAAGCGTTTAGAATTGCAGCTTGTGAAGACATGTGCTTTGGTCAACTTTAAATCTTTAAGGGAGGGGCAGTGTCTTTTTTGGGAGAGGAGCTGAGAGTTTTGCCTAACTCCCTGTGAATGTTGTCTGGTAGTTCCTGTCTGCACTCAAGCACCCCATGCTTTCTGGCCCGGCTGTCTCCCCACCCCTACCTCTGTGCCCTCTGTGCATGCGGCCTGTTTAGTTGTGCCTCACTACTGTGCTTTCCATTTTCCTCTTGTTTAAAATCTTACTAATTTTCCAATTAATTAATGTTACTCCCTCTCAGGTTTTGTCACTCTCTCTGAAATACACACAAGGCCTCACAGTCAGTCCATCCATCTGGATTTGGTCTTTCAGTTTCTTCTGGCTGCTGTATTCTTGGTTGCCTGTCTTCTGAGCCATGCAGACTTTCTTTCCCTCAGCTGTAGGTGCACACACCATCCCTCCTATCTACTTTCTCCTTGTTTACTCTCCTGGTGCTCAACACATTTCACTTTCTTTCCCTTGCAAGATTTTTTTCCATTCTTTACACACCCTTTAACCTTTAAATCGATGCTAAGTAAAAGAATTGCCTAATTCTGTTAAACCAGTGTTTAGAGAGAGAGCTGAAGGACCACACAGTTGCAAAGATTTTGGCCCCGATTAGTTCCTTGTATTAATTAGTGAGAGATGATGATTCTGGGCATCATTGATAGCCAATGCCAGGACAGCAAATGTGTGTAGTGGGTGCTTCCCAGGGTTCAAGCTAAGGGGCTGGAGGAACTATTTAGCTTGTGCTAAACTAAGTGGTTTGTTTTCCTTTTTTTTTTTCCTTGTGAGATTTGATTAATGAGATTCTGTTCTGGGAGGATTACAAATCAGTATTCTGTATGAAGAATACCTCGCACTGTCTCCATTATATGTAAACTTTGGTTAACCATTTGCATGTAGCATATGCTAACAGAGACAGATGAGGAGTGATACCTCATGGGTTCTTAAGCCAAACTCTGTCTAACTAAATTAGGTAAAATACTACATTGATTCATTTACGCCACTATTTTCATCTTATCCAAGTATTTGAAAGTACAGTCGGCTTCTTCCTTTGTGATTTGACTTACTTCCCAGATGTAATCTCGGTTACTTTTCTGGAGAAATGCCTATCAGAGATGGCCAGTGGCTTATCTGCCAGAAGAATTCACTTACTGATTTTAAGGAATATACCATATCTGGTTGATTCCTAAGTGTTGTCTGGTGGACATGGTGCATAAGCATTTTTTAATTTAGGGAATGAGTCCCAAAATTTAGAATCTTGGTGTAGTGAGTCAGCACTTATTTCTTTAGTCAATTCCATGAATGATCTTAGTGAGTACAAGGTTTGGTAATCTGAGTCAGCACTTATTTCTTTAGTCAATTCCATGAATGATCTTAGTGAGTACAAGGTTTGGTAATCTGTGTATGCTGTACTATACATGTTACATAGACTGTCATGTTCCTCTTTAACCTTAGACCCTTCTGTGAAGTGATCCTGACCTGTCTTTGCATTCTCTTCTGCCTTTCATAATAGCCTCAGAAAGTGACTCTTTAGTCTCTGATACTTTTGCCCTTTTGTTCATGTTCTTATTGCCTGAATACAGTCTTCTTGTTCCCAATTCAGAATAACAATATTGTACCTTTGGTTTATGCTCAAACACTGACATAGTTTTATTTTTCTGCCTTTATATACCTGCTGTTGTGTATACTTAAATTCCCTCTACTTTATTTTACATGTATGTTTCTTACTGAGTCTAACAGAGATAGATGTACATATAAATATTGGTTAAACTGAAAAAATAGCTTGAAAATACACGATATAGAAAGGAAATTTCATCGAAGTGACATAATTAGAACTGAAGTAAATTTAAAGATCAATAGCTCATTCATTCAACAAAAATTTATTAAAATACTCTTTTGGTATGGTTAATGTTGAACATGACTGACGAGTTGAAAAATAAGAACCCATCTCAATATGAACCAAAGAAACAAAACTATAGTGTACAAACTTGACTTGCAGATATCTCCGGAGGAAGTGTTCTTAACTTGGGGTGGGGTGCTGCCAGGAAAGGCTTACCCAGAGACCGTCACAGAACTGAGTATCAGAATGACTTAACTTGGGCCAATGAGATTGCTCAGTGAATGAAGGAAGTTGTCTCCTTGTAAGGTCTAGAAACCTGAGTTTGATCTTCAGATCCTGTGTAAAGGTAGAAGGAGCAAAATAAATGAATTCATGGAGTTGTTCCCAACCTCCACACATGCATGCCACATGCGTATGACACACAACTCTCTCTCTCTCTCTCTGTCTCTGTCTCTCTACTTCACATATATTTTTAAAAGATTTTATTTATTTTGTATGCAGTGTTCTGCCTGCATATATTCCTATATGCCAGAAGAGAGCATCATATCTCATTATATATGGTTGTGAACTACCATGTGGCTGCTGGGAATTGAACTCAGGACCCCTGGAAGAGCAGCCAGTGCTCTTAACCTCTGAACCATCTCTCGCCCACATACATACATACATACATACATACATACATACATACATACACACACTTTTAAATGTTCCAACCAAAGGCAGGGCTAGGTATGAGTGTTCATGCACTGGGCCAGAAATGGCAAAAGGGCAAAGCTCAGAAAGTGACTAGTGGCACACATGTCGGCGACAAGTCATTGTGCCCTCGCCCAAAGTGAAAATCTGCTATTTCTGCCTTTGTTCATCAAGCAGTGGGATCTGATGAGTCAAACCAGTGCAGGACTGGATGGAGCATCAGTGGGTTCAAAATGCCCTGCACTTGCCCATTGAGGCAGACCCTCTGCTCATGTCTCTGTTCTTGTTTTCTAGATACCAGACAACTATCTTCATCTGTGCTCCTGCATGTGCTGTCCACTCAGTCCCATCTTCCATGTGTCTGTGTCCTCCCCCCTCCCTAGTGAAGCCCTTCCTCTGTTTATTCTCTTACCTTTTCTACCCCCCTGATGTGGTGGAAACTGAGTGACATTAGCCTTAGACTCTTCCTTTAAATCTGGCTTCTTTTACAACGGTTTCTGGTATATTGTTAGTGGTATACTGCAAGTGTAAAGCCACGTTAATGCCCCTGCCCCCTTGCCCTCAGTCCTGGGCTCCGTGTGTTCTCCCAGCACGGCTCCTTCTCAGGCTTCTCACTGCTGTTTTGGAGCTGTACTTTGGTAGAAGTCTGATGATGTGTTTCACTTCCTCTTACAGGTCAAAGAAATTTTTCAGCTTTATAGAAGGCTGCCTGGTGAAGAATTACATGCAGCGGCCCTCTACAGAGCAGCTTTTGAAACACCCTTTCATAAGGGACCAGCCCAATGAAAGGCAGGTTCGAATCCAGCTGAAGGATCATATAGACCGGACCAGGAAGAAGAGGGGGGAGAAAGGTATTATGGCTCTTTTATTTTCACTTTTTTCCTAACATAGCATTGAATAAAATTTAGAAGATTATAAACTAGTGTTAAAGGCTTCACCCTAACCTTTTCAGATACAGGGATTTTGTTGTTGTTATTGATCCTCCACTGCCTTCCCTGTCGTCCCTTTCCCTTTCCCATCCTCACATTTCTCTTTCCACTTTCCTACCGCATGTTCTTCTACCTTCCTGTATGTATACGTACGCTGCAAGCGTGAAGCCACAGTAAACGGCCATAACCCCCCTCGGGGTCTCCATCTGGCTTTGTGTCATACTCACACACTGACACACATATGTAAACATTGTAAGAGAGGGCCTCCTGTAAGATGCTTGTCACTGCAACTCCTAAGACTACTGTGCTCTGTCGGTCGCTGTGACTCTGAAGTGTCATTTGCGATCGGATATTAAGGTGTCTTTCTGTTAGGATTTATTTGGCTACTCAGAATCTTCTGTTTCATATGGATTTTTGGGTTATTTTTTAAGCACAGGAAGGTTTTCTTATGTAATGTTGTCCTCAAGTGACTTAAAGTTTTCATAGTAAAGGCCTTTCACTTCCTTGGCCAGGGTTATTCCTGTATACTTTTATTTCTTCTTACAAAGTTTACTGTTGGTATATAGAAAAGCTACTGGGGTTTGTATGTTCAATTTTGTATCCTTAAGTTAATGAAAGGGGATCATCAGATCTGAGAGTTTCAAAGTGGGATCTGTAGAATCTTTTAAGTATGGAGTCATGGTGTCTGAGATTAGCAATACCTTCACCTTTTTCTTATTTTTATTCTTTTTATATCTTACTGCTTTAGTTTTGTGGGACTTGTAGTACTATATTAGTGTCTAATTATAGATTTTAGATGCTATGTTCATTTTCCCCCATCTAGTACCTCTGGACATGTTAACTATAGGTTTGTCATTTATAGTCTTTACTACTTTTGAAGTGTCTTCTTACGTTCTGTGTTCCTAATTTCTTCAGGGCCTCATCCATCCGTCCGTCCATCCATCCATCCATCCATTTATGGTGGGACTTCACTATAGCTCATGCTGCATATTTGTTTTGTCTTAGCCTTCCACGTGCTGGAATTATAGGTGTGATCCATAATGCCAGACTCTGGGATTTTTCTCATGTCAACACATGTAACTTTGTCCAATGCCTTTTCTGCGTTGAACTGTGTCCTGAAGTTTATTTATATCATGTATTGCATTTGTTGTTGTGCACAGCTCTGCATCCCTGAGATGAAAACACTTTGGTTCTGGTATATAGTCTTAATATATTCTTGAATACAGTTTGCAAGTATTTTATTGAGAATTTTTCACTCAATGTTCATTAGAAAAATTGGTTTTTAATGTTCTTTTCTTATTAATCTTTGTTCAGTTTTGCTGATAGGGTCATCTTGGTTTCATAGAATGGGTTTGGTTGTCTTCCCCTTCACTTTGATGGAATGGTATTGGTGTTAGTTCCTCCTTAAATGTTTGGTGACAACCTGTGATACATCTGTCCGTTCTGGAACTGTCTTTATGAGACCCTTTAGGCATTGCTCCAGTCTTGTGCTTGTTAATGACCTCTTTACATGCTTATATCTCACAGATTGAACTGTGGCAGATTGTAGGCATTTAGAAATCGATTTATTTCTTCTAGGTCTTCCTGTCCTTTAGAATATAAGTTTTTAAAGCATTCTGTAACAATCTTTTGGATTTCATTGGAATCTGGTAACAATTTACTTTTCATCTTTATTTATATTAATTTGGGTTTTCTCTGTTTTTGTTAGTTTAATTAGTGCTTTGTCAATCTTGTTAATCTTTTCATAGAACTAGGTCTTTTGATTGATTTTTGTATATTGTTCTCTCCATGTCTGTTTCATTCCTTTCTGTTCTCATCTTAATTTCTTAAGATTTGCTGGGTTTTGTTTTAGCATCTCGTTTTTCTAGAGCTTTGTTTGAGATCTCTGAATTTTGAATGTGGTCACTTACAACAAAAACCTTCTCTCTCAGGACTGCTGGGCGGTGCTCCGAGGGTCAGTAGACTGCTCTCTTGTTCATTTGCGTCTTTCAGGAGTTGGAGATCCAAGGTGTCTGTGGTTGTTGTGTTGCACTGTGGTCTGCTAAGGTAAAGGGATTCTTTTTCTGTCTACTTACTTTTTCTACTTATCTGTGTGCGGAGGCTTGTTTTGTGGCTTATAATGTGGTCAATTTTAGATGAGGTTTTTCTGTGTGAAAGTGGAATAATCTACAGTTATTGTTAAGTCCAGTTGACTTTTGGTGTAGTTTAGTTCTAAGTGTCTGTGCTGAGTTTTAGTTCGGAAGAACTGTCGCAGTTGAGCATTGACATCTCCCACTCTTGTTTTGTTGGGATGTATGTGGCCTTTCACATCTTTTACTATTAGTTTCAGAAAATTGGTAGCCACAGTATTTGATGAATGAATCTTTACAACTATTATATGACCTTGGTGAATTTTTTCCTTCTTGTAGTACTTCTTTCTCTTTATTCTTCTGACTTTAGTTTGGAAGCTACTGTATCAGATACAGCAATTGCTCTGCTTGCTTGTTCACTGGCTTGCTCAGTTTATTTCTAGCTCCTGTCTCAATCTTTGGACGTCTTTACTAGCTAAGTGTATTTCTTGGAGACAACAGACAGCTACCTTGTCCTTTTAATTCAGCCAGTTCATTTCTATCTTTTTATTGGTAAGTTGATGCTGTTCTTACTTTTAGCCGTTGTTGACGGGATCGCTAGTTCCTATGATTTTCCTAGTTGCTATTCTGGTTAGTTGGATCATTAGTTTTTCTTTGCTCCTCCCCTCTTAGGATTGGGGGTTTTCTGGTTTGCTCTGTTGCCCATGACTGATTATTTTTCCCCAGGCACCTGGCTCTGGCTTGTTCTTTAGCTTCTTTCATGAAATGTGATCTTTCCAGTATTCTTGTGAATGAAACCTTCTTTTCTGTACATATTTTTCCTTTAAGAAGTTTCTGCCATGCTGAAAAGCATTCAATTGCCATGAATTGTTTTAATTTGTGTTTGTCTTGAAATATTGTTTTCCCCCCTGTATCAATTCTTAAAGATAACTTTGCTGGGCACATCAGTCTTAGTTGTCAGTTAATTATTTCAAGGTGTGAAATATATTGTTCTATACTTCCTTGGATTCTCAGGCTACAGATGAAGGATCTGATGCTATTTTGAGATTTCTGCTTTTTTTTTTTTTGGTAAGTTGGCTTTTCCCCTTACAGCTTGTGGTATTGCTTCTTTGCTTTGCATCTTTGAAACCATGACTGTGATGTGAGGAGTGAGTCTTCTCTGGCCATGTCTATTTGGGGTTCTGAATAGCTCTTGTGTGTGGATACCCACTTGTTTTTCTGTTTGAGATATTTTCTGCTGTAATTTTGCTAGTAAGTTACTTGTGATTTTTAATTTTATTTCAGCACTTTCTAAATCCCCATGTTTGAGGCCAGACCCTCAAATAAAAATGGCAATCCTTTGCCAGCAGCTATGGACTACCTGTAGCTCCTTAGGAAGCGGGGGAGCCTGGAGAGTGCCTCCCCCATCTATGCCAGCATTTTGGCTGGGATGATCTTGTGCTTGTCTTGTCTAGCCACAGCTGCTGTGAATTCAGGAGTGCCATAGCCGCATCATTTCCGCCAACAGCATCCTATTGTGCTCCATCCTCAGACTCTTGCCATTCCCTCTGCCGCCCCTTCAGGGTGTTTCTTGAGAATGTTTCATTCTGTTGCTACTGCAAAGCCTATTCCTATGTTTCTTTTCATTTAGCAAAGCTTTCTCTCTTGCCATCTTGCTAGAAGCTAAAATGTAAAAATAATTAAATTTGGTTATGATTTTTGGTTGCTTTGGTTAAATTCAGTAGGTAATTTTTGTGCCTATCTACTTATCTACCATTTATCTCTATCATGTATATATGTATCATCTATTTATATTTAGTTTGTTATAATATATTTCTTTGTGAATATGTTGGTGCTGTTGCACTATTTTTCTTGTGAGTACTCTCTCACAGAAAAATCCCACAGATAAGAATTTATCAGTGCTGAAAACCCAGCACTTCTGTAGGGAGTGTGGCCAGCTCAGGGAATTTACTGCCATTGATATGGGAAGTCGGCATCTGTTCTGTGCAAGTTCTCCCAACCACTATGTTCACAGAGAGCATCTTGTGTTGGTCACCATGCCTCTGGAGATGCTGGCCTCCTCAGGTGCCTGTCAGGATGTGTCAACGCTCCTGCTTGTCTTTTAGATGAAACCGAGTATGAGTACAGCGGGAGTGAGGAGGAAGAGGAGGAAGTGCCTGAACAGGAAGGAGAGCCAAGGTAAGGACCCTGAGAGATGAAGCTCCATTGAAGCTGGCATTCCACAGGAACATGGAGCACTGGCTCGCTTCCTGTCCGCCATCCTCACCTCATGACAGATGTCTGTGAGCAGCTCCCCACTCCAAACTGTTACGTAGTGTTTTGTTTTTAACCCAGTTTTATGTTTGGGGCTGAGGAAATACTGCTGCTGACATTTGGTGCTCCAGGAGGCACAGTGGTACAAGTCCTCTGCCAGCCAGAACAGTCAGACCTGCACACAAAGAAACATCCTGCTCACAGGCAGCTGTTGAAACCTTTCCCGAAGCTTCATTTCTTCCTGCTGCGACTGCGGTTACCAGCATTTGGCTTCCTCTCTTAGGGAGTGTTCTACATTTTGGTTTATCTCTGACTTCCCAAAGTGTAGTGAAATTAAGCAGGAGGCTGAGTGAGGGATTTACTTTTTTATATTTTTACTTTAGTAATGATAGCATTCCAGCTGATCTTACCTATGATTGAGAATGGACAAAACGAAGACAGATAGAAGTGTTGAGAATGTGTTGGAAATAAGAGTTTGAAGAGGGGCATGAAATTTTACTAAGAAGTCCTACGATAACTTAAACAATCTGAGTCCATTTCAAACTAAAATTTGCAGAAAATTAGAATTGATTTCATGACCACTATAGTTGTTTTTGGAGAATAAAATGGCATATGTAAGATACACACTGGCAGATGTAGTTAAAGGAATTGAAGCATGTTTGTATTCTTGCTGTTCTGGGTGATATAGGATTGGGGAGACAGAACAGTACTAACTCAGCGTCCTGTGCAAGGCTCGCTTGGGACCTGCTGCTGTCCCCATCCTAAAAAGCAGTGGTAGGGAATGCAGAGCAGGCTTGATGCTGGCCAGATGAAAATGAAGGAATGCTGAGCACCAATGAATGCCATTTCTTTGTGATGATGGAAAATAAGAGGGCCAAAGAGAGACCATTGAAGTGAAAGAAAGTGAGCTCAGTCTTCCAGTGTGTTGTTGAGTTGATGGGGGAGTCCCATGTATAAGTGCCTACTAAGCATCTAGAACTGATTTTTCAGACATTGGTAATGATAAAGGATGACACAAGCCTTCTGAGCTGTAAGCATAGCTGTCCCGGACTTGTTGATTGAACACCTGGGCTAAGTTCTCATTAAGTGAGCTGAGCGTAGAAGAGGAAGGGCACCGTGCTCTTGGTGCCCTCAGAGCCAAGGTGATGCATGAAGCCCTGACAGCCCTCTTCACTCTGCAGTTCCATTGTCAATGTGCCTGGAGAGTCGACTCTGCGCCGTGATTTCCTGAGACTGCAGCAGGAGAACAAGGAGCGTTCTGAGGCTCTGCGGAGACAGCAGCTTCTCCAGGAGCAGCAGCTCCGGGAGCAGGAGGAGTATAAGAGGCAGCTGTTGGCGGAGAGGCAGAAACGGATTGAACAGCAGAAGGAACAGAGGAGGCGGCTGGAAGAGGTAGGAGACATCTGTGTTGGTCTTTTCCTTTTCTATACTCATATCTGTTGGTTACCAGACACCCCTCCAGCTTGCTGAGGTGATGTGGTACTGAGACAATAGGTGCAGGCCCTCTTGTAGCCATTCAGACCTTCTGAAGGGAAGCCTGTGCTTTGGACTGGCAGGGTTCACATTCCTTGACCTTAGAAATGTATTCCTTGTAAAACATGCTGAAGGCCTGCCTAACGCTTAGGTTACATGTGTATTGTGAGGTGTAGATCTCCATTGTCCTGAAGATGGCACTAGACCAGCTTTCTGTAGTGTTTCCATTGTATTTAAGTTGACTTGCTTAGACTTGACCTGATTTCTTTTCCATTCTTGGCTTTTGGATCTCAATTTTGTATTTTTCTGACACTTAAGACTTTTTATATATAAGAAAACGATTGTTCTCAAAATTCCTTAACTTTGGGGTGGATTTAAGAGTAAAAAATTCAGGCCAAGAAGATGGTTCCATGGATGTAGATGCATGCCACCAAGCCTGACAACTGGAGTTTGGTCCCTAGGTCCTAGGTAGTATATTAGAGAGAATGAACTCTAGCAGGTTGTCTTCTGACCTCCACACGTGTGCTGTGACATGTGCATTGCATGCACCACACACACACATACAACAAATGTATTTTTTTTTAAAGGAGTAAGAAATTCAGAAAACAGAATAATTTTGTTCTGTGGCAGGCAAGTGCAGTTTGCACCATGTTTATTTACGCCGTTAATAGTCTCAGTATTGGTAATGTAGTTATTTAAAGGTTGTTTTTATTTTTAATTCACAGAAATGTAGTTTCCCCGTAATTCTCTTGAGAATCAAGAGTGTTTTGATTTTCTTTTTTTGACTGCCTTTTATTTACCATGCCACAGCCCCTAATTTCTCACAATCATTTGTTTTCATTTGATTTGAATATATTTTTCCACCTCTGTAATTTTTTCCTAGTAGAAGAATCATCAGAAATAAGCCCTGTAATGGCATTTCCAGTGGGGTTTACTTTAAATAGCTAAACATCTGTTGCCCAGGTCGTGTAGCAGAGTATGCTGGCAGAGTGTCTTTAAATAACTAACCATGCTGTTGCCTAGGTCATGCAGCAGAGTGTGCTGGCACGGTGTCTCTTATTGTCCTATGGATTTGTTCCCTGCTTGGAAACTAGTGTGTGCCTCACAAAGGGAGATATGTAAATACTCAGAACTTTTATAGTGAAAAAATTAGTGTTTGTAGGACTTTTGAAAGCTTACTTGCAAATCTCTTTAAAGGATATTTAAGGCTTTTCTCACTGTTTTGTGAACAGACTGGAAAACTGGGATGAGTTTGGAGGCTTACTGCAGGTACTGGGATGAGCTCTGACCCTGTCTAGTTCCACTGCCCAGGCAGGTGGTAAGAGTTGCCCTGTGGGGCTATTATGAACTGGATTGTCTAGAGTTTGTAACACAGGCGGTGACAGTGGCTTTCAGGTTGTAGGAGTGAGATTGGCATCTAGCCTCTCTGTGAGTAGGCAGTGACTATTATACAGTGAAGACAGCTGAAGTTCATCGATGTGTTTGGCCATTTTGTTTCACTCAGTACATTGATGCCTAGTGGGTTAGAGATATTTTTATCAGTCTGCCAGTTCATGATCGAGTGTAAATTCATACTCAGGGTCACCGCGGATCCCACTTTTCCTAAACATAGGGGAGGGGCTGGAGAGATGCTCGGTGGCTGAGAGCACACTTGTTGCTCTTGTATGTAGAGAAACCCAGATCTGGTTCACAGTACCCATGTGTGGGTTACAACCATTCATAACTCCATGGCCACCAAGCACACACATGCTACACATAAATACATGTAGGCTAAATACTCATTTGCTAAAAGTGAAGAAAAAAATTTAAAAAAATAGAGGAAAGGTGGTGTTAGGGAAATTGGAGGGGTGAGAATGAGGGGATAGAGTTGATCAAAACAAACAATAAAAAAGAAACCTTAAAAATAGAGCTAGGCACTGGAACGGCAAGTGTTCTCACAACTGGAATCTGCTTGTTGGGATTCTGGGAGGTCTAGCTTCTTTTCCTTAATGGGAGGCAGTTCTAAGCATTGTTTGAACCTTAGGTTCCAGAAAGGTAATTTGGAAATCTTTGAGACTGAGTAATTTGTAACCCTTTCAATAAAAGGCTAGGTTAGCCCCCCTCCCTTTAAATGGAAATAAAAATTCCTTAAAAAAAAATTCCCGTTATGAACAATGTAGGTGGAGATACGCAGCCCCATTCATGAGATGAGTGAATGTTGGGCCACTAGGATGGCTCAGAGCTTCAGTCCCTAGGACCCACATGATAAAAGGAGAAAACAGACTCTTTCAGGTTGTCCTCTGACCTCCATGTGTGCCCTGTGGTAGCGTGCTGTTCACATGTGCATACTCAATAAACATAATTTAAAAGTTCCCAAAGCCTAAATAATTTCCTTTCAGTAGGCCAGCCAGAGATGCTTTAAAATAAGGAGTAAGGGACCATGGTACAAAGCCCCCCTTTTTGCCCCTGCCTTAAAACTAGTCTTGCTGCAGCTAGGTGTGTCCTCTTTCTTCCTATCAGAGGCCCATATATTTCAGAAGTACTTGTGTGCCACTCGCTTAGCTAGGAGATACCAGCTGCTCTTCTCCTGTTTGCTGGTGTGCTGTACATAAGCGTGCAGATGCAGCCTTCGCCTCGGAGGGAGTGGTCATGGCTAGGAACAGTCCGGGTTACCCCAATACCCTAATACACATTACCTTTACAGTACATACCTAATCACATATTACCATTACATTACAGCTTTATGAAGTTGTTGTGATTGAGCAAAGACAAACAAGTCAAGATGCTTCTGTCAGGAAGTCTTCCTTGCTTTGCTAAGGAGAGCCTATTACACACCCCAGGCCCTGCTCTCTGATGACCTCCTAACCTTTGTTGGAAGCAAGGAGTGTTAGTGCACTCCAAAGGATTTACCTAGTAATCATGGCTATTAGGTCAGACACAGTGGGCAGTGAATGGTTATTAAAGATGCTAAACACAGCCAAGAAACTCGCCTCCCAGTAGTTCTGGTCAGCCAGCAGCCTTTCAGAATCTCCAACACAGGAGCTTGTTCTTACATCTCAGCTCACGTAGGTATCTGGGAATTGGTTTTCTAGTTTTGTAGCTTTCTGCTTTTTCTGTCACATTCTCTTAGTCCCAGGAAGAAGGGGAGTGCATGCTGAGTCCACACAGGTCAGTCTTTCCATAAGCTCTTGGCTCCCTTCCCTGCTGCCGTCCCCTCTCTGTCTGTGAACACTGCAGCAGGGTACCTACTCTTCCCTATTCTGTCCTTTCTGTGGGTGTTTAAAAAAATGGTTTCTACTCCATTAGCGCTTAGCCCTGGAGTCTCAGCTGCGACTCTGTGACTGGGGATTGCTTTCCTCAGCAGGGTGGACATGGAGTGTGTGCTCTGTAGATCCTCTCCCCAGGAGGACACACGGATTATTCAGTTTAGAGGGGCAGGTAGAAGTGAGTACATTAAAAGTAAAGGGAAGTGAGAGAAAAGAAAATTTCTTTGTGAAGTGGGGTTAACATTAGGCAGACATAGTTTCTCAGTAAGAGTTAATAAGCCATCCTGTGTCTGTTGTGTTTTTTGGCTCTGAGATCATAGAAGGGAAAATTTGAACTCCTTTGCCTCAGAGAATTTTCAGAGGCTTTCCACACATTTCCTCACTTGCCTTCACATACAAAAGGCCATTGTTGTACAAATCATCAGCATCTGACTACAGGGTCGGCCTTGGCCTGGCGCTGCCTTTTTCACAGCTCCAGCTTTAAAGATCTGCTTTATTCCCGGCCTGGCAACCCAGGGCCCTGAAGCTAAGGCCTGGCCTAGTCTGGTCAGTCAGTCAGCAGTGGCTATCTTGTTCATAAGAACCTCTTGTAAGTTCTTGAATGTTCTTTTGACATGCAGTCTTGTGCTTTTATTTTTAGTTAAATTTGGTGAAGAATTTAATTCAGCAAACATTGGTATCTTATGGGGAGAATTTTCTTTTGAGAAATTCCAGTCATTTTTTTTTCTCTTTTAAAAGGTGATCAGAACTGTAACATAAGCAAACACACTGTATGCAGTAGCATGTTCTCAAGCCTCTTGAATGGAGGTAACTAGAACATTACTAACACTAGTAAATTCAGGTCATGTTTGAATGGGCTTTAGAGCTGTATCAGTATGGCAGACTTAGGGAAGATTTTAACAGCTCAAAAAGTATGCATTTATTCTAACACACTTAAGAATACTTCAGTAATAAGAAAATCTGTGATTTGAGAGACCTTGAGAATCATTCTTATAGCATCATGCAATCTTTCACTTTGATTTTTGTTAAATTAATACAAGAAAACCAGAGAAGGTTAAGCTAGTATATTTGTAGGTATTAACAGGAGATTCATTTCATTTAGGCTATTTTCTTTCATGAAAACAGCCTTTCATATTAATCATCTGTTAAGAGACATTTAGGGGGCTGGAGAAATGGCTTAGAGGTTAAGAGCACTGGCTGCTCTTCCAAAGGTCCTGAGTTCAATTCTTGCCAACCTCATGGGGCTCACAACCATCTATAATGAGATCTGGTACCCTCTTCTGGCCTGCAGGCAGAATACTGTATACATAATAAATAAATAAACCTTAAAAAAAAGAGTAACAAATAAACCTTTAAAAAAAAGAGCTATTTAATAAGATACATTTGAAAAGTCAGTTGTTTGGTTTCTGCTGTTACAGTCTTTCTAAATGTGAAGAGCTTTGGTTGCTCACAACTGTCCTGTTGATTCTTGGTCAGACTCTCAGATTCTGGGTCTTGGGAGGGTGGTGGGGAGGGTGTGTAGTGTAGCAGTGCCTCTGTCCTGTGGTGTCCACCTCTGCCCTGCCTTGAATGTGCATGCAGTGCACTCTCCCCTCTCGGAGTCTAAATGCTCCTCCGCTGCTGTCTGCAGCATGTGTCTGGCGCTGCTTTCCCTATGAATGCGCATTGCCCTTTCTTTTCCCAGCTACTGCCAAGACCACTCATTGCTCCACTTACCTAAGGGGTTGAACATTGGTGATTCTTTCTGGACCTGTCTTCTTTTTCTCCTCCCTAAATTAGAGCAGTTTAATACTCTTGTTTCAGTTTATACTTGTGACTATTCAAGTCTATTATGGAGGGCAAGTAAGAAAGAAATTGTCTTGTTCTTTGTCTTGGCCATTCATTCATTCCTCCCCTTGCTTAATGGGATAGTCTCAGGAATCTTTGCATGTGCCTCATTGTTTAAATTCATCTTCATATGTCCACGATACTTGCTAATACAGGTTTATCAAGTGGATAAATCAGTCATTTCTAGTCCTGTGTGTATCTCTGAAAAGTGACTGTTGATACTGTACTCATTTGAAAATGGATCCTTAGATGTGAGTCTTAGTATCTGAGTCTTGGATACTTTTTTATTATTATTTTATTAGTATTCTTTTATTGGTTTTATTGAGCTATACATTTTTCCACTCCTCTTCCTTCCTCCCCTATTCCCTTCTACCGTCTCCCTGTCCCCTACACTCCCAATTTTCTCAGGAGATCTTGCACTTTGGACCACTCAGAGACTTTATGTCATGAGAAACAGAGGCTGTGGTTTGAAAATATGATACCCTACCCACATATACCAGTTATTCCTCAAGCTTGTCTGTACTATATGCAAAGATTACCTTAGGATTTGATTGGGTTTCATCTCTGAATAGATAGTTCAGTCTTCCATCACTCTGAGTGTGAGATGCTGAGTACAATCACAACAGTTTTCTCCAGGATGCCATGTGCTTGTCACGAGTCGGATTTAAAAAAAAAATCACAACACACAGGCTGACAGGGGAGCTCAGTAGTAGCTGAGCATTGCCTGGCATGCTTGAGGCCTTGGAGTCAGTCCCCAGCATCTCTCTCTCTCTCTCTCTCTCTCTCTCTCTCTCTCTCACACACACACACACACACACACACACACAGTCACCATATATTCCTCTCAGGAAGGTAATGTGTACATGGAGGGGACTAAATATAACCATGCTTTCAAAGGACTTAAATTGCTAAAACGTTTCATTTAACACTAAGAAGAAAATGCCTTTTGAAAACTTTCAGTCAATAATTGAGGTTTTTCTCTTAAGATTTATTATTTTATTCTAAGTGTATGGGGTTTTACCTATACCTACCTGTGCACACAGTCCCACAGTGGCCAGAAGACAGCATTAGATCCTTTAGTGGTCTGGAAGTCCTGGCCCCTGACCACCACCCAGGCTAACTCAGAGAATGCTTCTCAGGAGCGAGGATTGAAAGATTTCTATAATAGCTTGCACAGTGTCTGAGGGTAATTTTCTTTTATTCTTCTTTAGATCTAATTCTCTTGTTCTAATTGTCTATAATTCTTTAGCTTCTAATTCTTTAGTTCCAATTCTGTAATTTTAAATCTTTGGTTTCAATTCTCTGTAGTTTTCTGTTCAATCTAGCGTAAAAACACTTTTTACAGGAGGCTTGAAGTTATGATAAAAAGTTTTACAGGAGTTAATCTCGTTGGTAAGAAGCACATTCCTTTGGGTGAGTGACAAGGGCAGAACCCTTGACCCTGGACACACAAAGTTCAAGGTCTCTGGAGTGACTGTGAGCAGAGGGCAGGCCCAGTGCCCAGGGAGATGAGCTGTGAGACACAGTTTCATCAGTTACTTTTGGCAAGTGAAGAATTGACAGGGTTTTTTAGACTTTGTGTTAGTAACCTTGGTTAGGCACCCACGCCTCTGACCTTGTGTACAGCTGTGAAGTTTTAAACTCATGCTCCATTCACAAAAACCTTCAGTCTGGTTTCTCATACTCCATTCACAAAAACCTTCAGTCTGGTGTGAACTTGCTCTGAGGCAGAAACGAGCTGATTGTGTGCAGTTGTCTTAGACTGAGGAGACATTTGTTATTTTCTTGTTAGTCAGAATAAAGGGAGCAAAGCGGCTTTCTAAGTGCCTCACAGTCCTCGTGGGACAATAGATCTAGTTATGAAGCATATTCTAGTATATTTCTGCATATATCAAAATCATACAGCTTAATGAGAAGTCATTTTCCTGGCCATCCAGAGATATATGTGTGTTCAGTAGATGGAATATTTTCAGGAGATAAATACACAAGCAGTGGGAAAACACCCAAAACTGTTCTTAGGGAAGAAATGAAGTGACTCATGAGAGAAATTACAGAAGAGACAAACAGTTATCTATAACCAGTGACCCCATGGCCTTACCAAGTGGGGCTCCCTATCAGAGTCACTCATCTGATAATAGGTCAGCCTATTGGACACTAGTTATCACCTACTGTATACTCCCATGGCCTCCAACAAGATCCCCAGGAATTGGAGTTACAGATAGTTGTGAGCTACCCTGTGGGTGCTGGGAACTGAACCTGAGTCCTTTGGAAGAGGAACCAGTGCTCGTAAGTTCTGAACCAGCTCTCAAGCCCCTGAGGTTGGTTTTTGTTTGTTTGCTTGCTTGCTTGCTTGTTTTTAATGTAGTAAGAATTCCTGAAGTATTTAAAAACTCTTAGAAAATAGGAAAAGAAGAAAAGACAAATTTATGGGTAATAGAACAAAAGAAAACCATTTGATTCAGGAGCCCCACATCACCTTTAACAGACATTCTAAGACATTGGTGTGATAGGAAGAACATACAGAAAATAGTTAAACATAATTTCTAGCTCTGAAAAACACATTTCTGTCTGGCATATTCTGCCATCCCAGAACTCAGAAAGAGGCAGGAGAATTGAAAATTCAAAACCATCCTGGGCTACACAGTAAACCAAAAATCAAAAACCAACAGATACAAGTTTCTGAAATGAAAAACTTATTGCATATTCAGAAGACAGTTGAAAACCAAAAGAAAGAAAAGCCCATGTGAAGGCCCATGTCATCTTTGAGTCCCTGTATTGAAGACAGAAAGGGGATCCTAAAAGCTGCAGAGCAGGGCAGTTTGTGGACCTCGGTTGGACAGACCGCACAGTCTCAGTGGGACATCACCCCGCTGTCCAGGCCCAGCACACACAGGACATGCCTTAGACGCTGCTGGAGTGTGGGGAAGATTCAGATGGGGTACTAAACTCTAACAAATCCTTGTGTTGTGTACCCACTGTAACTTTGTGATATAGTATTTTTATTTAATCTTGTTGTTAGCCATAGTATCACAGAATTTGTGAACTGTATCAGTTTTCTCTGATACAGTGATATATTCTGTAGAGGTATTGTCCAGTGGAGAAGCCACTAGTGGACTCGTTTCTTTATGTGTGCAAGCTACAATTTAGCGGTAGTGTGTAGTAGCCATGTATTAGACAGCGTTGGTTGAACGTTAGCATTTTTCATATTCATAGAAAGAACTAATAAACTTTAGACTCCACAGCATGTTAGTGCTTACTGACAGGTGCTGTGTCATTTTGCAAGAACAGTTAGGGAAGTAGCTGTGTTGTTGGACACTGTGCATGTCTGGAGCAGGCTGAGTTTCCTGAGTTGGTTTGACACTCTATCTGTCGGGGTGCTAGGTAGAGTGTACTTATAGAATGAGCCTCATAGACAGAATGGCTTTTCCAGTAGAGGCGTTTTGGCCAGTGACGTTAGACAGGCCATTTTATTTTTCTGAGCCTGTTTTCTGTGTAGTAGGACTGAGGTACAATAGGAATGAGATCCTGACTTCCTAGGGCTGTAAAGAAAATTATATTAGGTGCAGCAAGTGATTTTTAAATGGTAAGTGTTTACAGAGCCAGGAACATAGAAGCTCACAGGTATTCATTGGTAACTTTGAGATATTCCCAGCAGTAGTAGTGATACTTGTTTTGTTTGCCAATGCCCATTTCTTTTTGTTCTTTTTTCTCATGCATACTTCTAATTTTTAAGATACTTTTTTGTTTTTTCTTCTTTGTCCTTTTTTTCTACCCTCTAATCATTTATTTCTTTCTGTTCTGATTTAAGAGTCCTAGATAGTAATGCCATGAATAACAGTGAGTGGTGGGGTTCAGTAGGCAGTGAACATGACTGTAGTGGAACACAAACCCTGTCAGAGCTCAAAGGAACACTACACCCGTGAGCAGTAGTTATGGGGCACTGCATGGTACCTGGCCAGAAGAGGCTGCAGGGTCCAGGGGGTTTCTCACTGTCAGCAGATCTCCGAGAACCACAGCCAGCAGATCCCTGGTAACTTCACAGTTCTTCTTCTGCAGCAACAAAGAAGAGAGCGTGAAGCCAGGAGGCAGCAGGAGCGAGAGCAGCGAAGGCGAGAACAAGAAGAAAAGAGGCGTCTAGAGGAACTGGAGAGGAGGCGCAAAGAAGAAGAGGAGAGGAGAAGGGCTGAGGAGGAGAAGAGGAGAGTGGAGCGGGAGCAGGTTAGTTTATCAAATCGTAGTATTTGCTATCCTGTTGAGCTGGGGACTGGTAGCCAAATGTACTCTCCTGTGTGCGTGCACATATTACACTCAGAAGTTTAAGTGTCTAAACACATTGGAAACACTAACGACTTGACTCCTTACCTTCAAAAAGAAAAAAAATTGATACAGTGTAGAGACCCTTTGAGACTACCCAGAGTCTTGACAAGTGTGACACGTGACAGATTTCTGAATATATGTTCACAGTCTCGGCTTACATACTGTGAACTCCAGGTGTCTGGGTGGTGTTAACTTTTTAGACAAGGAAATTAAAAACCAACTGTAAGGGAATTTGTAATAAATGTTTGAAATATCTAGTGACTGAGTATATATATATATATGTATTAGTAGTATTAAAAATTTTTTTGATATTTAACAGAAACAGTTTTTTGTAATGCTTTTAATTTTGGTATTGCTTTCTATAGTTTATTTGTAAATTTCTTAAACCATATGTAAACAAAAAATAACTTTTCTTAGTTTCTTTGGCTTTCTCGTCTTCATTGATCATTCTTTGTTTTGTACTTTGAATAAAGAAGTCAGTGAATGGGAACCATTTGAATAGTGCTTGGATTTCAGATTTAAAGTACTTTCAGACCATGATTTTAACTTCCAAATGGGATGATCCAGCTGCTGTCCTTCGTTCTCCTCCTGGACCTTGAGTGTCTGAGCTTGGGTCTGCATATACACCACTGAGTGTTTGAACCTCCGTGGTACAGCCTACGTGTTACTGTCTTCTTCTTGAAGCTTAACAGCATTGCTTGTTTGTTTGTGGTGGCAGTCATTAGTATTTTATCATGTTTATCCCCGAGGGCTACAAATTTGTGAAGATGTCACTTGTCAAGAAGTCACGGGGTGTTGCTGTGTTGATTGTGAGAGGCCTGAGGGTGGTGCTTCTGCTTTACTGCTGTGGTGGAAGTTGCAGTTGTTCAGATTTTGTGAATAGGGGCTGGTGAGCTTGCCCAGCAGGGGAGAGCACTGGCTGCTCCTCTAGAAGACCCGGATTCAGTTCTCAGCACCCACATGATCCCTTACAACCCCGTCACTCCAGTTCCAGGGATCCAATGGCCTCTTCCTGGCCTTCCCCAGGAATGCATACACATGGTCAACAAATATTCATGTAGGCAGAACACTCATAAATACAAAATATAAGTAAATCTTAACCTTTACAATATTTGTGACTAGCAAGTACACTGCACTTTAAGGATTTCTTAAAATTGGTTCTGTTTTACTCTGCTCTTCCTTTTTGATTGCTAAATAATAGTTCTCTGTTAAACTTGCTGTAGTACACATTGCATTCCCATGCAAGTGTGTGTTTCATATTCTCTGATCATTGTATGTCAGAATCTTTGTGGTTTGGATAGCATGTGATTTTTTTTTTCTCCTCCCGTTTTCTTTCATTTTAAAGGAAGAGCATAAATGAGTATAGTAACTTGTTTACTTTCAAGTTAGGGTTTAATTCTGTTTTGCTTAAAAAAATATATGATTTGGTATTCAGATTCCGTTTTTCAGACAGCTAAGGCCACATGTCCATCACAAAGACACTTAGTTGCTAAGAATGATCTTGGGGAGCCAGGGACTAGGGACCTGGCC
Source organism: Myodes glareolus (assembly GCF_982192425.1). Lineage (NCBI taxonomy): Eukaryota > Metazoa > Chordata > Mammalia > Rodentia > Cricetidae > Myodes > Myodes glareolus. The sequence continues at coordinate 38,621,816 of NC_142043.1, forward strand.
TTGGGGACTCAGTCTGCTTTGTAAGATATGATGCCCTGAGGTTGTTTATAGGGCATTGTTTTTATGTTGTCTGATACTCTTCTGGCCAGAACGATGGTTAGCTTAAGCATCTGTGCAGCCCATATCTTTGGCTCTTTACTTCAAGGCATGTGCCATGAAACGGGCTGGTCAGTAGGAGGCATCTAAAGAGACAGAACCCAACTCCATGGAGCAGTTTTCCCATGAACCCTTCCTTTGCTCCCCTTCTAGGGCGGGTGGGTAGTTTTCATTAATGCAGGGGTGGCAGTGTTTGTTTTCCTGACGGAAAGACTTCTTGTAAAATGCTTTTGTTCCAGAGAGATTTTCATATCTAGCTCATATTCCATTTCTCTAGTGAAAAAACATAATGGAAACTTGAACAAATGCAGCAGGTCACACAGCTTGTTTTTGATGGAACTGGGTTTAGGGTCTCCTCATCGCTTTGTTCAAATAGGATGGGTACAACTTCAAGTTTGAGTATGTTCCCACCTCTCACTCCTCCCCCCAAACTGGAGCTTGAACTACGGACTTTAGGCAGGTCAAAGTAGCATTATTACCTTTGTGTATTATGCTTCATATGTGATTGCCTTTTCCCGTTATGATACAGATTGGTCATTTTCTCCCACTGTGCACAATACACAAACACAAGCTCATCACCAAGAGCTTGGGCCAGTTTACTTGTAGAGAAGTGCCCATAACCTATGATCCCTGACCATATCCTTCAGATTATAGTCATTCAGGTACCTTTCAGATCATTAGCAAAAGCACAATTTGTCTTTGGGTTTTTTGGTTTTATTTTATTTTGGTTTTAGGTCTTAAACAGATTTGGGTTTTAGTTTTCAAAGGTTGCTGACCCATGATTGTTTAAAATGATGTCTCATAAGCAGATATTTACTCATCAGAATCCCTTGATCCTAATTCAGCTCCAGTGTCTGTGGAGTCTGTCATCTTAAGAGGAAGACCTCCTTTACAGTTCTGTGTTGGGTGTGGTAATAGCATTGTACAGCGGAGCTCCCACACTGCCACGTGTCCCTGGGGTGCCCTAGCCTCCCTGCACTGCACTGGCCAGCTTGAAGCCTTTGCAAAAGCCCCAGCAAGAGGTTGTTTTTAGGTTAGGTGTGCATTCCTTGGTGAGTTTGCTGTGAAGCTTATTGGAGTAGTTCTTGGTTGCCCACACAGGTGACTGATGCTTTCCTTCTGGATGTACTGACTGCTGGGTAATTTCTGTGTGACAGGAGTACATCAGGCGGCAGCTAGAGGAGGAGCAGCGGCACCTGGAAATCCTGCAGCAGCAGCTGCTCCAGGAGCAGGCCATGTTACTGGTAACGCCCCGCCTCTGTCCCATTCCCAAGCCACAGGGCCTGTCCCTCCCCTAAGTTGGCCAAGTGGTGACTGTCAGAGCTGTTTGGTTTTATTGTGGAAGTCAGGTTCTAGTGACGGTGTCCTCTGTGGTCGTGCTGTCAAGCACAATGTAAACTGGTCTTTGTTTATTTCCCATTAGTAAGTTAACTGCTTTGTTCAGCACGTGCCTGTCATGTTTTAAACAGAACTTGGCATTCAGTGAATGTGAAAATGCTGAAGGTGTCAGGCTCACCGTGCATGTGTAGAATTGTTGCTGAGTTTGTGTGTGTATATACCACTGAATCTGATGTTTAATTAAATTCTTTTACTCTGCAATGATGTTACAGTTAGCAAATGCTGTCAGATTTTACACAGGTAACATGCTATTTAAAATCCCAACCATTTGCTTTGCTCTTATACAAGAGGGGAAGTCCTATTTAAACAAACAAAAGTCAAGAAGGGACTCAGAGACGAGATGAGCTCGCCGTGGTCCCCAGATTCAGTGTTGCCCTCTCCCTCTCCAAGGAGTGCCGATGGCGGGAGATGGAGGAGCACCGGCAGGCAGAGAGGCTCCAGAGGCAGTTGCAACAAGAACAAGCATATCTCCTGTCTCTACAGCACGACCACAGGAGGCCGCACCCGCAGCAGCAGCCGCAGCAGCCGCAGCAGGATAGGAGCAAGCCAAGCTATCATGCTCCAGAGCCCAAGCCTCACTACGACCCTGCTGACAGAGCTCGGGAGGTATCTTCTTTCACTTTGCTTAGATGCTGGTCCTGAAAAGGCTCTGAGACGTTCCCTCGTGACTGGTGAGAGCTGTACCATGAATTTCAGAAGGGACCAGCAAATCACCCGTTTTCTATGTGATTGCCTCATTTAACAAATATTAGAGGAATTAGAAGTAAAACTACACACACACACACACACACACACAAAGAATGCTTGGCACCATCATTCTTTAGCGTGTGAACGAGAGAAGTGGTGGTCTGGTCCAAGACTAGGATGAGTATCAAGTGGACCTTTAGCCTGATTTCTTATTGGTCAGTTGGTACATTTGGTCACAGCCTCAAACTAGGATGCAGCCAAGCCTTCTTCCTCCTCTGGGCTAGACAAAAGGGTTTGGTTGCTTCCAGGAACACTGAGCAGTTCTGGCCTGTAGATGGCACTCTTATTCTACATCCTCCTTCACAGGGAGGAGAGTCAGGGAACAAATTCTCTTACAGTTAGAGTAATGAAACTGGACACTGATGCTAATCTTAGAGGCTGCTTTGCTTAATTTTCATTTTCATAGTTTTTTAAAAATCCTGTATCAAATCTTAGCCCTGCTTTTTGCCACCCCTCAGCTCCCTCTCTCTTATATCTGAAGAGAACAATTTCTCTTGATTGTCCTGCTGTTAGACTTCCTTCTTCATCTCTCCTTTCCCTACTAACATGGCGCTATGTCTTCTAATTCTCTGATGCAGGTGGAAGATAGATTTAGAAAGACTAACCACAGCTCCCCTGAGGCCCAGTCTAAGCAAACAGGCAGAGGATTGGAGCCGCCGGTGCCTTCCCGATCAGAATCTTTTTCCAATGGCAACTCCGAGTCTGTGCACCCTGCCCTGCAGAGACCAGCGGAGCCACAGGTAGCAGCAGCAGCCTGTGCTGTGCTGAAGGCACATACTGGGCTCACTGGCCACACTCAGTGCATTGTCACGTGGAAAGAGGAGCGAGCTGCTGTGGCGGTACAGCTAAAGAAGGATATGCAGTCAGCCTTCATTGTTTAAGCCATTATGAACAATACATCCATAGTCAGTAATTTAATTTTCTCCCTCCTTAACTCAGATGTGGAGTCCCTCCTTCCTCTTAAAGAAATACTTTTTCACTAGGTTTTTAGAAAGTTGGTTTTATTGTGTAAGCACGTTTGAAGAGAACCAGAGGCTCTTCTCAAACATTTTAAAGTAAATGCTTTACTCCTGTGGTCCTCAGCTCCCTGGAGGACTCTTGGAGGCTGAAGATGCCTGTGATCCATGCAGAATTCTGTTTATTTGACTGAATATGTCTGGGAAAGTCTTTGTTTTCACCAGATTCACAAACACTTTAAGATTCAAACAGGTTTTGACCATTAGAATAAATATTGATTTCCTGGAGGAGATCTCGACAAAGGTTATGACCTTTTCTTCAGTCCGTACCATATTCTGCCTTGTCTGGGTACTCAAAAGAGCAGCTGCCATGTTGTCTAGGAAGGAAAGTAGATGGCGGAGACATCCCAGGCTGACTGTTGGCCTCAAATTCTGGTTCTTGCTCTCTCCCTGATGACAGTGTTTAGGTGCAGCCTCCATGCTGCTCTGTGCTGCAGGCCGCCTCAGAGAGATCCCAAGCATCCCTGCACTTGTCACTGGAGTTTGCATGTCCCCTAGGACAAAAGTTAGTGGTTTTGAGACAGAAGTAATGATTGTGCTTTGACAAATGCATTCACCTGAGAGTTGGAATGTGCTTTACAATAACAAATCCTCCTATTGGACGGTGGGGTGCTATGCAAGGGGTCAAGAGGAGCAGATCTGAGGCACAGTATGTAGGGTGGGGGTTTATGTAGGTACAGCAGCAGAGAACTCCAGAGATTAAAAGATGGACAGAAAAAGATACAGCATAGGCTGAGAGAACAGACCCAAGTAGAAAAGTTTGTTGCCATTCGCTCCTAAACTTGGAGCTTGTTTCCTGGTGTGATGCGTGTTAAATGCACAAGAAGCCCTTGCCTTGAAAGTTAAACCCAACAGAAGGGTCAGACTTTTCTCTGAGCAGTAGAATTCAAGAGTTCCTGAGTTACGTGACCTCATTTTTATTTCATGAGTGATTAATACAGTATTTAGAAACAGTTGCCCTTTTCCTCCTTCTTTGCTGAGAGTGCTCTTGGCCTAAGCAAGCACTGTAAAGTATTCTTGGAGGGAACTTTCTCAGTAATACCTAACACTGAGCCCCACTTACTACTACTTGGTGACACATTTGTTTGTATCTTTCCCAGTGAATATTTAAAATATTTTAGTAGTATGAAATTGTAACAAAACTAGGATTATATGGATCCACTTGTGAGCTATAGAGATTGTGCACTGGGATTTGGCCACAGGTTATATCGGCATAAGTCAAGCAGGTTAGAACTTTGTGATTTCAGTTTGCACTAAACACGCTGATTAGTAAGTATGTAGCAAGAATTACGAGAATTGTAATGTTGGGCAGTTATTCTACAATAACAAGACAACATTTATTGAAAATACTTCATAGATTTTTGAGAGAATATTTTTTAAAACAACTGAATAAATTCACTGGGCAAAGTCACCTTGAGTTCTTAATTGGAAGGCACACTCCAACACTGGTCAGCCGGGGGTGACTTGTCACTGGATTTTTTGCTAAAGAAATTTTAATCCCACTTTTTTTCATAATTAATAGAAAGTCTCAAAGATTAGGAGGAAATAAGAAAAAGCTATTGTTATATTTGAAAAGTCAGTTGTTTGGTTTCTGCTGTTACAGTCTTTCTAAATGTGAAGAGCTTTGGTTGCTCACAACTGTCCTGTTGATTCTTGGTCAGATTCTCAGATTCTGGGTCTTGGGAGGGCTGTGGGGAGGGTGTGTAGTGTAGCAGTGCCTCTGTCCTGTGGTGTCCACTTCTGCCCTGCCCTGAATGTGCATGCAATGCACTCTCCCCTCTCGAGGTCTAAATGCTCCTCCACAGCTGTCTGCAGCATGTGTCTGGCACTGGTTTCCCTGTGAGTGTGCGTTTGCCCTTTCTCTCCTTCATCAGAATGTAACTGGTTTGCTGCTCCATGCCTGACCCTGTGCTGCCCTGATTCCCATTTCAGTTCTACTAGCTCCTGTTGGATTTAGTGTTGACCAGAAAAGCTAGTTGTATGCAGAACGCATTGAATGTTTTGTGTTTTGTTTTCTTGTAAGGTACAGTGGTCCCACCTGGCATCTCTCAAGAACAATGTTTCCCCTGTCTCGAGATCCCATTCCTTCAGTGACCCTTCTCCTCCCAAATTCGCACACCACCATCTTCGCTCTCAGGACCCATGTCCACCTTCCCGCAGTGAGGTGCTCAGTCAAAGCTCTGACTCTAAGTCAGAGCTACCTGACCCCACCCAAAAGGCTTGGTCTAGATCAGACAGTGACGAGGTGCCTCCAAGGGTAAGGAGCAGAAAGACAGATGTGTGCTGCTTTTTCTTTTTTATTTTAAGATTTATTATTTACTTTGATTATGGGTATGGTGACTTCACCAGATTTAAAGGGGCAATGGAATTTCAAAGTAACTTTTTATAGAGAGAAAAACATTCCATGTTTAGTCACATTTAGCCAATGGTCAGTTAACTTTTTATTGTTTAATAATTTAATAAAATAAAAAGAAACATAGTTTAATAAAAAGAAACTTAAAAGGGGACTGGAGAGATGTTTCATGTTAAGAGTAGTGGTTGCTCTTCCAGAGGTCCTGAGTTCAACTTCCAACAACTCGATGGTGGCTAACAACCATCTATAATGAGATCTGGTGCCCTCTTCTGGCATGCAGGCATACATGTAGACAGAACACTGTATACACAATAAATAAATCTTTAAAAAAATTTTTTAAAGAAAAATTATAAACAGCATGCTTCTAAAGTAAATATAATTGTAAATTTAAACAGAAGCTTTTCACTATTATGCATAACAAAGATTTCAGAAAAAGTCTTATGAGGAAAAATTAACAAAATGATTTTTTTTATTTTAAAGTTATTTTGTAATTAGTAACAAAATGAAATTCAAAGGCATATTTTAGTGTATTTTTTCCTTCACTTGGAATTTGCTTCCTCTAAATAATTTCTTGCTTCTTTGCCAGTCTTTGCTTCTTGCTAATCTATTTGTAGACCATTGTTTGATTCCTTTGAGCTTATTTCTTGATTCTTACATTACCTCAGCGAAGTGCTGTTGTGCGTTCCCTGCCACCAGCTTCAGTCCACACATCACATCAGTGTTGCAGAGTGTAGACATTGCCCAGGCCGGTTTGATCAGTGCAGGACAGGGCAGGGCTGGGAGAGGGAGGAGCCTAGTGATCGGTGTGCCAGCATAAGGAGGACTGTCTTGGAATGTGTTTTGAAGAGCTTTGCCGATGAGCTTTGTTGCTCAGCTCACGTCTTTAGTTTTAACTGCCATGTTTTCCTATCTAAAGGTTCCTGTGAGAACAACATCTCGTTCCCCTGTCTTATCCCGTCGGGATTCCCCACTGCAGAGCAGTGGGCAGCAAAATAGCCAAGCAGGACAGAGAAACTCCACCAGGTAAAAGAAGAGTGACGGGAGCCGATGTCCTGTGTGCTTGTTCTTAGAGTCCTCTGTTGTCTGTTTTCATAAGTGTGCTCTTCCAGAACTGAAGTTCTAGACAAAAGACATGAGCAGTTTTGTTTACACATACCCCTACCTCGTTAGTATAAACAACAAATTGATCTGTAGTAAAAAGATTTGGTATGTATTGTAGTTGAAATGAAAACAGCTTTTCTCTGTAAAGCAGAGAATGGAGGCTAGGGAACAGGTTCTGAGAAACTTGAAGTCTGAGAGAGTTTTCAGCCTGAAGGATTAAATTGTGAAGGTGTAAAAGTCACAGCAAAGTTAGTGTTGTAGCAGCCTGCAGCAGGCTAGTGAGCTTGTCAAATGGTATCACTGCTGGGGTTGGTACGGCTCTGCGTGATGCCGTAGTGTTGTTAGCCACACAAGGCTAAGTGGGAATTTAACTGACTTTAAATGAAATAAAATTAGCACTTCACCTCCTTGGTGGGGCATTAGCCGTGTTTCAAGTGCTGGTGTCACGTGTACTGCTGGTACAGTGATCAGATATGGAGTGTGTTGCATGTTCAGCTTACTGGAAATTTCTATTCATCAGCATTGCCCTAGAGTTTATCCTTGCTAAGTCTTTGGCAGTTTGGTCATCACTGAACCTGTCATGTTGGCAACCTTAGTATAGTTACAGGTGACTGGATGGATGATAATTCAGAATCTGCAGGTAGCCCTTTGATGCCGATGACCAGAAAGGACTGGCATTCTCCCGTGCCAGTGTCCAGAACACGAATTCTCCCCAGCAGATGTGTGCTGTGGGTCTGACCATAGCCAGAAAGCCTTCCCAGTTTTGCTTCCCCCCCACATCTCAGACAAAAGAATGAACTGTGGACGTTCAGGGTGTGAGAACTGTAATGGGTGAATGAGGGCAACCTAGATATAGAAAAGTTTCTGGGTAATTATCTCAGTGATGTTTATTTCCCATCAAGAATTGGCTCTGATTAGGACAGAAATGCTTGTAGCTCTAGTCTGTGTGCAGCTCACACATAATATGGATGTCACGTGCTTCAGTAAGAGGTGTCTTTTGGTGTGTGGTAACTTAACAAGGTCTGCACCACCATGTGTATGTAGTGCACTGTGTTAAATGCTGTTTATAGGCTTTTCTCTCCTCCCCACATTCCACATCGTGTACACATTTATGCCATAATATAGTGGAATGACACCATTCTCTCTTCTTTTCTAACAGCAGTATTGAGCCCCGGCTCCTATGGGAGAGAGTGGAGAAGCTGGTCCCCAGGCCCGGCAGTGGCAGCTCCTCAGGGTCCAGCAACTCAGGATCCCAGCCTGGCTCCCATCCTGGGTCTCAGAGCGGCTCTGGTGAACGCTTCAGAGTGAGATGTAGGCTATCTCTCCTACACACTTTCTTTGGGAACACCCATGGCTCTAATTAGTGATTGGAAGACCGCCATGTATAAGAGAGACCTAGACTTGTGTCTCATAAATGATGCTTTGACATCGATTGCTGAGGATATAAGTAATCATAATAATTTTACTCAGAGCTGTATTTTTAAAACGTCACACATAACTAGCACAATAAACACTTTGGATTTGAGTGCAGTCAAATAACGTGCCCAACGTGAATTAAAATGCCTAAGCTGGGGTTGAAACACATTTCCTCCTGTTTGAATTCTGAGGCCTATGCTATTGTCAGTATGTATTATTGACAACAGTAGTTAGAAATTCCTGTTACTGTGGTCTTCATAGTCCTTGGTAGCATCCATGAAACTGATGCAGCACTTTCAGTGAGACATCAGAAAGACTGCCAGAGTGTCCCTAGATCCCATTTTTTGCCTCAAGTTCAGACTCCATGGAGAGAAGTCAACAGGGAGAAGAAATGGGAATCTGGGTGGATGGGGGTGGGGCCGAAACAGTTTATGGTTTGCTTATATCTGTGTTTCTACTTTTATGTCTCTTGAACTGAACAGCATCGTCCAAGTCTGAAGGCTCTCCATCTCAGCGCCTTGAAAATGTAGCCAAAAAACCTGAGGAAAAGAAAGAAGTATTTCGACCTCTCAAGCCTGCTGTAAGGACTGTGTAAAATCAATTGGTTCTGTCTCAAGCTTGAGTGAAATCTCTGTAGTAAAAATATGACTGAAGGGCTAGGGTATGGGGCTGCACTTCGGAGGTTCTAGTTCAGTCTCTAGGGGAAAAAAAGGAGACAAACTGATTGAGAAGCCTGCAGTGGTTTGATTTGTGTGTGGCCCTTTCCTGGTGTGAGGAGGTCAAAGGAATGTCCCATGCCAGGATGCACTTGTGGGTTCTCTCTTAGGTATCTCACGCCTGAAGTCCCTAGTGGGGCAGATTTTTTTCTACTTCAACCTCGTACTTTCTGTCCAGTCCTCTTTACAGAGAAGTACAGAACAAAGCGTAGTTTTATTTCAAAGGCATTTTTAAAGGGAACACACACTTTATAGTAATACTAAGTAAAAGCTAAGATTTCCCCTGCGCGTGCGCGCACACACACACACACACACACACAATCACAGCTGGGCCTTAACCTTATGCTAAATGAGTTTGGCATTTACAGTACTGACTTTCAAAATGCACTGTAGTAAGTCAGCTTTTCACAGCCTCCTGTTGCTTAGTGCCGCCTTTGGCCTCTGGAATGATGACTGCGACTGACCTCGTACTCCCCTTCTCTCCTTGTAGTAATAATCAGTTATGTGACCCTGGGTGGTTGTAGATTTAAGCCTACTGAAGTTTGAGTTTCCTGCTTGTACTGATTTCTTGACTTCTTTCTCCTCCCCTTTTTTCTGCTGTCTGCTCCCCTTTTCTCTGCATCCCCCATCAACGATGACCTCCCTCGCCACCTCCATGAATTGCCGTGTCCTGAAGGGTGAAGTGGTAAGCCCTAACTCTGGCTCGTCTAACTTCAGCAGCGCTCTCTCTACTTTTTAACTTGGCTTGAATTTGAACTCTGCTCTCGACTTGCCCTATTGTTTTCTAGACGTCACAAACTGTATTTTATTGGTAATCAGATATTTTAGCATTGGAACCTGCTCCGGGTATTCACTGTTGTCAGACTTCTGTTCCTTAAGCGTCTGTTTTAGAACTGCTCCAGTGACACAGATGATTAGCAGGCTCTGGGGGCTCAGACTTGGTCCCCGTTGTTTCAGAGGCTCAAGGGCCAATTAAAAAACATACTCTTAACTGCATAAAAGGAGAAAGCTAAGTCAGAACTGCTCTTTAAATAGAAAGGACATAATAGCTATATAGTTGTTTTTTTGTTTTTTGTTAATGTCATTGCTTTTAAGCGAAATTCTCAAGTGAATTTGGACTCAGCATGTAAATGGGAGGGGTAAGCAATCTTCACTCTGGAAAAATAGATTTAGCAGATTGATAAGAATCTTAAAGTATCTCAGCACAGTAAAGAGAAATAAAACCAGGGTTTAGTAAGTTTTCCTTTGATGTTCACACTCCTTGACCATATTGCAGGGAGTGTGGCTGAGTCTAGAAGGGGGGCCTGTGGAAACATCTCACCTATTACATGGCGTATGGCAGAGAGACTTTCTCCTGTGAATGCCCCTCACTCAGCCAGGTGGTAGTTACTAATAGGGAAGTGAGGGGTGACTGTGCTAGAAGCACCCCACTATCTTGTGGACTCGGGATTCTGCATGAAATGAGGGAAGAAAACTCAGATATGTTAACACAGATCTGTGTGATTCTAGGCTGGTGTTCTGAATAATCCCTTTAAAAGAAGTGCTGTTGTGTATTCAGGACACGTCACAGCAAAACCTCGGCCCTGTCTCTAGACTAACAGACATAAAATACTCCTTTCTATTTGGAAACAGAATACTGCCAGCTTACCCTAAGCAGATCGTTGAATTGTGATTGCCAATGACATCAGCCTCTTTCTATCAAAAACCGAACAGACTCCTTCATTTGAACACACATCCCCAGAGAGCCCTCTCTGACACCAACGCTGGCTGCTTACTGGCAGTTAGCCTGGAATGTTTATTACCTGTCTCTTCTACCGGCCCCTTTGCCTCACTCTGTTTTCCGTCCTGTGTGTTAGGACTTGACTGCATTGGCCAAAGAGCTTCGAGCAGTGGAAGATGTTCGACCACCTCACAAAGTGACAGACTACTCTTCCTCCAGTGAGGAGTCTGGGACCACGGATGAGGAGGAGGAGGACGTGGAGCAGGAGGGGCCTGATGACTCCACCTCAGGACCGGAGGACACCAGAGCAGCGTCAGTGCTTGCCGTATTAGCAGATGAGAGTCTTCCCTCCACGCTTTCTTTCTGCTGCAGCCTTTTGCCCTAACACTGTTGCAGAAGTTTGATGTGGTTTTCATGAACTCAGTAGAATATAATTTACACACACACACATCAGTGCCTCCTCACAATATCTCATAATGTGGGGTGTTTTTTTTTTAATTTAAGGGTGCAGTACAAGGGAAGTTTGGATGTAATTAAAAAGAAGTATACTTTCTGAGGTTTTGCTTAAGAACAAAGTAAACAGCAAAGAACTCTGTCAAAAGGATAAAGCCAAATCCTGCTATCCTAGAGGAAGCTCATGCCTGCAGCCTCCTCTCACCTTAGGCTTTGAAAGGAGGTTTAGCTTGATATCCTTGACTTGGGGATTTTGTCGCCACAGGTCATCTCTGAATCTGAGCAATGGGGAAACAGAATCTGTGAAAACTATGATTGTTCATGATGATGTGGAAAGTGAGCCAGCCATGACCCCATCCAAGGAGGGCACCCTGATCGTCCGCCAGGTACCTGTGTCTCTTCCTTCTGTCGTCAGAGCTGAGCTTCTCCTGTAGTCATTAACCCACTTGCTCATTCACTCACCCATGCTCTTCTACATCGTCATCTGTTTCCATGTTAACACGACTCTGAGGGCAGGGTGTCCTGGGCTAGGGAGGTAGGTGTGCTGCATGCCACCAAGGTAGCCGGTAGTCTTCCACCCCACATTGCTGCTCCCCTGCATGCCTGTGGCAGCCTTCATCCAAGCACCATGCTGAGTTTCACAATCTGTGTTAGAGCGGTAGAAAAGTCACAGAGAGTCTGTGAAGGTATAGATCCGGAGCCTGTAAGAGGGCCACCAGGAGGCTCTGCTGGGGCATCTGGCCCTGAGTGTCTGCAGTATTGCAGGAGTGGGGCACAAGGATAAGCAGGTCTCCTGTGGTCCAAAGTGATTATCTCGATTTGTGATACAAGATGTGTTCTCTTTGGACCGTGATGTTTTATAACTGTTCATTCTTAGATTTCGTTACACTGATAGGCTCCTTATTGACATAGGACAGGGCACTCTCGGCTTTGGGATTTTGCCCTGAGTGTTTTATACCACAGCAGTGTATTTGGATGGAAAGTAGAAAGAACATGAGAAAATCAGGATTCAAAGAAACCACAGGGTACTTTCTAGGAGTAGTTTAGAGAGATTTACTGTGAGAACAAGGGGGTGGTCTTCCGTGCTATTGCTGCAGATGAACCAGGTGAAACACTTGCTACTTGCATTTGGTTGCATTGGGTACTTTGAATTCAATTGGCTCAAATTGGGCTTTTGGCAAGGAAGTTTGAGTGATTCCGGCTAATTTCATTGGATTTTTCTTGATAATTTTGACAGTTTGAAAAGTCACACAGCACCTTGAACAAAGCAGTTATCAGTAGGTTGTCAGCAATGTCAGCAGTGCTTGAGCGAGACCAGTGTGCCTGTTTTTTCTACAGAGTACAGTTGACCAAAAGCGTGCCAGCCATCATGAGAGCAATGGCTTTGCCGGTCGCATTCACCTCTTGCCAGATCTCTTACAGCAAAGCCATTCCTCCTCCACCTCCTCCACCTCTTCCTCCCCATCCTCCAGCCAGCCGACACCCACCATGTCCCCACAGACACCCCAGGACAAGCTCACTGCTAATGAGGTATGTCTCACACCACAGCTGGCTGCTTTCCTGGGGTTAGACCAGCACTGCCTAGGAGCTAGTTTGCAAAGAAGCCCTTCCCAGAAGCCCTCTCCCTCTTCCTCCCCTGCTTTTCTGTCACCTGCCCTCCTCCTCAGTCCCAAGTAACATGTTCAGATCTGCATACAAATCCCTAACCCTAGATGGATCGATTCCCCAAAACTTGCCAGTTCACTGTTTACTTTTTCTAGATAAGTATAGTTGCATGGCTTGCTTTATTCTGTTCATTTTTTTTAAATAAAATGATTGCTGTGTTCTCAGATCCATTACGTATTTGGCATGAAATCCTTGTAGTCATCTGTGGAATTTGCCTCTTCATCCTTTTTATCCAGTTTATAAAATACAGGAAAATGTGACTACATAAACTTGGCCTTACTTGCACAAACTTCTTGTCTTGTGTGAGACTCTCCTTCAAATAGGCATTGATTGTGTTTTGGTTACTGGTTTCATCTGTTTATTTTGGGGAGGGGTTGGTTGTTGGTTGATGACTTTGGTTTCAACCAACCCTTTTAAAGGGATCTTTTTCCTTGATATGTACTCAGGGTTTAAGAAGAAGTCAAGGACTTTGGGGGTAAAATCTAGACAATTATGATGCTAAGCAAGGCCAACGGTCTGAGCTTTCTTCTAATTTAAAATTCTGTATAGGAAGTCCTGTGTGTTTGTGGCATAGCTGTGCTGCTCAGTCTGGGTCATGGGTGGGTGAGCCTTTGTTCTTTAAATAGGTCATGCACAGGTGCAGTGACAGAGCCCACCTTGAGCACCTGCTTACTTAAACAAGTGATTTCATTTCAGTGTGCGGACTTACTGTGTCCATTTGTTTAATAGTTGAGAGAGGTCTAAACATTTAGTTTCAGCTAATCTTGTCAAGTAAACCGCTGATTGACTGCTAGGCAGCAGCAATACTTTGGTTCCCTCATTAGAAAGGATGAGAAAAAGTCTCCTGAGGACAGTGTCAGGCAGCTGCTTTCTCAGCAAATCAGCTTGGCCGCTGACTGACGGGGCAGGGAGAGAAGCCTGTGAGATGGCAACCCGGGCAGGTGGGAAGTCTTAGGGTGGCATGGGCATAGGACATGGTGACTTTCAGGTGCCCCACAGAGGAAGCAAACAGAGAAAAGGCGCTTGCTGGGCTGTATTCTGTCCCCGAGATCTGTGCTTGCACTCCTTGTTTATATCTCACGCACGCTCCATCTTACTGTAACCCTTAACTCACTAAACTGGCAAGTTTTTCTGTTTGGTTTTAATCATCATTACATTTCCACTTAACAACTTGTTTCACTTTCTTTGTGAGCTTTTTGTTTGTTTAATTTTTTGATTTTAAGTTACATTATTAATACCAGTGCTCCTAAAAGATCAGAAGGTCATGCCTATTGTCATTTGTACATTTACTAATGAGCCCCTGTTGTGTGGTATGGGCTTAATGGTCATTCACCTTTTAGCAACATTGCCATTCTGGAAGAGGCTCACTTAAAATAAACAATGAACAAAAGAAGTATTTGTCCATAGTCTGTCCCAATATTTTCTGTCACAGTAAAAAGTAGATCATACCAGTAATCTTTCACAGTACCTAGGAGATCATACCAGCAGTCATCACAGTATATAGGACATCACACCAGTAGTCTATCCCAATAGATAGAAGATCACACCAGTAGTCTGTCACAGTAGATAGGAGATCACACCAGTAGTCTGTCACAGTATATAGGAGATCACACCAGTAGTCTGTCACAGTAGATAGGAGATCACACCAGTAGTCTGTCACAGTGGATAGGAGATCACACCAGTAGTCTATCACAGTGGATAGGAGATCACACCAGTAGTCTATCACAGTGGATAGGAGATCACACCAGTAGTCTGTCACAGTATATAGGAGATCACATCAGTAGTCTGTCACAGTGGATAGGAGATCACACCAGTAGTCTATCACAGTGGATAAGAGATCACACTAGTAGTCTGTCATAGTAGATAGGAGATCACACCAGTAGTCTGTCACAGTAGATAGGAGATCACACCAGTAGTCTGTCACAGTAGATAGGAGATCACACCAGTAGTCTGTCATAGTAGATAGGAGATCACACCAGTAGTCAATCACAGTAGATAGGAGATCACACCAATAGTCTATCACAGTGGATAGGAGATCACACCAGTAGTCTATCCCAGTAGATAGGCGATCACATCAGTAGTCTGTCACAATAGATAGTAGGTTATATCTTTGGAGGGGGGGTGTTATGAGAAGTAAATCCAGAAGGTACTGAATTGATGTTAAGACACTTTGGATGCTGTTTAAGAATTTCCATTACTTTTTTTTAAAGCTGACCATGAAGTGGTGCTTTTGTTGGTAGTTTACAGCATCACTGCCCTAGGTGTGCATCTCAAGGAAGATACAGCAGTTAAAATGCCCGCTGGGTCTTTTTGGGGAATGATGCAGGAAGAGAGGGCTTGAATTGGGAAATGGTGCTGTATATATAAATTGACTGAAATGGTCTTTAATGTTCACTTTTTAAATGTCTCTTATATTAATGAAATTGAAATTTACATTGCAGACTCAATCCGCTAGTAGCACACTCCAGAAACACAAATCTTCCTCCTCCTTTACACCTTTTATAGACCCCAGGTTACTACAGATTTCTCCATCTAGTGGAACGACAGTTACTTCCGTGGGTAAGTACAGCAGCAACAAGGAAAGCAGCTGACAGACAGGACCTGGTCCCCTGTGTAGCTTCCCAAGTGGCTTAGGCATGGCATGGTTGCTCATGGCACAGACCTCTGCTAAGGAGTCCATACCACTCTCATTGCCTGTCTAGCAGTGAGCCTCACAGTCAGTTTCCTTTTCCATGTATGCTTTACAGAACGCCTTTTCTCTGAGACAGTGTCAGGTAGAGCATGCGGCTGTTTATCTGGGGCATGCTGAGGGAGCCGGGCAGTTGTGAGCGCGCAGGAGCTAAGCTTTCACATGTGCTGTGTTTCAGTGGGATTTTCCTGTGATGGAATGAGACCAGAAGCCATAAGGCAAGATCCTACTCGGAAAGGCTCGGTGGTCAATGTGAACCCCACCAACACTAGACCACAGAGCGACACCCCTGAGATTCGTAAATACAAGAAGAGGTTTAACTCGGAGATACTGTGTGCTGCCTTATGGGGTAGGTATCTCACTGCTGTCTAATTGTGTGGTTTTATTGTGTCATTCAGAGAACCACTGTTTGAACAGTGCGAGATTTTTTTTCTTTTTGAAGGACTTAGGATTTCCGTGGTTGCTGTCCCGTGCCTTAAGTCTAGCCGAGTATGTGTGGGACAGAGTGTGTGTGTGTGGCTGCAGTCACTCCAGCAGTAGATTTGGAAAGCATGCCTTGTCTCCATTTCTCCTGTGGAGGTGCACAGTGAGGATGAAGCAGGAGGTCTTCCTTAGCACAGGAAGAATGAAGTGGAGATGCTTCTGTTCACCTTTTTGCCTGTGACTTTGACCAGTTTCCAAATGACACTCTTAGAAACAGTCTGCAGAGGGACTGTCAGCCTGTCTTCTCTTACATGTGTGCACTCAGGGCAGTAGCAGGGAGCCTGCTGTACACTCAGGTCTGCCTTCTCAAACTCAAACTCGCCTTTCTGTCCTGTCCTTACCCTGACATCTAGTCTCACGCTTTGTGTTCTGCTTTAAAAGTACACAGCTTCTACCTACAAATGACATGAAGTCTCCTGGAGGGGTCCACAGCACATACTTCCTACAGTCCTAGTCCCTGAAATCACAGCCACCACATCATGCAGTCGTAAATCAGCCTTCCCCTCCCCAGCCCAGCCTTGCATGCTCCTTTCTGTTGTTGGGAGAAACAAGTGATACCAATACAAGGGCTCAGCTTTTACCCTTAGACCCTAAAAACGTTCCCAGCCCTTGTCCTCGCCCACACCGCCTGCCCTTCTCTCTCGCCTGGCTCTGAAGCTCCTGCCCAGCTGTCTCCCAAAGTCTTTTGAAGAGCTATGCATACTCATAGCAAATACAGCTGCTCTCTTGGGGTCAGGAACTCTGCCGTGTCGTGACTGTTTTAAAGCTCATGGCACACAATGAGGACCATTAGCTGGCTAGATCAATGGTTCTCAACCTGAGGGTCAGGACCCCTTTGGAGAGAGTGAATGACCCTCTCACAGGGGTCACCTAAGACCATCAGAAAACAGATATTTACATAATGATTCATAACAGTAGCAAAATTAGTTATGAAGTAGCAACGAAAATAATCTTCCTGTTGGGGTCACCACAGCTGTGTTAAAGGGTGACAGCACTAGGAAGACTGAGAACCACTGCTAGGGAAACTAAAGCTATGTGAGGGGTTGTGGGCTCCGTGCAGCAGGAGCCGGGCACACAGGTGTGACTAGCACGCTGCTGCTGCTCAGTAGACGTCAGTAGCCGTTGTTTCAGGAAGCAAACTGTCAGTTATTTATTCATACTGAAAGATTTTAATGGAGTTTATATGTTACATCATATTTGGTATAGAGATTGTGTTAAACATGTCAGTTATGTTGAAACTGGTAATAAATGCTTAGCAAATGATGTCATTTTATCCAGAAAAGTTAGGCCTGGGAGCAGTCTTATTGTTAACATTATGTTCCTCTATTGTCCCAGCAAGTTCCAGGCCCACCTCATTTCTGTACTTTTGTCTAGTGTGTTGATCATTAAAAGGACTTTGACCTTAGTTCCTTACTTGTGATCAAATGCCTGACAAGAAGCAAGATAAAGGCAAGGGTTATTTGGTTCCTAGTGTTAGTCTATTTACATAGGTGGTATTTCTGTGGACAGTCCATTGGCGGATGAATCAGAGCATTGACTTAGAGCATGTGTCCTTATAGCTTCATAAACTTCCAGCAAAGCTCTTAGTAACAAATTCTTTAGTAGTCACACAAGTCTGATAATGACTTAATACTGGGGGGAAATGCCCAAATTGTAGAGACGCCCTTAAAATATTCCCAAGCTGTTTTGTAGACTGCTACCCTTTAACAAACTGTCTTGACTTCTCCCACTGCCCCTTTCATGCGTGTAAGATGATTGACCTAGCGGGGATGCTGTAAGGGCACAAAGACTTGGGTATCTGTCTTGCTGAATTTATACCCAGCCTAGAGGATGACGTGAGTGAATGTGTTTAGTTTGCTGGAAGCATAAGTCAGTGCTACATGTTTGAAGATGCTTTCAAAGGTAAAGGTTTTAGAGCAAAGAAGTGCAAACATTTGGATAAATATGTGAATGTAGAGGGAGAGTCCACTGCCTCCAGAAATTGAATATTAACTGAAGCTTTTAGTGGAAGAAGGCTACTGGCTGGAGAAGTGTGGGGTCCTGATCGCCAGACCAGAGATTTTGACACTGCATCTTGGGAGATGTAAATTTTAAAGATACAGCATGAGTCCTGAGTTTTAAAGAAAATGAACACTTGAAAGAAAGTGAAAGTTATCTGGACAGTCTGAAGCCTGTGTCTATCAGCCTTAAAATGGTCCAAAAAGCATGGTAGTCTGTAGTGTGTGGAAGAATAAGGAAGTAAAGCGTGGCAGTAGGAGCCACTGTTTCTGACTGTTACCTGACATACATGGGCAGCAACTTCAGTGTCCGTGGAAGAAGCAGAGAAAGTAAATGGGAGCAGGTTACTTCCCAACTAGGAGAAGCAGAAGTTTGCCAGTTGTGAGGCCATGGTATCAGAGGAAGGTTTTTTTCAATGTGGCCAGATCTCTAAAACCTAAGAAACAGTGAGCTCACAGTACACTCAGGACAGAAGGACGGTGGACACAGGTAAGGTGATAGGGTTTTCTCAGTCCATTCCATACCTAAGTGAATGTCACTGTCGTTCCTCTTGTGGCAAGAATCATTTGCCTTAACCTCACTGTTCTGAGTATTTCTTTCTGAATTAAGGAAGCTATCATCCTTTCAAGTAGAGAATGGTTTCCTTTCCTTATGGTACAGCTCCATGCAAACACAGCCTAAAATGTAGGCCACTCTGTGTTCTTGAAACAGGGGTGAATTTGCTAGTTGGCACAGAGAGCGGTCTGATGCTCTTGGACAGAAGTGGCCAAGGGAAAGTGTATCCTCTGATCAACAGAAGACGGTTCCAGCAGATGGATGTTCTCGAGGGCCTGAATGTCTTGGTGACAATATCTGGTAAGTGTTTTGTAAAGCAGAATCTATAGCATCAGTCAGTATGTCTAGCCTTACATACCGAACTCAGCTCCTTCTCGAACTACTGGTTAAATAATCACAGCAGTATTGTGAGTTTGCATGATGTGGGAAGGTGTGCAGAGTCACTACATGCACCCAGTTGTCCCTGTTTCTAACATCTTTTTTTTGTAGTTCATTATTTTTTATTGTTATTATTAATTAAAATGTAATTTATATTGCTATGGAGTGCATTAACTTTTTTATTTTATTGATTTTTATTGAGCTCTACATTTTTCTCTGCTCCCCTCCCTGCCTCTCCCCTTCCCTTCAACCCTCCCCCAAGGTCTCAATGCTTTGAATTTACTCAGGAGATCTTGTCTTTTTCTACTTCCCATGTAGATTAGATCTATGTAAGTCTCTCTTAGTGTCCTCATTGTTGTCTAAGTTCTCTGGGATTGTGAACTGTAGGCCGGTTTCCTTTATGTTTAAAAACCCTCTATGAGTGAGTACATGTGATAATTGTCTTTCTGTGTCTGTGTTACCTCACTCAAAATAATGTTTTCCAGCTCCATCCATTTGCCTGCAAATTTCAAGATGTCATTTTTTTCTGCTGTGTAGTATTCCGTTGTGTAAATGTACCACATTTTCCTTATCCAGTCGAGGGACATTTAGGTTGTTTCCAGGTTCTGGCTATGACAAACAAAGCTGCTATGAACATAGTTGAGCACATGTCCTTGTGGCACGATTGAGCATCCTTTGGATATATTCCCAAAAGTGGTATTACTGAGTCTTGAGGAAGGTTGTTACCTAATTTTTTGAGAAATCGCCATACTGACATCCAAAGGGGTTGTACCAGCTTACATTCCCACCAGCAGTGCAGAAGGGTATTAACTTGGTTTTGACAACTATATTATGACACATATATTCCATTATTCTGTCGGTCTAGTTTTGGTGCCCTGAAAAGGTACTATTTATACCTTGTTCTGAGTTCCTGGTGACAGCTGATCAACTTTTTGATTACTTTACGATTCTCACATGTTGTATCATTGGATTCATATAGCGCTAACCTTGCATGACTGTTTGGATCATGTAGTATGTGGACTGACTTCTTTCCTTTGAAAATACACTTTGAAGTTAAGATTGCTTCATGTTTTTTGTGGGCTGGTGTCTGTCTCTTTTATATCTAAATGCCCCTCATACAGGTGTTTCTCTATTTGTCCAGTCACTGAATGGCATCTTGGTGCTTCTGGGTAGGAAGTTATAGGGAAAGCTGCTAGGTAAGCATTTGTGTACAGCTTTTTACTTCATTTCCTGTACTTGATAAAAAGCCACGTAACACAACTAACAGAAACACAGGACAAAAGCTTCATTAGTCTGGAGAACCGCTGGACTGTCTTGCAAAGTGGCTCCATGTTCACAGTTGACAGATAGGGAAGGGGGCTTCTGTACCTCATTGCTAATGCCCAAGATCATTAGTGTTTTGGATTTTCTGTTTTGATAGGTTAGTGGAGTGGTCTCTTGTTTAAATGGGGAATCCCCTAGTGATGTGTGTGTTTTCAAGCTTTTCTGCCTTCTCTGTCTCTCCCTTGGGGGCCTGTCTACTTAGTGTCTGTGTAGATCTTTAGCCCATATTGCAACCAGGTTACTTTTCCCCCTACTCTCGGATTATAAGGAGTCTCTGTATATTTTTTCCCTGCCTGTGGCTTCTCTGTTAATTCTCTTTACCACTATCTTGAAGAACTGGTAAACTGGAACTAAGATTTTCCTTAGTGAAATCAAATACTTTGTTTTTCCTTTTGTGTATTGCTCTTTTGGTGTTTTACCTAAAAAGTCACTTCCACATCCAAGATCCGATTTGTATATGCTTTCTTCTAGAAACTGCAAACTTGGATTTTCACATTTACGTCTGTGACTCACTTGTAATTTATGTTTGTGGAACACTGAAGGCTTGCGAACAGATTCCCTCCATTCACAGCATTCCATTTATTTTAGAAGGGGCGTCTTCCTTTTGCTATTGGTTCATTGCATTGTGTGCATCTGTTTCTGGGCCCTTCTTTTTCACTGTTTTGTTATTTCTATTGCTAATAACCACATGGTCTTGGTTACTGTAATGAGTGTATAGTCTTGAAATCAAGAATTGTCCAGAAACTCTGTTTTTGTTGTAGTATTTTGTTCACCATGTCACTGCATTGTTCCTGAATATAAATTTTAGAGTATGTTTATGGTATGGACAGATAGCCCAACTGTGGGTTGGGCTAGAATTCTGTTGAATCTGTAATTCAAGTTGGGAAGAACTGATGCTGCATTTTTCTATCCATGAACACAAAGTATTTCTATGTTTAATTCTTTGACAAGAATTTTATAATTATCCTCAAATAGATCTCTAAAAGAGCTATTTTGTGAGATTTGTGCCTTTTTCTTTTTGGAGATAGAGTTTCTCTTTAGCTTTGGAACCTGTCTTGGAACTAGCTCTTGTAGACTAGGCTGGCCTCGAACTCACAGAGATCCGCCTGCCTCTGCCTCCCAAGTGCTGGTGTTAAAGGCATGTGCCACCAGTACCTGACCTATTTTATTTCTTTAGTGTTAATATGAATATTATGTTAAATTTCAACTCTTTGTTTTTTTGCAGTTGATGTATAGGAAAGTAATTGACTTTTGTATAATAGGCTTGTTATCCAATATCGTCACTGTAATTGTTTCAAGAAGTTTTCATCCTTTCCCAGATGGACTGTCTCCCAGCACCCTCACATGTTCTGCTATCTAAAAGTTCATCTTAACTCTGTAATTCTGGTTTTTTTTTTATGAAGACCTCATTTTATAGGCTTAATCCTTGGCTAATGGTGTTAGACTCAGGAGACAAGAGGTGGAGCAGAAAGCCATGCTGTCTAACCCTTTCTACCCTGGTCT
Source organism: Myodes glareolus (assembly GCF_982192425.1). Classification (NCBI taxonomy): domain Eukaryota; kingdom Metazoa; phylum Chordata; class Mammalia; order Rodentia; family Cricetidae; genus Myodes; species Myodes glareolus. Next base: position 38,643,426 of record NC_142043.1, read on the forward strand.
TTCTGGTTCCTAGCTTTCATCCCAAGCTGCACAATCGCCTGCTACCCACCATTCTATCATTAACAGAGTAAAATACAAAAAACCAGAAGTTTTTCTACTCTTTGGTTTATTATCTGTCATGTAAGTGAAGATTCACTATTCTTTCAAATCCTATCCTAGCCATGCCTGCTTATACCATTGGTAATTTTTTAAGGGGCTTCAAAACTCCTTGAAGTAGCCCAAATAGGAATTTCAGATAAAACTGATACTAAATAATTCCCTTGGGGAAATGTATTTACTGTTTCTTTTGGATATTTTTGTTATTAGTGATAAGATTGATTTTTGACCATGCATATGAAATACTTATATTTATCAAAATATAAATTTTTATGTTATCTTTTAGGCAAAAAGGATAAGTTACGTGTCTACTATTTATCCTGGTTAAGAAATAAAATCCTTCATAATGACCCAGAAGTTGAGAAGAAGCAAGGGTGGACCACTGTGGGCGATTTGGAAGGATGCGTACACTATAAAGTGGGTAAGTTCCCAGGGAGCCGTAGCATTTGCTCTCTTCAGCTTAGTTAGGGTCTCATCTGAACATCTTACTGTATTGTTCATCTGTAAGTACAGCACAGTGTGTTCTTCCTGCTCACTCTGTCCTCAGTCTTCCCTACACCTATCCCCTTTGAGAGTCTCCTACCCTCTTTAACAGCCCTCATGCTCCTCTGTAAGGTGTGATTCTAGATGACCTCTTCGAGAAAATGCTACCATACTGAGCCCTCAGACTTTGATCCCTTTACCTTTCGGCTCTTATTTAGAGTGTGCTGGGTGCCCCTTAGCAGTCACTAGTAGAATATTGGAGAATTTAACTGGTTTTTGTGCCTTGTTATTTTTGATTAACTCCATTGTGCAGAGCTACCATAGTCATTCTATGTAAACGACTGTGGCATGCTGGTTGTTTCTTGTCAACCGTTTTGTGATTGGCATTTTCCTCCCTTGGAACATTCAGTGAATCTCACAAAGTTAGCTATCCATATGAGAAAAATGAAAGTGTTTGTTAGAAATAAATGGGAAATAATGAACCATAACAAAGTTACAGTTTTAAGGACTGATAATGTGATTTTATAGAATTTGGCTGGCTAAGATTAGAGAATCCATTGAGTACTGATTTGTGCTTGCATATTTTACTAAGGTGCAGACTATACATAATTGTTCTGCTCACCTCCCCCAGGATATTGTAATCTGTGATGTTGTCTTCTTTATCTATAATGCCAGCTCATCGGTTAATAATTATTACAGGAGTCATCTGACTATTTGGAATGATTCTGAGTTTTCCAACAAGATCGGAGGGCTAAAATACAGTTAATTAGTATTAGCAGTCTTTAGTTCAGGTCCCGTGTGGCCCTGGTACCTCCTCAATGTCAGGAGCTATGGTATTCTCTGCAGGGATTAGCAGTACACATAGAACAATTTCCATCATTCCAGAAAAGTCAATTAACAGTGTTTCATTGGCAGGCCTCTTATAATTCTTTGTATGGCTTTTGAACATTTGACAGTCTGTGATGTTTAACAGAGTTGTATCAAATAGCAAGTCGTTGGACCCACAGCTAATGAAGTAGCTATGTGATGATAGAAAGTTTGTGTGATATGTGGAGCAGATATCACGTGTGCTTAGGGCACACTAGGGAACAGGAATAGCTCTGAAAGAACACAAGGGCTTTATCACTCAAGCAGCATTTGCTACTTTGCTCCTTCCCTATTCTTGTCTGTATCAGCCCCTTGGTTGGCCTGTCACACTATTATCACTTGGAAGTAATAGTGAGTCCTCTAGTCTTTAGGATTAACTGCCTGGCATGGCCATTGGTAATAAAATATTTGGAATCTAAGACATTAGAATCATCTGCTAAACTATTTATTGTGTTTTTATAATTGACTTAGGGAAGTGAATTACACACGGAAAAACTAGAAAAGCAAAGTGTGTGGCTTGAGCTCTCTTGATTTTGGATGAGCAATAAGAGGCATATTTATAAAGTTTACAAATGGCTGCTGAAAGAATTTGTGGCTCTGTGTTAATACTGATAGTATTTCTCTCGACTTTTATGTTTATTTCAGTAAAATATGAAAGAATCAAATTTCTGGTAATTGCTTTGAAGAGTTCTGTGGAAGTCTATGCGTGGGCACCGAAGCCATATCACAAGTTTATGGCCTTTAAGGTAAAACCACCAGTTTTAAATTGGCTTAAGAAGCCTGAACAGCTAATATGAAGTACATACTAATGTAAAATAACTGTCAAAAAAAAAGCTAAAAAAAAAAAAACCCTAAAAGCTGTTTAGAGTGTGAGCTTATGCTCACTCATGATTGGTCTTATATTTACTTGCGTGTGTCTGATAAAAGGTAGTATATGGAACACATCCATAAGCGTCCATACCACCAGATGCAGAGAACTGACAGTCATTGTCCTGTGTATATTTTTAGTAATTTATTTTAGGGAGTGCCCTAAATCCAGTGCATAAAATTCTTAATTATAACTGATACTCTTCTAGCATTAGATAGAAATAATAATTATTTCTATTTTGAAATATAGAGCCTTAAGAGTGGTGCAGGGACATTTTAGTAGAGGTTAAGAAGCAAGATATTTCATCTAAAATAATTGCATTTAAAGTAATTTTGATATAGTTTATTGAAAGAGTAAGTTTCAGTTACTTGGGAAATTTGAATTAAGGGGGTGCTTTCTGCTTGATTTCCCCAGTGAATCATTGAGTCAGTGGGGTTAGCATTTTTGGTAAATCTGGTATTACTGAGTAAAGATAGATTCAATTTAAATTGGAAATTTACCTACATTGTCTTCTGGAATCTAGTCTTAGTATTCCTACATGCCAGGCACTGTGCATGTTGCTTTGCCTTACGTCACTAAGTCCTTAAGTTTGCTGTCCCGGTCCTGTGAGCTGTGCTGATGTGAAGAACTGGAGCTCTCCCAGTCGGGTCACACAGTCTGTAGCTCCTAACAACAGCCAGGTTCTCAGTGCTGTGACTCCTACAGCTTCCCATTTCACTGCTGCGTTTGAATATTCAGATCCTGTTGTGCCAGCTCCTCATTGTTGACTTTGCACGTGTTCTAATCAAGACATAAGACAGAGCATTTTCCTGCTAGGTGGGAGGGAAGAAGTATTTTCCAGAGGCTAATTAACAATGCCATGTGATAAACCAGATGCCCACAGCCAGCTTCTTATCTGATGCTGTAAGTTTGTCTTCCTGCTTCTGTCTTGGTTATCTCTGTAGTCATTTGGAGAACTGGTACATAAACCATTACTGGTGGATCTCACTGTTGAGGAAGGCCAGAGGTTGAAAGTGATCTATGGATCTTGTGCTGGATTCCATGCTGTTGATGTGGATTCAGGCTCAGTCTATGACATTTATCTACCAACACACGTAAGAAAGAACCCACACTCTATGGTTGGTTGACTGGCTTCACTTTGTTTTCACTTTCCCTTTACTCTGCTTAGTGAACTAACACAAGCAGGGTTTCCTCATTTCCCCGGCGCGTAGGGTGAGTATTTAAATGAAGCAGCATTTTCCTGGCTCTGTTAGGGCCTGAAGACCATTTAGCACTTGCTTTAACTAACATGGGATGGAGTTGGGCAGTTGCTGTCAGGCCAGAACACCCTGGGTTGGGAATGTTTCTCAAATGAGTCTACTATCCAGTTATGTTTCCAGGACTCAAAAATTGTGAGTCAGTAGAGTCCATGACCTGTAAATGGTAGACTTGGGGTTGTATATTGCATGGGTTTCCCAAGACTCCTGCCTATTTGTGGGCGGTATGGCCAGGGGTATAGGACTACTGCATTCTCTAGACAGTCTTATTGAGCATTTTCATGGGGATGGAGATAGCTACAAACATGCTTCCTTGTTTCTGTTCTCTAGATTCAGTGTAGCATCAAACCCCATGCAATCATTATTCTCCCCAACACGGATGGAATGGAGCTTCTGGTGTGCTATGAAGATGAGGGGGTTTATGTAAACACGTATGGAAGGATCACCAAGGATGTGGTTCTGCAGTGGGGAGAGATGCCAACATCTGTAGGTAATGATGCATCCATCATGAAGAGGCATTTGTGAGAGGAGCCCACTAAGAGCACATCTGTTTATTGTGCTAACTTGGGTGTTGCTCATACCTTCTGGTTGGTTAGTGGTCATCAGCAGATGGGAGAAGGTTAAATAAGACAAAACCCACGTAATTCTTGGGTCCCTTTAACAACTATGCTACTGCTGACTCTTGTTTGACCCTTACTTTTCTATATAGAATAGGGCAGGTATTTTTTTTTTTTTGACCAATTTTTATAGACTGAAGCAAATCATAGAAACGTCCTGAGCGGCAGAACCCCAGTTAGAAACAGCCTCTTGCCCAGTCTTCTGCTTCGTGTCCAGGAGCAGAGGCTGGTGTTTGGCCATTTCATGACTGTGTTTACATCCCTGAACTGTCTGCTCGTCATTTCTTCCCCACTTTTTCTCATGCTGTGCTGATGAAACATGTGTGATAATCCACACACCATGTCTATTTCCAGAAGTTGCATTAAAGGCCTACGGAAAATTAGTTCTTTCAATTATTAATTCATATGACTACTTCCTATGACAGACGGGGTATAGAGGCACACTCCCCCTTGTTGATCAATACCCAGGCCTTGCGCACAGGACGTAGGCTTTCAGTGATTGAACAGATGCCCAGCCCCGAGGCAGAACTCCTGAAATACCAAAGTCCTCACATGCCGGACACTCAGGTAGACCTGCGTGTGCATCACAAGCACCTTGTCACGAGTCTGCTATGCTAACACTTTTCCCCTCTCTAAAGCATATATCCGATCGAACCAGACCATGGGCTGGGGAGAGAAGGCGATCGAGATACGGTCTGTGGAAACCGGCCACTTGGATGGTGTATTTATGCACAAAAGGGCTCAAAGACTAAAATTCTTATGTGAACGCAATGACAAGGTAATGTTTCCTTATGGCTCCTATGTAGTTGTGGCTGTTTTTTTATAAGTGGCTTATTCTTTATGGACATTGATAGTGAATCTCCTTGCAGTTCTGGTTGATTTTAAAATAAATTAAGGAAAATTTTTAGACATTGCTTTTTAGGCATATTTTGGGGGGTTAGGCACTGGAAGGTAGCAGATGACCTGCTAACTGCCCTCTCTGGTTGTGTTTGCAGGTGTTCTTCGCCTCTGTTCGGTCTGGTGGCAGCAGTCAGGTTTATTTCATGACCTTAGGCAGGACTTCTCTTCTGAGCTGGTAGAGGTGGTGTGAGCTGGGATCACTGACCCCCGGAGTCGTCAAGACCCTTGAGAACTTGGAATTCCTTGCAACTGGAGCTCAGAGCTGCGCCGGTGCAGCCAGGACAGCTGTATATGCAGGCCTCTTGCGTGTTGGGTCCTCTCCCCTCCTTCCTACACTTTTTGCCAGTTTATTCCCATTCTCTCCTTTTCCTTACTCGAAAATAAATCAAGGCTGCATTGCAGCTGGTGCTGTTTAGACTCTACCATCGGTGCTAGGAGTGTTTGGGGATGAGCATCAGACCAGGAAGAGCGTCTTTCCACAGCTCCAGGATTCCTTGTCTCTGAGTGACTCTGGCCTGTGGGTGTCTGAAGGTTGTGATGAGCACACCATCAGATGTTGGCAGTGGGCACAAGGAGGTGTAAGTGGTGTAAGAAGCAGCTTGCTGAAGCAGAGAACAGATTTAATATAGTAACATTAACAATGTATTTAATTGACATTTCTTTTTTTGTAATGTGACAATATGTGGACAAAGAAGAAGGTGCAGGTTTAAGAAGTTAATATTTATAAAATGTGAAAGACACAGCTACTAGGATAACTTTTTGTGGGTGGGGCTAGGGTGGGTGGGGTGGGTTAAGGGGTCCCATTTTGTTTCTTTGAAATTTTTTGGAGAGGGTTGTCCTGGCCAAGAACTGAGTCAATTTTCTGTGTACCAAGTTTTGCCTAAATTGTGCAGATGGTTCTGAAAAAGAAAAAGAAAGAGAAAAAGAAAATGTGTGTGTCTTGTTCGATGGCCAGAACTTTGTTGTGTGACAGTATTAGCACGGCCTCTGCTAAAGGTTTAATTTCTGTTTAAGCCTGGAAGAGCAACAGCAGCTCCACCGTGATCTGCAGCTGGAATGGGAAAAAAGTCAACTTTCCTGTGGGGTTTTTTTTGTTGTTGTTGTTACTGTTTTGTTTTTTGCCTACCTCATTGTTTTTAATGCATTGAGAGGTAATTTAGTTTATGGATTTGGCAGAAAACATTAATGTTTAATTTAACTTTAATACCAAAACTATCTGATTGAAGTTTGACTTTGCCACAAGTCTAATCAGGTACCAGAAAAGCTGTCTGTGAAGGCAGAGACCAGCTTCATGGCTAGTGCGGTCTGCTTTCAGAAAGCAGAGCCTCTGTTTTCACCAGGTTCACCATTAGGGGGCGGTGGGTGGGCCGCCGTCACCTATCCTTAACACACGAGATTGCATCATTCTCAGTTGGGGTTTGGTAGCAGGCAGGTTGTCACATTTGAGTAGTCACGCAAGCTGTTCATTGTTTCAGGAACCTTTTCTTGGGGGTAAGGGTGTGTCCCTTTTCTAAAAATGCAGCGCACTAAAACTATTTTAAGAATGTAGTTGATTCTACCTATTCATAAAGATGGCATCTCCCTGTGTTTTAGGTGTAATATTGAAGCCCTGGCTTTTCTTGTTTTCTCACTTGCTCTCTCGTTCTGTTGGTTTTTTTTTTAACTAATTTTCTTTATGAATATGTCTGTGACATTTGTAATAAATGTCTTGTAATAATTTGCTTCATGGCTTCATGGTCATCACTACACTCCTCTGAGGACGCTAGTGTCTCGAGAAGGGGCAGTCATGCGGAGTCATGGCCCTGCCGTCCTGCTGTAATGCTCTTGTGACAGCTGCTGTGGGCTTCATTCCCCAGACAGAAGCTGCTTGTTTCAAAGGCTTGATCTTGCTCGATGGTGAATTTCCTTTTACAGTGTGAGACATCTGACCCCCTGTCCCATGTAACAGTTATCTGTACCTAGTGCCAAGCCTGTCCCAGCTGTCCCATTCAGACACCTGTCATTCTCTTAGCTCTGGTGTAGTAGTTTTGTGAACAAAAGTCTAGTAAAGAATACATAAAACTGCAACTAAGTGGTTGGTTGTAAGTACCAGCAAAGACAGGTCAGAATAAGCGAGCAACCCTTACTCTTAGAGGGTAAAGGAGGGAAAAGTAGTTTTCCACTGATGGAAGGGCTTCGGAGCAGCCCAAGAACTATTACTATTCTTCTCCTAGCGTAGGTTAAATAGTTAATCCCACCCAAGACTGAGAAGATCCCAGGAGCAAAAAACTTAGAATCTAATGCTGACAGTCTCCTGCCCACACTCGGGTCTTTCATGAAATGATAGGTACCACCAAGGCAAGTGTGTGAATCGGGAGAACACAGAGCAGTTCAGGTGATGTCGGCCTTTCCCCTGGGTTTAGAACCCTATGAAAGGTGAGCAGATGGCTTTGAAGAAGCATCGAGTTACAGATACCGAGGAGCAGGAAGTGACAGAGGAGGCTGCCGTCCACCTGTCCCCCTGACACCGCTGTCACGACCCATCATCCTCAGGCTGCAAGCTCTGTCTTCAGTGACAGGTTACAGATAGTGCCAGCGTGTGTTGTTGGGATTGTCCATGCCTGTAGCCTGTCTTCAGTGACAGGTTACAGATAGTGCCAGCGTGTGTTGTTGGGATTGTTCATGCCTGTAGCTTTCCTGCAAGCTCTGTCTTCAGTGACAGGTTACAGATAGTGCCAGCGTGTGTTGTTGGGATTGTCCATGCCTGTAGCCTGTCTTCAGTGACAGGTTACAGATAGTGCCAGCGTGTGTTGTTGGGATTGTTCATGCCTGTAGCTTTCCTGCAAGCTCTGTCTTCAGTGACAGGTTACAGATAGTGCCAGCGTGTGTTGTTGGGATTGTCCATGCCTGTAGCCTGTCTTCAGTGACAGGTTACAGATAGTGCCAGCGTGTGTTGTTGGGATTGTTCATGCCTGTAGCTTTCCTGCAAGCTCTGTCTTCAGTGACAGGTTACAGATAGTGCCAGCGTGTGTTGTTGGGATTGTCCATGCCTGTAGCCTGTCTTCAGTGACAGGTTACAGATAGTGCCAGCGTGTGTTGTTGGGATTGTTCATGCCTGTAGCTTTCCTGCAAGCTCTGTCTTCAGTGACAGGTTACAGATAGTGCCAGCGTGTGTTGTTGGGATTGTTCATGCCTGTAGCTTTCCTGCAGGGGTGGCAGGAGAAAGGACTCAGGTCCGCAGTGCCTGTCCTGCTTGCATAACCCTGCCAGCCCAGTGCGCATATTCCCCCAGTTGACCCAGACCAGTTCCGTAGCCAGACTGACTGAAGCAAAGCAGAAGCAGCTGCTCCCCTCTGTCGTCTTGACCATTCCTTCTCCAGCTTGACACCTTGTAAACCAAGTTGAGATTGAGTTATACAGATGAATTCAGGTGTCTAGAGAGAGTTGCCCAGGAGCAAAAAAAAAAAAGCAGGCTGCTGTGACTTCATATTTCTTTAGGGAGGACAGGCTGTCCCCTACTCTTTTCTACAAGACAGTGGTTTCTTTATACAAGTGTCATTTTGGCACAACAGTATTAAGGTGACACGCCACCGGTGTGGATTATGGATGTGCTGAGGGGGTGCTTGTCGCGGTGCCTCCACGCCCTATGTGTCTAAGAGCGCCAGAGCTTCAGTGCCTTTCTGTATGTAAGTTCGAAGAGCCTCTCTGTGTGTAGTACAGTGTGTCATGCACTTTCTACACGGGGAGGAGATGTCTACAGGGATGGTTTGCAGCACTAATGTGCACCAGTTACGGTTTACTTTATGACTTTTATGAGCTGTTGGGTTTCTAGCTTCGGCGTAGCACACTTCAGGATTTGTAATCGCTAATTTTACTAGTTTGAGTAATAATACAGGTGAGAAACTGCATTAAATTTACTAGTCATGAAGCTGAGCAGGCTAGGACAAGCACACAGCCTTTGCTTTTTCGTTTCTGCAGTGCTAACTTGTCTACTGTTACCTAAGTTATTGTTCTCCCTTACCTTTCTTTCCTAAATAAAGCAAAAATAATTTCTACGTAAGTGTGTCCTGACCCTTTAGACATCTCCTTCATACGAAGATCCCTGCTTTGTGCACTCCCTCCTCCAGCCGGCCCCTCCAGGCCAGCGCGGTCTCCCGCATGCTGCTGTCTCTGCCTGTGAGAGATGCTGAGGGACAGCTGGGAAAGCAGACATATGCCCAAACTTTTCAGAAGCAAGGTGGGAAGTTCTCAGTCCTCAGGGCAAAAATGAGAGGAGAGGGAGAACGGAGGCTGGGCTTTTGCATGTCTAAATAGGATCAAGATGTAAACCAGGGGCTGGGGAGGTGGCTGAGCAGTCAGTAGCACCCGCTGTTCTAGCAGGGCCAGAGTTCAGCTCAGCACTCACGCATCCATCAGGCCGCTCAGAGCTGCGACTCCAGCTCCTCTTGTTGTCCTGCATGTGGGAGACACATGGCAGACACACAAATGAAGGGGAAAGAAAATCTTTTTAAAATGTAAAGTAGCGTGTTATTCCCAGTAGGACATGAAGTAGCCCTTTCTCGGTCGGTGCTTCAGTGCTGTGTCGGGTGCATAGCTAGATGGGTGGTGTCAGTGGGACTGAGTGCCCAGTTGTGTCCCAAGGTGTTGTAGACACTTGTCACTGCTGACAGATGGGCACCGGCTCTTAGGACCGTCACCTTGCCTATGTGGCGAGGATGCATTGTCACTATTGTCAACGAAACTAACACCTGCGTCTTGAATCATGTTATCTCCAAAGGCGAGAATAAAATGATGAATTCCTTGGCTACCAGATGATCTAAGGTTTGCTTTACTTTCTGCTGGTGGCCAATGAAGCATAAAAATCTGGTGGCATCTTGGACTATCAGTGAGTCTTCCTCTTCTAGCCCCCACCCACCCACACTCCTCTTCCCCGAACCCTGTTTGAGAGTTCACTCAAAGGAAGTAATTGGAATCAAGTTTGGCCTCTTAGCTGACTCCGGCTGTTTTGGTGTCACATTCAGAGGCGTAGGGAATTGTTGCTTCCTCCTGTGGACCACTTTAAAAGGATGATGTCTCCGCTTCCCTTAACAGGAGCAGATGGGGTGCTTTAAAAATGGCTAAGGAGTTGAAAGTTGGCAAAAGTCATTACCACATTTTCTTAGTGAGAAGATCGGTGCACTCAAGCACTAGGTTCTAGTTTCTCAAGGTTAATCTGTTTTTCATCATAAGAATGAAATAAAAATTGATGTGAATCCTGGGGAAGTGCTGCCCTCGTGCAGTATGAACCTGGTGTGATGGCTCAGCTTTGTTGTCAACTTGATACACCTGGGAGGATGGAACAGCGGTTGTGAACTGCCCCTGTCAAATGGGGCTGTGGGCATGGCTGTGGGGCATTGTTTGGGTGCTAATTGGTGGAGAGGAGCCCAGCACATTGTGGCCAGTGACCACCTAGGTAGGTGGTCGTAGGTTGTATAAGGAAGCTGGCAGAAGCAAGGAACAATTCAGTAAGCATCATTCCTCCATGGATTCTGCCTCAGTTCCTGCCTCCAGGTTCCATCTCCGATTTCCCTCAAGAGAAATTTGTGATCTGGGACACAGGCAAGGCAAACCTTTTCCTTCCCACCTTGGTCTTGGTCAGTGTTTTATCGCAGCAGCAGAAAGACAGACTAGAACTGCCAGCCTGTACATGGGAGGCCAGGGCTTTCCCCAGTGTCCCCATTGGAGTTGCCATGGCAACACTGAGGGCGCTCCCTAGTCTCCAGGGAATTTGAGTTTTGTGTCTAGCTTTCTTCTTCTGTTTGTTCATTCTGTGTTGGTTTGATTTTTTTTTTTAAGAGATCTTCATTTCTATTTTGACCTAAAATGTAGAAGGCCCGCAGGGTACGCACGTGTTCTGGGCAGGATCTAGAGCTGGAGCAAGCGTATCCTGTCCCTTCCCTGAGTTTGCAGAAGTTAGACCTGATCACAGCTACACAGACCAGTACTAACTGACCTTCATCAATAAATGGTACTGAATACTGTCTTAATCTTAACAAACGATTCATCTACTGAGACACACACAGGTTGATGGCCTGCGTGTTCAGACTTCCTGCACCCTTTTGCAGTTACCTCCTGATAATAGGCAACCTCCTGTTTCCTGGTCACATTCGGTTTGCCTCCTCCACCTTCATGGATTACAGCATCCATGCTGTGGCCTCTGCCTTTAGCGTAGTCTTCAGTACATCCAGCTGTAGCATGGGCCGGTAGTTAATACTTTATTGGCACTCTTGGTTCTTAGCCTGTGACCAAGGTGCCTGCCTTTATCTTTAGAACTGACTTCCTAAACCACAAGGCTTCTCTCAAGAAGAGCCATAGGGTTACTCTGTCACCCCTTGGGAAACAGCCACCAAAGCCACCCTAGATTTCTAGGGTGTGTTTTCAATTTCAGAAACCCTATGGTCCTTTTCTCCCTAAATAATCCTACTGAACATCAAGTTGATTGTAGATTAGATATGGGTCACAATTTAGAACGGAGGCCATCCGGAAGCTAGCATCGTGCAGACTGGCCCTGCCTATTGCAGACAGTCTGTGGATAGGTTGGGGAGGTCAGGGCCTCAGTTGCCCCCTCACACTTCCTGTTCACTCCTAAAGAGAGGCAGAACTGGGCTGCATAGGATCCATTTCTTATCGGAAGGACATTTCAAAAGGTCTTGTCTTGGATCCCCATGTGTTACTGGCATCTAAGATACTTCCTTAGTGTGCTCTCTGAAGGACTAGTTGTCCCCTCACCTTCCCTAGCAGGGTACATCATTGAGTAAGTTCTGGGAACTTGGTGGCTTTTAGGTCACGTTGAGCAATCCCTGTGTGCTGAGCAGTCATAAGGCACAATACTCCTGTGGGGAAACTGGCCTAAAGAGCGGCTTGGACTAATGATCATGGTCCTGGAGGCTACAATAGAGACTCTGGTCTCTGTGCATATGCTGAAGATTTAGTGTGTGTATATGTTTATGTATCTGCACATACGTACATACGAATATATAGAGACCAGAGGCTGGTGCCGGGGGTCCTTGTCAGTTGTCTTTGGCCTGATTTTTGGTTGTGAGCCTAGCCTTAACAGCTGAGCCATCTCCAACCCTCTCTACCTTATTTTTGAGATAGTGTCTACCTGTAGCTTCACTGGTTGCATTAGATTGTCCGGCCAGCCTGCAGACTCCAGGAGTCCTCCCGTTTCATCTCTCTCTTGAGCTGTGATTATGGGTACATGCCGTTGTGCTTACTTTTCTACATGTGTGCTGGGGGCTTAGATCCTCGTGCTTGCCTGCAAGGAGTGTACTAACTGGGCCATCTCCCCAGTCTCTGAAGACTTCTGAGTTTGGACTGCCTGCATGAAGCAAGCGGGAGAGATGACACTCGCAGGCTACACTTTGATAGCCCGCTAGGATCTGGACCCACATCATACATCAGCCTTGCCACGGGAGTGCAGGCCAGGTGCAGGGGGCCCCAGACTTGCGCCAGCAAAATTTGGTTAAGATAAGGGAAATAATTAGAAGTGATGATGTAAGCTAGAGATGCTCAGCTGACGAGACCATCCTATCCTGCCTCCTGGCTAGTAACAGTGACAGATACAGGACTGTGCTAGACCCTAAGCCAAGGCTTTTAAAAGGACCTTCTCAGCCTGGGCAAGAGGAGACTCCAGACCCCCCCCCCCCCATTTACTGTTTTAAGAGATACCAGTGTAGGAGCTGTGTGGGAACATTAGCAGAAGAGGGCACAGAAACAAGACAGGATCAGCCTCAGTATGAAAGGGACAGTTAGCATTTGGGAAATCAAACAGGCAGTGTTAATGGCTGCTCAGGCTCTATGCCAAGTGAGAGGCGGGCCTTGGGCTATAGAGAGCCTGAGGTCCCTTTGACTGCCTGCCTTAAGAAGTTCGTCCCCAGTAAGTTCAAGGAAGGTAGATAGTCCATAATCACTAGGGAACATTTTGGACCCACTTTAAAGGTAGCTTTGATGTGCTTTTAGAAGTGAATGGACGCACAATTAGGGATGAGACAGCATGCTGGAGGCTTGCTATGGGTATGCCAAAATGGAATCAGCAACAGCAGAGATGGTGGCTTTCTCCAGGGCCTGGGCCCGTGGAAGGCTCAGTATGCTTGAATCCAGTAATGTGTCCGTCCCACTTCCCAGTGACCTGCCAGCACCCAGGTTGGGGATTCAGGAGAAGAATCCTCCCTGACCTGTCACCAGATGATTGTGTAGCCCCAGAGAACTTTCCTTATTCCACCATCCCTCTCCGTTGGAAAAGGAACTGCTGTGTATTCTAAACCAAATCTTTCTGACTTTCAAGTGTATTTAAACAGTACCAACATATGAGGCAGATTTTGGAGAGCCCTGGTGTGGCTTCCCAGTTGAGTGTGTCTTGAAGGCCAGCAATGAAGAGACGCTGCTCCGCTGGTGGGATCCATGGGTCCATGTCAGTGACCAGGGCAACTTTACGTTTCTCTGTTCACTTCTCAAATGCAGAGGATTCTCATTAGCTGCTGGTGTAAGGACATACTTAGTTAGATCTGCAACTTAAAAGGCTGTGAAATCAACAAGACTGGGGTACTTCCTAATAACTCAAGGAGAAATTTAAAGATGTGCATACAAGCAAGTCACTGGTAGTGCAGGCCGTTTTTATTGACTTATAGTGTAAGATGGCATACATTTAATTGTGTACCTGAATGCTTGATAAATGTACTTAGTCAAATAACTATATCCCAGAATCCTATTTCAACATATAATATATAAAAGGAGACCATCCACACACTGTTTTCCATACAAAGGCTTTGAACTTGTTCACAAGCTCACTGTCATGGTGAGTCCTCCACAGCTGATGGCGTCTTACTACTGCTCCTCCAAGTTGAATATCCCCTGGGGATCTCTGTGGGCTGGCTTCTTCTGTATTTCAGTGTTTGTTATTGTGACATATATGTTACTAAAATCAGAGGCCTGCAGGATAACCAAGACAAAGTCCCACTAGAACAGCGGTTCTCAACCTGTGGGTTACAACCCCTTTGGAGGTCAAATGACCCTTTCACAGGGGCCACATATCAGATAATCCTGCACATCAGATATTTGACTTATGATTCATAACAATAGCAAAATTACAGTTATGAAGTAGAAACAATAATTTTATGGTTGTGGGTCACCACAACGTGAACTGTATTAAAGGGTTGCAGCATTAGGTATGGTCCTCAACCACTGCATATAATGTTAACCTATGCTGCACTTTACAAAGTCACCCCTCCCCCCACATCCACAAAGCTTTCTTTCCCTGCATCTACTCAAGGTACTGTGAAATAGTCAAAGTGGGGGGCCATACTTTGCAAACTTCAAGGCAGTACATTGGTTCTGGGTGAAAGCTAAGAAACCCTCCTTCCTAGTGGCAATCCAGCACGCTCCAGTGCAGACTGTGTGCTGCAGGGTTTCCTGCATTTTCTAAAGGCTGCAAGGAAGGCAAGGTTCCCCTATGAAATTGCAAACTGTGTGCTCATGCAGCCAAGTGACTGCTGCTCCTGACGCAGGGTGGCATTTTAGACAGAAAACTCGTGTGCAGCAGAGGTGTTCATCCGGAGCCTCTGACTCACTGAAGGCAGTGAGCAGGGACCCATCCAAGCTGGGAAATGAGGCACTCAGAGACTTCTTGTGGTTGTGGGGAAAACCCACCCTTCCAATGCATCCGGATTCCGGCTCCTACCCTTGTGTACTCTGTGGAAGAATGGAGCACAGACCTGTAGAGGAAGGAATTGAGAAGCTTGATGGCAGCTGTGTAATTTGTTGTCCTCATGGCACAGTCAGATACATCCATCCCAGGCACTGGCTAACAAGATTCCAGTGTTCCTTCATGAGTCACTCTGGACTGTTCCATGGGATGGATGTCACCTGTGTCCAGATCACAGTCTCCCTGGCTGGTTTCAAACGAAACTCCGTTGTCAGTTCCTACTGTTGGGACCTCACTCTAGCTAACTGTAAGTGCTGCTGTGAAGATTGTGCACCACCATTGCCATGAGTTGGGAGAAGCACGCGAGAGTGGTCGTCCTGGAATCTGCTGAGTCACCGCTTCCCATCATGTAGGACAGACCCCCTCATCTTAGACAATATTTTCCCAGCTTCACGTAATCAACTCAACTGTCATAATTGTCTTTTACCGACATGGTACAGCATGAAGCATTGCCATTGCACTAGAAACTGAGGGGTTTTATGTCCATGCAGTAAACGTTTATGAATTGCTGCACTTTGTATCAGTCACTGTAATTATAACTTATGGTGGCTTTGTAATACTCAGACACTGAAGTTACCATGGGTGAGGCTCTGATCCAATTCCAAAAGGAAGCAGACTATATAAAATAAAAAGGGCAATATGTACAGATTCCAAGATTGCAGCATGGGGCTCCAGAGAGGCCAGCTAAGTGCAGGCCTTAGAGGAAGGTCCAACTGCAGGATGGCATTCCCAAGAAGGGAAAGTTCGTTTTTCTCTTTACTCGTTTTATTTTTTAGAACAAGGGTTTTTTGTTTGTTTGACAACTTAATGCATGCATATATACTATGTTTTAGTCAAATGCAACCCCAATTCCCTCACCTCCAATTCCTCTTGTTTCCCCTCTCCCCAACTTTCAACCCCCAACTTCATGTACTCTTATTTTTTTTTTTATTGTACTAAGTCAGCTGTGTGCTTCTATATGTGCATGGGTGTAGGTCGGTCTGCTGGAGCATGTATAGGCATCTGGAGCTACATCCCTGAAGAAAACAGACCCACCCCCAGCAGCTGTCCATTGTTCATAGCCCCCCAGTGAGGGGCTCGATTTGTACACCCCTCCCTCACCCCATGCTGGGGTTTTGCTTGGCTCGATTTTTGGGCATGCAATCACAGCTATTGTTGGGTTTGTGTGTGCAATGACCCTGTCATATCCAACAAATGCTGTTTGACTCCAGACATCCACTGTCTCCAGTTCTGATATTTCCACCACCTTTCAAGCAGTGAGCTCTGAGCGTGGAGTGGAGAACTTGTTGAAGATGCCTGGTTGGGTCTCACCCTCCAGAGTGTTTGATTATCCAGATTTGAGATGTCATGGGAAAGCCCCAAATGACAAGAGACTACTGGAGAGAAAACAAAGAGTCTCTAGATAGAAGGTTCTGTATCTTCCTCCTAATTTCCAGATTGCTTATAATCCCCGGTGTTTCTGGTGCCGTCTTAAGAAGCTGTAGACCCCAGTTCTGTATAGACTGTGTCAGCGTTTTAACCAGAAAAGGTTTTAGGTCCAATCCCGTGAATAATGTGGGAGTGTCTTCACTTGACCATTATGGAGATGATATGTACATAGGCTAAAGTTGCTTTTTAAATCTTATAGCTGTGGAAAAATTAAAGTATTGATAAAAGTAATAGGAAGCTAGAGAGATGGCTTAGCAGTTTCAGAGCACTTACTGCTCTTGCAGTGGTCCTGAGTTCAGTTCCTAGCACCAAAGTCAATTGACTGACAGCTGCCTATAAATCCAGTTCTGAGGGAATGCACAGGCCTACACACACACACACACACACACACAAATGAAAAATCTTAAATGTTTCCGTCTTCCTGCTTCAATTACATTTTTAATATATTTTTATATGTATAGATGTTTTGTCTGCACATATGTCTGTATACCATGGAGACCGGAAGACGATGTCAGATCCCTTGGGACTGGAGTTCCAGGTGGTTGTAAGCTGCCAGGTGGGTGCTGGGAATTGAACCCTGCTCCTCTGAATGAGCAACCCGTGCTTTTAATCACTGAGCCATTTCATCACCCACCTCTTGCTTCAAGTATTATCAGCTTAGAGGTATCTGTTCTTACCTCATTTTACCTGTGGGTCATCTCAAAGCCATCCCTAGACTTTAGATTATTTTGTTCATAAATATTCAGTATCCATGTCCAAATACATCAAATAATTGCACCAAAACCTCGCAGAAGTAATTTCATCAAATATTCAATTGTCATGTGTTCTTGTGGGTATTTTTTTTGTTTCATTTTTAACTGTGAATGAGTGTCAGCATTATTTGTGCACGATTTTAAACTTTGGCCCACAGAAACTTGTTCCTGTTAGCTGTTGGATGTAAGAGACAGTTGTAGTCTCTAATACATTTCCTGTACTCACTGAATTCATCTGTTCTCTAAGACTGCCCCATATTCATGAGAAATAGCATTTTCTGATCAGTCTGGTGCTCAGATTGCTAGTAGCTACAGTGAGTTTTTCTATTTCCTTGCAATGTAAAGATTTTTTAAGCACTGCTTCACACTCATGTCAACAGCACATATACTAATATTGGAATGATACAGAGAAGACTAACATGGTGCTGGCATAATGGCATGCAAATCTGTGATCTTGCTTTTAAGAACAAGGTCTCACTGTGTAGCCCAGGCTGGCCTCAAATTCTTTATCTTTTCTCTTGAATCTTCTCAGTGCTGGAATTGCACTTGCAGGCTCTTATGTCTGACTGAAGATTTTATTAATAATATTAATGATATTTTTATTCTTTGAAAAATGTGCATTTATTAGTGTACTTTAAGCATACCCATTCACCTCACACCTTTCTGACCTTATTTTAATGACAGCAAATGCTGGGTTTATACTTGATATTCAGGTTGGCAGGCTTTTTTATTTTAACTCTTTGGTTGGTCCTATAATTCTAGATCTACTTTCTCCTCTCCTGAATACCAGAACCATTCCCTGGTCACAATACATACAACAAAGCCAGAATACTATTAAACTCATACTAAATAATGTATGACCATTGGGAAAAAGTTATGGGTTTGTTGGTCGACTTTGTTTTCATTGTTGCTTTTGCCATTAGAATGGTGTTGCCACCAGAGTGGTACGTAATTCTGTTTGCTTTAGAGTTTTCAGGACTGCTTCTTAAATTTAACTTTTATATTCATGTGAAATAATACCTGTTACTGAGCCAGTTTTACTAAACAAAATCTAGTCAGCCAGGGAATTGAAGCTTCTCTCCTTTCTCCAGTCACTAGCCTCTTTATCTTTCTAGGTAACTTTTAAAAATGAATTTGAGGGCCAGAGGTGGTGACACACACATATAATCCCAGGGGAAACTGGGACAGGTAAATCAAGTTCTAGGGTATTCTGTCCTAGCATGAGTTAAAGACCATGCTGGGAAATTTAGTAAGACCCTGCCTCAAAAATCCAACACACACACACAAGCTAGGTTTCTTTTTATCTCCATTAAAAAAAAAAATACAAGCAAACGTGTTTGTGTTGTTGTAGCCACAGCCATGGCTGTGTTGCGGATCTCACTTCCATGCTCACGAACTCATTCATCGCAGAACATCCCATGGCCGTATAAAAAGGGCCTTGCATTTTGTTTAAAAAACAGCTTCAATGAGATATCACTTAAATAGACCTCAATATATTCCTTATCTGAAAGGTCCACGTGAATGAATTCTAATCATGCGTCACTCATCACAACCTCCTTTAATACTCGTACCATCCCAGAAAGTATCTCCCTATGTCAGCCAATAGTGTGTCATTGTCAGCATAGTCTGTGGTCAACGGTTGTGACCTGTGTACCACTGAAAGGAGAATGAACAGCCTTTTCCAACACTGTTAACTCTTCAAAGCATGCTAAATAGTTTATTCATATTTTCCCTGAACTTCAGCATGTTTTTCCCCACTAGATGTTGAACAAAAGGGTAAGGAGTTATCTTCCTCTGGTCTACCCAGCTTTCCATCTGACCTCCCAGATCTTCAATCTTGCCTTAGTATTGGAAATATAGAATGCAGTACTTTTCCTATCAGGATCTTGTCGACCACCACAGCTTCCTCTCCTTCCTAGATGATGCTGTCTAGGACTGTTGGCCAGATCTCACTTGGCACTTCCCTTCTGTGATTGCTGTTCCTCTCTTTACCTGGGTTAGACGTTTTCTGGATTTCATTTCCTTCTCTCTTTTGTTTTCCTTCCTTATTTTCTTGAATAACATCCTTGAGCAACTTCCTCAACAGAGTTTTTGGGAAGAAACCTTTACAGTAGTGTTTCTGAAAATGTTCATGTTCATCCTGTGTCTCATAATTGGTAGTTTTGGGGGAATAAAATTCTGTATTGATCTGAGCCAAGTCAGACCTTCGGATTCCATTATGTTCTGTCAATTGATCATTACTCATTCGAAGACATGTATTGATAACATCTTTTTCTTTGGTACTTGAAAGTTTCTATTTCTGTTGCTGTGATAAAGTATTCTGACAAAAAGAAGCTTTTTGAAAAGAAAAGAAAAGAAAGAAGAAAGGATTTCTTTCAGCTTTCAATTTCAGATTATAGTCCATGATTATATATACAGTTCAAGACGCAGGGAAGTTGTCAAGGCATCGGGAACATGAAACAGTGCTCACAGCATCCACAGACAAGAGAGAAGAATGAATGTTTGCTTGCATGTGCCTGGCTTATTTTCTCCATTCATGCAGTTGAATTCAGGACGCCCTCGTTAGGGAATGGTGCCACCCACAGAGGTATCTTCCCATATCAGTTAACTCGGAACAATCTCCCACAGACATGCCCACCAGATGTAGACAATCCCCCAGTGAGACTCTCTTCCTCAGTGGTTCTAGGCGTGTCAAGTGGACAAAGCAAACCATCACACCCACTCTAGAAGCATCAAGGATTTTCCTTTTACTGTTTGTGTTTGGAATACTTTCATTTTGAATTCAATCGTTGAACTTAAAAACATATCCTAAGTGGCACTAACAGACTCTTCCAATCTATAATCCGATTGTGCTGATTTTCCCCACTGCTTTCACTAAGTCCATCTGTTCAGATCTACCTGATGAATTGGCTCTTATTTTGTCTTCTTGATTAAAGACTTTCTTGTCCTGTTTATTGGAATATCTTCACCCTAACTTGTTTACTGATTTTGCTTACATTTTGGCCAAAACTATTAACTTAAGCTAAGGTAAAAGTCTTAACCACTGACAGAACGCATGCTCCCAACTATTGACAACAATTATAAGTGCTTTAAAAAGATTTTTAAAAAATCTACATGAAAGCAGGGTAAGTATGCAGGCAAGCCAATGTTCTTAGTATTTCTGCTCTTAAGAAGATGCTTATTTGAAAATAGTGTGACCTAAGGTTAAAAATATAGGAGCTGATGAGCAGGGAACTAAATCTGGGCTTCCAGCAGTTTTGAAGTCACTGGGAGCCCAAACCACAGATGACAGAGAGGTCTTCAGGCTTTAGAAGCTGAGTCTTAGACAATTTATATTAAGAGTAGAAGTCAACTGAGATGAACCAAGATTTTGTTGTGTTTTCCTGATGTAACAGCTGACTTTTATAAACAGCATGAATTCAAGGCCCGAAGAAGACTAAGAAAGGATACAGAGCTTTGATAGTCTGATGAGTCCAGGAGACATAGATTCCAGTGACTTTCTTAGCAAACAGGACCCTAGAAAAACCCCAGACACCCCATGAGAACCACAGGACTGGGCTCCACTCTAAGATTGGGGCAAACCTGAAAAAGGAGCCTCCCCAAACACTAAAAACCCATTTCAAATCAGATCTATCCTGTCCCGAACAAAGTAAGCTTCCTCTGACCCCAAGTGTGTGCCAAAAAGCAAAAGATTTTCTCAGTGGAGAAAGACAACTTCAGAAAACCTCTAATTGTATCTATAATTTTTCCATACATAATATTCAGCATGTAATAAAAATTATCAGATATCCTCAGGAAGGAATATCAGATATCCTCAGTGAAGTACACTGTGTCAAAGAATGGAGTTACCTTGGGACATTTATGACCATGTTTTAGAAAATCAGACTAGAAAGTTCTGTATAAAGCTGGGACCAATAAAACAGATTCATGGAAATTTGGTAACAGAACTTATTATTGATGATATTTTACTTTAGGGGCTTTGCGGATATCACCGTTCCCTGTCATCACTTTGCTGGCAGTCATGGTAAACCCTCCCCCATGTTCTTCAGTGTCAGGGTAGACAATGTTTCAAGGCCAGCAGAGAACATCATGCTCTGAGTAATACAGAGAAAGGATTTGGAAATATGGGTTCCTCCCTTCACGGAAGTATTCTAGGATTCATGTTCCAGGGTGGTTACTTCACACATCATAACGCCATTGGTGGCAATTCCATCTACACAAATTTGAGGATGAAAATTCCATCCTAAAGCATCTGGCTCTTGGCATCTTGTCCATGGTAAATGCTGGACCAAACACCAATGGTTCATAGATTTTCATCTTCACTGCCAAGTCTGGGTGGCTGGATGGCAAGTGTGGTCCTTGGGAAGGTGAAAGAAGAAATGAGCATTACGGGAGCCATGGAGCATTTGGGGTCCAGGATGGCAAGACTAACAAGAAGATCTCCCTCGCTGACTGTGGACTACTCTTAATTCTTCTGACTTGAGAGCACCTTACCCACCAGACCATTCTGTAGCTCAGGAGAGCCACCCCCACCCCATCTAACATGTAATGCTGGACAATCTTTGCTCTCATTGAAGTCCTTAGGGTTCCCTATTTTCCTCATTCCCTTCCAAGTCTAGGTGGATTACAGATTTAAGTTTATGAATAAAAATGAAATAAAAAATTTGCACATCATGTATCTCATAAGGGATTAATGTGAACGTCTTATGTCCCAGGATAAAAGAAAACAAAACAAAAACTGATTAAAACCTAGGCAAAAAACTTAAGTAGACATGCTTCCAAAGGATATGCACCAGTGTCCAAGAATCACAGAAAACACACTCAACGACATTAGTTGGGGGTATGCGATTCAAATGCCAACAGAAAATATGTGATGAAAAGACGCGGAGCAATCAGGATTCTTGTTGGGAATGCAAAATACTTCAGCAGCTACAGCTGTCAGCCTGATAGCTCCCTGAAACGTGAGCACAGAGTCACCCACACGGCCCAGCAACCCATGTCTGCCTGTGTGTACACTAGCAGCAGTTCGCATGCCCATTGGTGGATGAATATACGAACAGAATGTAGTAGGCCCTTTGTAGAATGATGGTCCTCTCTGAGTTAAACAGCCGCCTCCAGCTTCATCAGATCAACGGCCTGCCTGCCAAAGTTCATCACAGCTGGGCTTGTTAGTTGCTAGCGTTCCTTGTAGATGAAGGCAGGAGGGTTATTAGAACCCCACTTGCGTGTCCAACTGTTCTCTGACAAGTCCACACCTCCTAATCTTTCACAAACAGTTCTGTCAACTAGGGGCCATTCTCGTTCTAACCACAGTACCAAACTGCAAAAGGACAAGAATTAACATAACTCTTTCAGAAATAATTCTGAGTAGCAATGGCCTAAATCCCATAATTAGAAGACATAGACTATCTGGTTGGATTAAACGATATTCAGCTTTGTTGCCTCCACAAAACACAAGCTTAGGGTAAAATCATGAAAAAAAAAGTATTCTAAACAAATGAGCCAAGGAAGCAAACAGTTGTCACTGTTCTAATATCTGACCAAATGGTCTTCAGACAAAAAATAGAAGAGAAGAATGCCACATGATGCTGAAATATAAGCAACTCCTAAGGAAATAGCACATCAAGAGGGTATTACAACCTAGACACATACACACTGTGATGGTTAATGTTGCAATGGACAGGATATAGAATCTCCTTGAAGACAAACTTCTGGTTATGTCTAAGGGATTACCTAGTTTGGTTTCATCGAAGTGGGAAGGCCCACCCCAACTCTTGAGCTACATCAACATGAGTCTGCTGATCACAATCAGGTCTCCTATAACACACATAAATATTTAGGTGTGATGGCGTCCCAAAGCCCCAGGATGTGGCATCATTTCCTGGGTCAAGTGAATTTGGAGCTTCTCCAGCTATCATCCAGGGGTGTCCGCATGACTCCAGACTCTTGGGGGAAAGAAAACTGGTGAGACTTTGGAATCCTCACACAAGGTGGCCAGCACATTTATGGACTTAATTTCTGCCCCTCTGCTACATGGAAGAGGAGAGCCTTGGGCCCTCCTGATTGAGAAGAAGCTCAGCCCACCAGATGTGTACCTGGAACCCAAATCTAAGCTGAGAAAGAAAGCCTATAGGAGAACATCTGTCTAAAGCAATGCTTCCCACCAGTGCTCCAAGAAGCAGGGGTGCCGCCAAGAAACCCTGTCCTCATCAAGAGGTACAGGGACCCTCCAGGATCTAGCTGCTTTCATCCGGTTAAAAGCGTCTTTCTTTCTTCAGTGTGATTTTATTGCTTCCTTGTTTGGTTTGGTTTGGTTTGTTTTTTATCAGGCAAGTGGGGTGTGGGGAGGTGGGGGTGGGGAGGAATGCACATCTCCATCTGCCATACAGTGTTGTCTGGGGTGGGGGGGGGGCTGGGGGGCGATTGGAGGCTGTCTTAATATTTATCTCACAAATGCTCCACAAGTGTCTCAGAACCTTTGGAGAAGTCTGGGTGGATAACGGGTGACATTTCCCTCTTTCTGCTGAGGATAGCCCTCAACTGCCATTCTTGTTTTCTTTTCTCAAGACAATTATGAGGCAAACTTCATAGTCACAGAAAGGTATCGGCCTTGGTGATTAGCAGCTTGCCTTCCTTCCTCTTTCCACTGTCATCAGCCTGGCTTTGATTTCACCAACCCTGGCTTCCTACATCCTTGGGTAAACCACTTCAGAAACACATTAGGGGCAGCCATCATCCAAGTGGAGCTCAGAGAACTTGGCCCACCTGCAACATGAGCTTCAGGAAAGAGAAGAGAGGAGGGGAGAGAAGAGGTAGCATGGGTGAGAATGGGAGGGGAGTGAAGGAAAGGGGGGCAAAGGAGAGAGGAGAGGAAGAGAGAAGGGTGGAGGGGAGCAGGGAAGGGGAAGGGAGAGGAGAGTCACCATAAGGAAATGATAAGATTCATAATTCCATTTCCCTGGAGTGTGTCCTTCCTCTAGAGACTAGGTTAGACACGTTTTATCCCACACTGTGAGTTCATTAGCAAAGATCCCTCTGAGTGCTTCTCCTGGCCCCCGGACATATTTCCACACACAGTACACATAGCACACGCACTACACTGTTCTCTGGAAGTATCTCCAGTTAACCTTTGAGGCTGGCAATGACAAGTAACAGTGACGGATGGGGGCAGGGAAGCAGAAAGGGAAGGAAGTTCCCGTGAGGTATTGGCCACAAAGCCCACAGTCCCTTCCTGGAGAAGTTCTGAGTTATCATTAAATCATTTTCCCTAGGATGATAAATTAGCCACGATGTGAGAAAAAGGCATCTACATGCCTAGCGACATGATACTAGTTAAGTAAGCACAGCAGAATTTTACAAACCAAACCTGAATTGTAAACATTATTTTAAAACAAAAAGTCAAACCTGCAGTTTCAATAATGTTCTAAACACTTGCAAGTTTGGAATCATAAAAATTTAATTTTTTTTGAGAAAACATTTGACATCTTTAGTCCGAGTTCTTGAAATAAAAGAATTAAAAATGGAAACGTATTTCGAATTAAAAAGTAAGTAAGCCAGATAGTGGTGGTGCATGTCTTCAATCCCAGAACCTGGGAGACAGGCAGGCAGGCACGTCTCTGCAAGTTCAAGGCCAGCCTGGTCTACAGAGCAAGTTCCAGGAAGGCCAGAACTACACAGAGAAACATGGCCTCAAAAGAAAAAAAAAAAACAAACAAGAAAAGTAAGTTAAGTACAGAAGAAGCATAAATAATTCACTTTTCAAAAGGTTTAATTTGAAGGAAGTAAGGGTGAGCACCAAGGGGAACAGGGGTCTAGAAATCTGAACAGGCGAGAAAATGGCACATCAGATGTCTGCATGGAGCGATATTCCGCCAGCATCCCTGCAACGTACCAGATCTAAGATATTCAGGCCCTGAATCTGTGGTACTTTATGATGGGAGTGCTAGGAAGCTAATACCGTCTTAAATGCTTGAACTAATGTTCCGTAAGCTTTGCTTTCTCTGTCCAGTTTAGTCCTTGTGACCCTAGATTTATAACAGTTACAAAGTAGCAGTGAAGAGAATGTTACGGTTGGGGTCACCGCAACGTGAGGGACTGTATTAAATGGTTGCAGCCGTAGGAAGGTTGAGAACCGCTGCTCTAGAGACTGTGATTGGGTTGCTAGGCTACATGAAGAGAGCTCCGAGGCATCAGAAAAGGCTGGTGGTTGGACAGGATGGAAGAAAGACTTACCAGCTTCTCCACAGAGATGCTAGGTGACCAGGGACATGGCCTCAGAATCCAGAGAGTAGAATCTAGGGGGTGAAATATATCTCCTACTCTCATGCCAGAAAAGCCAAGTCTTAACTATCCCCTTCCCAGAACCTTGCAACTGACTGACCAGCACAGTTTCCAGGGCGGTGTCTCCTCCTTCACCTCGCTGCTTCTCCGATATCCGCCGCCAGCGGGACAGCCAGCCAGCCACTCCCTAATGGGGTTCCCTGTGTATTAAAGGGTCACAGCTTCTGGTACCTGGGAGATAGTGACTGAGGCAGCAAAAACAGCAAGATAACTGTGCAAGGCTTCCCTGGTACTTAGGAAAAGTGGGTTTCAGAGGGCGTTGGTGCAAGGACAATACCACCGACTGGTCAGGACAGAGAAGCCAGACTTCCTGGGGAAGTCTGTCCTTCTATGCCTTTCCATTTCTCCTCTCACAATAAACGGGCCTTGAGTACCTGCAATGAAGAAAATTGTGATGTCATTCAGGGTTAAAC
Source organism: Myodes glareolus (assembly GCF_982192425.1). Lineage (NCBI taxonomy): Eukaryota > Metazoa > Chordata > Mammalia > Rodentia > Cricetidae > Myodes > Myodes glareolus. Next base: position 38,669,167 of record NC_142043.1, read on the forward strand.
TGTTTCCAGACTCTGGAAACTTTGTCCTCAGTTGTCTGAAGGAAAAGCCAGTTCTAGGGTTCTAGGGATGGGCGGGCAGGCTGCTGGCAGCAATAGAGATACCACATCCCCTTCTTTTCTGCTGCCTAACTATGTGAGGTCACTGTGACTTAAGGCCAAGCTGACTTCAGGAGAGTCACACCTTCAGTGGGCTGGGTCCTCCCGCGTCAATCATCTATGGAGAAAGCATCCGACAGGTCATCTTCAAGGGGCGTTTTCTCAACTGATGGTCTCTCTTCCCAGTTGACTCTAACCTGTGTCAAGTTGGCAGCATACAAACCTGAGGTCACACAGACGGAGTGATGGAGCTCATATCCCAAATCAGGTGGCCTGCTTTTTAACTGCTATTTGTGCCGTCTCTCTTGAGTTGGTTTGCAATTTACCTATCACATGTGTTGGCACTATTAAACCCCCATCAAAAAAAAAAAAAAAAAAAAAAAAAGAAAGAAAGAAAAAAGAAAAGAAAAGAACGCGTTGAGACCGGGGTCTGGTGCGGAGAGCCATTCGTCCCGGGAAACGGGGTGCGGCTGGAAAGGGCGCCTCCCTCTCGCCCATCACGTCGAACGCACGTTCGTGTGAAACCTGGCGCTAAACCATTTGTAGACGACCTGCTTCTGGGTCGGGGTTTCATATGTAGCAGAGCAGCTCCCTCACTGCGATGTATTGAGAGTCAGCCCTCGACACAAGGAGGAGGAGGAGGAGGAGGAGGAGGAGGAGGAGAAGGAGGAGGAGGAGGAGGAGGAGGAGGAGGAGGAGGAGGAGGAGAAGAAGAAGAAGAAGAAGAAGAAGAAGAAGAAGAAGAAGAAGAAGAAGAAGAAGAAGAAGAGTCTAGAAAGATGGCTCGGCTCAGTGGTTAGGAATGCTCGCTGCTCTTGCAGAAGACCCCAGTTGGGTTCTTGGCACCTATATAAGTGGCTCGTAACTGCTTGGTGTTCCAATGCCAGGGGATCTGACATCCTCTTCTGGCATCTGCACACATATGCATGCACACACTCATAAACATAAATTTTTTTTAGGAAAAGAAACATGGAACTTCCTTCTTCATCTATATTACAGAACATCCTACAGAAATCAAATGTAAAAACATTTAAACAAAAATCGCATAAAGAAAATGCAAGGAGCCTTGTTTTAATGCTTGTGACAGGGGAGACTTCTTAACCTAAGTCAATAAACCTGGAAGGTATTATATATTAGATTCAGATGCACTTAATTATACATATGTTTCTGAAATCAAATTATACTAGACATGAAGCTATCAGCTTTCCGTTGCCGCAATGAAATACTTGAAATAATCAACTTAAAAAGTAGGAAAGTTTACTTGGGTTCACGGCTTTGGAGGATTCAGCCTGTGGTTGGCTGTTCGTTTGTCCATGGCTTCGCAGCTTGTGGTGAGGTGGCGTGTCATCACGAGCGTATGACTAGCTGCTCACCTCATGGCCAGGAATGGAAAGGGGAAGCAGAAGGAGCTTCAGGCTGCTGACCTTCACCGCAGGAAGACGTTCCACCTGCAAACAGCTCCTCTGACTCCACAGGCTGAGGCCCTGAGCTCTCAGCCCTCCACCCACGGCCTCTGTCTGATGCATGTGCAAGTCCTCGTAGAAGTCGGGGGGGGGGCAATGATCAGATGGAGGAAGGGAATGCATATTGAAATACTGCAAACACTCACAAAACTGAAGAAAAAAAGCAATGTAGAAAAATTGGTCAACTACATAAATAAGCAATCCATATATTCACCAAAAAACCCAAAAAGCTGCAAGTTATGGATAGCTGTAAAACATCATTAATTGTCATGGAGATGCAAATTAGAATATGCAAATTATAAAAATTAAGATGAAGGGCATTGCCCCACTGATCAGATTGTAAGTTGGGCCTTTAAGGTCCCACCCAGGTCCCCCATGCTTGTCAACTTGTTCTTTCTGAGAACCTTTCTCAGGCCTTCATTGTCTCAACCAAGACTCCTGCAAAAAATAGACCAGCCAGCTCTTCTGGAGGATGCCCTGGTCTGATGTCTCCCCACAATTAGATGCTGATCATGTAATTTTGACAGGAATTTCTCACAAGGAATGTTAGTCATGTCTGTGCAGTAATATATTCCTTTTACAAATGAGCTGTATTATCCTCACAATATTTTGCGGCCCCTATCAGCACTTTTACTTCTACCAGAAAGCAACTTTATAATTTCGTACTCTTTCGTCACTGTTCCCTGAAGATCTCAAGCCTTCAGCCCTAGACGACCGCTGACTTCCTTGGTGTCCCTGTAGTTTTGCGAAATGCAGACCGTTCGTAAGACTTTAGCTCATGCACCCTGAGGTCCTCTGCAGTCTGGATTCTTTCACTTGCCGTAAAGTTTCCCAGGTTATTTGTGTCCTCCTTTAGCTTATGTCGTTGTGATACCATATCCCAACAAAAAGTCACCGAGGAGAGGACAGTTTTCTTTTCCATACAATTATAGGTTACAGTCTGTCATTTCAGGAAAGTCAAGGCAGGAACTTAAGCAGTTAGTCATATCACACCCACGGTTGAGAGCAAAGAGAGAATAAACTCATCCTTGATTGCTTCTGCTCCTGTTCAGCTGGCGTCCTAGCTTTTGTATAGGTCAGGGCCTGGCCCGTGAAATGGCCCTGTCTACCACTGCAGGGTGGGTCTTCCCCCTTCAGTCAGGAGTCAAGACAGTCTTCCACAGATGGCTCCCACAAGCTAACTTGAGCTACGTAATTTCTCATCCAGGCTCTTGTTCCAGGTGATTCCAGATTCTAACACACATTTTCAGTCTTTTGATTTATAGGTGAATGATAGTAAAATAGGTGAAATTGCTTGTAGAACCCACTGGGATTTCTGAGGGCCTCCTTTTACTGTTAGTTGCTTTCCAGGCCTACTGCAGCCACTAACATCAGCCTCAAACTACAGCATGAGTAGGCCCTCACCAGACCTGCTAGTCTTCGCTCCTGAAAGTCCTCCTCACAAGGTGGGGGATCTTTTAAGTGAAGAAGCCAGGCCAGCTATTACCTGTACCCTTCCTTCTAGGCTGTACCCCAGTACTAGCACCTTAAATCCTGAACTTCGGGGTCATGTCACCTTACCCTGCTTCCCAAGCCCATAATGTCTTCTTCTCTGGGTCTGTTCCCCGAGTGTGAGCCTTTTGGTCTAATGGGAATATCTACTTGGAGATGAAGGGAGGCCTAGCCAAAATAGCCAGAACTGTTTGCAGGTGGGCTGGGGACATTCTTGCACTTGAGTTTTCTGGTGTGTTAGACAGTCTTGGAGGAAAGGGAAGACTGTGGACAAGATAGTCAGTGTGCTCTAGAGAAAAAGACCCATTGGCATCTCTCTCTTCTCCTTCTTTTCTCTATCACATCTATCTATGTCTGTTGGAGGAGGCTTCTTCCTGGCTGCCCAGCTAGCTTAGACCCGAAATAATCACACAGAAAACTGTATTAATTAAATCACTGCTTGGCCCATTAGCTTTAGCTTCTTATTGGCTAACTCTTATATTAATTTAACCCATTTTGATTAATCTGTGTATTGCCATGTGGCAGTGGCTTACTGGCAAAGTTTGGGCATATCTGACTCTGGCGGCAGCTCCATGGTGTCTCTCTGACTCCACCCTTCTTTCTCCCAGCATACAGCCTAGCATTCCCCTTTCCCCGCCTAGTTTTGTTCTTCCCTGCCATAGGCTCAAAGCAGTTCTTTATTCATTAACCAATAAAAGCAACACATAGACAGAAGGACCTCCCACATCATATGTCCACATATCTATATCAAGAAAGATTTATGATAAGGAATTGACTCATATTCATAGAAGTTGAGCAATTCATGACATCCTGTCTGCAAGCTTGAGACTCAGGACCCCTCAACTGGTATAGTGTAATACCTCCAGATCAAAAGATTCATGGTGTAGATTCCAGCCCAGGTCTAAAGGCCTGAGAACCAGAGAGCTCCATGGGCCTCGCCCAACAACCAGGCTTTGTCACCCTTACCTTGTCTATCTGTTATACAGGTTGGTGGATGCACTCCCACACTGGGCTGCTTTATCTGGCCTCCCGAATGTGCTAGTCTTTAAGACGTTCCCTCTGGACCCTACCAGAGACAATGTTGAATCTGTTGATGGGCACATCATGGCTAATCAAGCTGCCACCAGAATAGCCATCACACAGGTGTCTCTACAGCCCTGCAGATGGAACTTCAAGACCTCTCCTCTCGCTAGGCTGTCATCCTAAAGCAGGGCTCGACAGATGGTACCTGACTTCTGATGAGTCAGCGTACGATTTTCTGCTTCATTGTGGGTTGAAATACCATGCACTGGAGAGAAACTGTGCTTGGACTTTTGATCTTTTCTCCATATTAAATAGCTTACAGAATCTATCTGACTTTTGGAGCGCACTTCGTTGGGATTCTGGTTGGTTCCTTCCCATGCCTCCTTCACAGCCTCTCAAGATGCTGGGTGGGAGCTTTGAGCTTCAGCTCCAAGTCATCGCTGTAGTCTTGAGAGAATCTGTGGTAGGTGAATTGTGAAGCTGTAGTGATCAGGATCCTAGGCGTATTAATCACATAGACTCATGACATTTTCAATTTACAACAGGTTTTATTGCAATCCTACAGTAGACCAAGGTACATCTGTGCACAGATACACAGCCTCCACTTGTTGCCTTGCCCTGGGCACTGCAATGTAAAATGGGGGGGCTTCTCTGTTATTGTGGGTGTTCTTTCTTTATAATATTCTCAAGTCAAGACTCTCATTTACTGGATTGTGTAATTTCCCTGTCACTATTGCTGGGCAAGGAAAGATCTTGAAACTAAGTGATTCAAAGTAAAGATTTTGATTATTTCTTGTGGTTTCCTGGGATACCTGGGCGGTTCGTGGCCTCCGGCCTGGCTCAGCTGAGGCTCTCCAGCTGGGCTGGCATGGAGTTGGAATCTTTCTTCTCGGGACTGATCATTTTCCAGCAGGCTAGCACAAGTCTGTTCACAGGAGGGTGGGAGAATTCCTGGAATGACAGAAGAAACTGCACTGGTGTCTATGTTTTTGGTTGTGTGCCTAGCCTTTAGGACAGCGGAGCCATCTCCCCAGCCCTACAAAAGCTTCTTAAGACTTAGCTTTGAAAGTCATTGGTCACCTCTGCCATCTGCTATGCTCAAACACAGACAGCTGGAACAGTAAAGAAAAAAAAACAACACAATAGGGATGGTAAGGACATCAAGGGCAAGAAAGCATTTTGATTATGATAGATTGCAAGGACAGGCCAGACCCAATAATGAAGAAATTAGAGCTGCGGATCTTTCATTTTATGGGGGTTTGTTTTTTTCTTCACAGTCTGTCAAAATGTATAGTTTTATTGTTTGGTTGATTCTCTAGATCTACTTTGGCAGAAAATTGGTATATCTTTCCTAGGAGAGCTGAAGGACAAATGTTTGAGTCCTAAAAGAACGCTCTACAGTAACCACATGACTTAGTGTGGTGGCACAGGAAGAACTAGCAATGTTACTTAGCATTTGAGGGTTGAGTCCTGACTGGAGGATGTGTACGTAATGGAGCTGCGGGGTAAACTCTAGCTATGGAAGCACATGTTAGTGGTTGGCAGTATCCCCTCACAGTGGCATATCAGTGCTGGTCAGCGGGTGATGTACCCTGTCTCCACATTGCATTGCCCAACGTGAAGCTGGCTTATCAGCTGTTTGTTTATAGTGATGACAGAAGTGACTAGACAATGGCCATTGTCTCCCTTGGTCTCCCAGACCACGAAGGAATAGACCCAATGGATGGGACCTCACCTGCATCTCAAATCACAGCAGCAGGTGCTTTGGGATCTTCATTATAGGAAAACTGTACTGGGCACACCTATGCCAATCTAGCCTATCTCTCAGTTATCTTAACAGTGTGACCAGTCTGGGGCCATGGGCAATAGCCGGTCTTGCAATACCCACTCTGTTGGGTGAAGCACATACATGATGATGGCCTGGACAGTAATGACTAATCCATCTAGCCTGAGTTTTAGCACAATGCCAAAGCGTTCAACCTGACCCCTTCCGGTTGCCTTTGGAATTGTAGGGGTCTCAACCAACTTTCTTATTTGCTGCGAATAAATCATAAGATATTTTGTCTGTTTTGACCAGGAGCAGTGGATGATGTGCCTATAAAACATAGAAAGTATATTGGGTATTGTATAACTCATTCTTTTTTTTTGTTTCTGTAACAAGTACTTGAAGTTGGGTACTTTATAAAGAATAGGGGCTCACTTAGCTCACGAGTATAAAGACTCAGGAGCCTGGGGTCAGCCTCTGCTCAGCTCCAGTGAGAACTTTCTGGTCATATGCCAACATGGTAGCTATATGTGTTGTAGTTTAGCAAAGGCAAGACTGAACCACAATATATAACAAACCCACGTGGGAGTAATTTGATAGAGGGGTAAAAGGGGGCTTTGTGATGGGAAAGTGAACAGGTGAAGGAGAGAGCGAGAGGCACTTGCTTAAAAAGGACCCTTTGCACATATTTACAGAGCCTTAAGCAATCCGTAATGTATGACATGGCCATGCAGTGCATGATGTAGGGCCCCCAGGCTAAGTATTTGCCTGGCAAGTCCATGTGTGGCTGTAAGACTCTGAGGCTGGCTAGGTATTTGCCTGGGTGCTGTCAAAGCATCCTGCCAGCTGACAGGGGCCGGGCCAGAATAATACCTGAATCCTAAGAGTGTGTATATGGGAAGGGAGACATCTGGTGATCAGAAAGGAAGCCAGGGAGCTCTAGGAAAAAGCCTTCCTACTATAATAACTGGCATTCATGGGAGCAATAATAGGGGTCCTGTGAGAGCCATCATCCCCTGGACTTCACCTCTTAAACATCTCCACATCTCTCGGTAATATCAGGCTATGGAGGTTGGCCAGCATATCTGGATGATAGACCCGGGAGACAATCTTGTTGAGGAAGGGACAACCACATGTCAGAGGATCCAGTCACATGCTCTACTGTTCTTCCTCTTAGACCAGCAGCCCCCACACCTACCACACTATTCACTCTTTAAAAGTCAACTTCCCTCACTAGACCAAGGAAAGGTGAAGCTTGGCAAAGCACAGAGGAGTTGGTGTTGACTTGATAACCAGGGTCCTCCTCTTGCATAGTATTGCTTTACTCTTCTACCTACCTCAGAAGGGGACTCTCAGGGTCGATATCTGGGTAAGGGTTTTGTTCTTATTAAGCAGAGTGTTCTGTCCAGAGATGGTTTCCAGGGGATTCAGCTGCTGGGGAAGGACAGGAAAAGAGTCACTAATGAGGTCTATTGAGTACCAGCCTCAATTCCTTCTCAGGGTTCAGAGAGAATGTTACGGCAAATGAAGGGCTTAGGATCTGAGGACAGAAAATTAGTGTGGTGGCACAGGAAGAACTAGCATTGTTACTTAGCATTTGAGGGTTGGGTCCTGACTGAAGGATGCGTACATAATGGAGCTGCAGGACAAACTGTAGCTATGGAAGTACAGGTTAGTGTTTGGCAGTCTCTCACTCTGTACTTTTTCATGTCAAGTTCTTTATTATTTCCTCTACCCTAATTCTCCTGTCCTTCTTCTAACTTCTTCTAATGTCTTCTTCTTCTAATCTAAAAACTCTTCTCCTTCAGGAGCCTTGAAGTGATAAAGAAATTACAAGAGCTCTTTCTCATTGGTCAAGAGCATATTCCTAGGGCAAGCGGATAGGGAGTTGAGCTGTTGCCATGGCAACACAAGGATCCAAGGTTATAGAAGTAAAACCATGACCAGAGGGGTAAGGGGTACAGTGAGATAATCTTTGAGACATAGATATTTTGTCAGTAGACTGGCAAGTGAGGAATTGACATGCTTTTCTCAGTAACCTTGGTTGGGTTGGACATTACAACCTGTTTACAAAAGGTCTTTATTCAGTTTGAACTTACTCTGAGATGAAAGTGAGCTAATTGTGAGCAGTTAGTCTGAGCAAAAGAACAAGGCAGGCTTTGAAGGATCCACAGTCCTTATGGGACAAGTAGATCCAGTTATGAAGCAAATCTCAGTATATACGAAATTATACAGTCAAATGAAAAGCCATCTTCCTGACCACCCACAGATATGTGTGCCCAGCAGATGGACTATTTTCATGAGATAAACTCTCAAAAGCTGTTCTTAAGGAAGAAATGAAGTGACTTACGAGAGAAATTACAGACAGGAGCAAGTGGTTTCCACAGTCAGGAACTCCACGGCCTTTCCAGGTAGGGCTCCATATCAGAGAGACACTTGTCTGGTAGGTCGGTCTGCTGAACATGAGGTATATCACCTGCTGTATCGCTCATGGCCCTGGACAGGTCACCAGGCTACTTAGGAATCATTTGCTGTTGAAAGACCCCCGAGGGATGTCTTCCTTTCGAGGGAAGCCCCCGGACCCACGAATCAGACGAAACCACACTTACGGATGCAAACAGCAAGAGGTTTATTCGAATACACAGGTACCTGGGGCGACAAGGTCTCTCGGAAGACTTGCGCGCCCATCAGGCTGGGGTGAGGGGTTTTTATAGGAGAGCAAAAGCGCGGGAACAGAAGCGAAAAGCGTGGTTATGGGGATTCATTCCATTGGTCAATTCAAATAAGGCTAAGAGTGCGCGCTCAGTGGCAAATTCTTGACCTTTCACCTAAATACCAAGGAGGGGGTTATCCAGGAGCTTCACCTAAATACCAAGGAGGGGGTTGTCCAGGAGCTTCACAGGACAAAAGGCCTCCTCCCCCTTATTCTAATGCCTTTCATTCCAACATTCAGGGTGGTATCTTTTCTTTTTTTCCTTTTTACTGTCAGCCTAGGCAATGTCAGAAGGAAGAACAGAGCGTGAGCAAGACAGATGGGTGAGTTGGAGGCTGGATCACAGGGCCTTCAGCAGAGAACAGCATCCTTCAGCCCTCCCAGATCACCCAGAAGGTCATCTCACCAAGCCCTCATTTGACAAAAGGAGGCACACAGAGGAAGCCTGTGACTGACATCTGATACTGCCCAGGCTTCATTGCTCCCTCTGTGGAAGCCAAAGCAGCTGGAGACCATAAAGGAGACCTGCTTTTCCTTTTGCCAAGCCAGTAGGCTAAACTAAACGGGGCTGGTCAACTTTGGGTGCCTTGAGGCACTGAGGGCTCCCATCTGCCTGGCCACTCCTGAGGTTCCCTATATCCTGCTGCCTTGAAGAGCAGGCTCTGCTGCCCAGCTATGCCCTTGGCAAATGAAGACTCCAGCTGGGGAGGCTGAGTGACTTGACAGGAAGTGGAAGAAGTGGCAGGTTCTTCCAGAGCCCTGTGGACTGCTGCCTCTTCTGGTCAGAGCCTCTCTGAGGGAGGCAGCATTTGCTCTGGGAACTCCCTGCGCTGGGCCTTCCTCTTGGTACGGTCTGTGAATTTATCTCAGAGTCAAAAGAATTCAGGGGCCTCTGAGCCAGCTGCTCCCCTGGAGCTGGGAACGAATGGTGGCCACCTGGGCTCTCTTATCTGCCTTTCATCACATGTTTCTGTTTTGCAGAGTCAACCGCACACTGTTTTTCCAGCAGGCAGAGGAGTTCTGGCAGGCGTCTTCACAGGCCTCTGCAGTGGGAAATCCCCGTGGGTGCAAACAACCCAGCTTCCAGCACAAACCTGGAGTGCAGCTGCCTTTTGTCCTGCAGACTCGGTGGCTCAAATCTTCTTTAGAGCCTGCCCGCCCTCCTGCTGTGCTCCTTTCTCACATACTGGCCAGGCGACAACACACTTTGTACCTCTGTCTCCACACTTTCAAAATAGGACCCCAAACCGCAGGAATTGGTGAGTTTACCAATGAAATGGTATCTGTGAAGTACCCTATTCCTGGCTCACTGACTCTTTCTTCAAACAGCTCCACAGAAGCCTCAGTGGGTTTCCAGTTTCCTGCTCCACGGGACCCCTTGCTTTAGCACAGAACAGTAGAATTACCCAAGGGTATCTGTAGGAGGTGTTGGGCTTGGCTGAGACCCAGGGATCTTATTACATGAACAGAATGCCCTTGCGGGGTCATAGGTATTGAACAACAGCAGGAGACTTAGTGCACGTGACTACATCCACCCCTTACTGTAAGTGGTCCTGGAAGGGAGTAGGTAGCTTGTCAGGGTAGGTAAAAGAGGTAAGTCAGGGTTACAAGATCCAGGAATCAATCCCTGTTCCTTCTCTGAGGCAGGGTCTTAGGCAGCTCAGGCTATTATCAAATGCACACTCACTAGACAGCCAAGGATCACCTTGAATTCCTAATTGCCTTGCCTTCATCATCCCCTGAGTGTTGGGGTTGCAATAATTATACTGTGAAAGCTGACCCGAGAGGACATCCCGATGGCAGGGACAGGTTCATTGCTGGTGCGATGCCTAGCAAGACCCTAAGACAAGGAGTGTAGTCAGCCACCCAGCTGATGGCAGGGGAGTCTCCTGCCTCAGGAGTGGTGAAAGAAGGGCCCACAGCTGGAGGTGAGAAGAGAGGGAGGTTTTCCAACAGGGACAAGAAGAACACAGCACACTTTCAGTGAGTGCCGGGCTCAGGCTCAGGGGCATCTGGGAGAAATACCTTTTTAAAATCTTCTCTCACCGTCCCATCTCCTGCCTGACCTCCCTAGAGTCAAGGAGGAGCCTGAAGAGTGCACAGGGCAGGGATAGCCAGCCTGGCCTAGCTAGGGTGGCATGAGCTTGTGTAGGCATGTGCGAAGGAAAATTCCAGGCTCCTCAACCAGTCACTTTATATCTTGCCCATCGTAGTGGGAGGACACTGATGCCCTGCTGGCCTCACGGGTGCCAGCAGCACAGGCTTCCCCTGCTTGCCCTTCAGGGCGTGGGGCATGGAGGACAAGGCAAGACACAGCCCCAAGGATGAACCATGAACACATCTGTCCCCTTCTAGGCTAACTTAGTTGCCAGGGTGAGATCTTGGCTCCATCATATTGTGCAATCCTGATTTATAGTCTTTCCGTGGCATGCTTTAAGTGAGCAGCTGCACTGTGTAAATTGACTCTGGGAAGACAATCGTGTTTAGCTTGTGGCTTCATGTCATGTCAGGTCACAGGCCCCTTCCGGCCCTACCTCAGCTAGTTTCCAGATGTAACAACCCGGCGGTACCAGCTGTAGTCCTGCAGTTTGCTGAGGCCTCTGGGAATCAACTTTGCCAAACTGCAGGGGAGAATGGATCCATGCCCCAAACATGCTAAAAAGAATTTTAGATAAGCCACACAGGAAAGAAAAGGTCCCAGAAGAAAAATAGCCAAGCCCCTTGGAGGCTCCGTAGTCCTGTCCTTCAGTGGGCTCCTGGTCACCTTCAAGTCCTGAGTCCCTGGGGCCGCCCCTCTTTCTCTGAGTCATCTTGGGCTAATTCGCATGTGATGTAGATGTAGAGATGAGCGTTCCTCACTTATGGGATAGCCCACGTACCGCACTGGCCAGCCTGGGAACTCGAGAACATGACCTTGTCCTCCCTAGGGTTCAGCCCTCAGGTCCAGGGCTGCTAATCAGGGTAGGAAGGCTGTTGTGGTTCTCAGGATCTTAAAGGACAGAAGGGTTTGGGGTTGTTGGTGCCGTTCATCCATCCTAGGTTGTGTTGAGCCTATGGGCAGTGCAGTGTACTGTGGTGGAGAGATCATGGTACCAGAGGTCTGATTACCTCATGGCACCCAGGAGACAGGAAGGGGAAGTTAGGGTGTTAGGATTATGCTGGCCTGCGCTGTCACCTGGCAGGATGAACCCAGGCAGTACCCTAGCCAGCCCAGGGGCCAATGGCTGCTATGTTACCATGCTAGTGCAAAGGTCTCTTTAAGAGACAAACTCTGGCTTGGTGGTGATGGTGCATGCCTTTAATCCCAGCACTAGGGAAGCAGAGGCAGGTGGATCTCTGTGAGTTCGAGGCCACCCTGGTCTATAAGAGCTAGTTCCAGGACAGGCTTCAGGCTTCTCTCTCTCTCTCTCTCTCTTTTCTTCCCTTCCCCATTCCCTTTATCTCAATAAACTCTTCATTCAAGCTCTGTCTGCACGACGTATTTCATCTCCCGCCCACCTTCCTCACCTGCCATGAAACCCACCAAGGTCTCTCTCAGGCCTATCTCACAGTGTTCTAATAATCTTTGGACGGCCCCTTCCGTAGCATTTTAACTTTCTTTCCTTAAGCCCCACCTCTTAATGGTTTAACTACCCACCAGCTTGAGTTACAGGCTGGTGACCAAGAGTTTAACACAAGAGTTTTGGGAGGACGCTTATCTTTTGCCAGGGGACCTGTGGCCCAGGAGGAACCTGTGCTTCTGAGAAAAGAGGAAGTTGATGGTGATTTGTCCTACTTAGAAAACACAGTAAAACATGAAATGTCCCAACCCGGAAAACCTTTATACAAAGGAAATCATTTTATCAATATCATTTAATAAACTTTAAACCAGGATGCGATATACATCACCACAGCAATCTGCTAAGAGATTTCAGATAGAAATCTCATCCTTTTACACAGCCAAGTGGACATGCGATAAACAACCACTAAAGGGCCATGGCAGCCCTGTTAATGGCACATGTTCCCCTTCACAGTTCACCTGATAGCTGGGTCACGCTAGTTAATTGATCGCATACAAAGGCAGGGCAAATGCCTGTCTATGTGATGAGGGCCAGTGCTATGGCAACCGTCAGGTCCCAGCTCCCACAGAAACCGAGAGCTGCTTGCGTGCTGTCCCTAAATGTCTGTATCTCAGGGGAAGGAAAGATGGGTCTGGGCCATAAAGCTGGTAGATGGCTCCTTCAAATTCTTAAACAATTTATGCTCATTTCAAAGAAAGAGCTGAAAGGACTTAGAACTCCCAGTTACAAAGGACTTTGTGTAGGGAAGTGGAGGAGGGAGAGTCCACCTTTCATTATTAATTTCTATTACTAATTGCAAAGAACTGAGCTGATGCAACTGAGATACGGGAGCACATTTTGAGGGGAGGGGTTGTCCCCTGCTGTTAGCTGGGCTGATCAGTGGTTTAGATGATGGTAAGGATAGGTAGCTAGTGGCAGTGTGGTTTCAGTCTTCTAGGGGGCTCAGGGTGAATCATGGAGTGTCTAAGACCTGGGAGACATACTAGGTTGAATCACCCGTCAGATGTCTGAAGACCCAGTGTTCGTGTTTCCGTAGTGAGGATGTCTGCCATTAGTGAGTATGTCTGCCATCACCATGACCAGATGTCTCTCAGAAACAGCTTAAATGAGGCGACGCAATCCTCAGAGGTTCAGACCACAGTTGCTCAGTCTGTATGTTGGTTAAGATATCATGATGGTGGGAGCCTGTGGTGGAGGAAATGCTTCACCTCATGCTGAACGTGAAGCAGACAAAGAAAGGAACCAGGGTGAGATATGACTTCAAGAACATTCCCCCAGAGGCCTTCCAACCTGCCTCCAACTAGGCTCCACCCCCTGTGTTTCACTGCCTTCCAATCCACCTAGGGTTTAATCAATCAAGGAGTTCAGAGCTCTCAGAATCTAACTGTCTCTTTAAATGCCATCATAAACACCCTTCCTGGTATCCTTCATTAGTTGCCTAGGTATTATACACACACACACACACACACACACACACAGACACACACATACACACACACACTTCACATATACCATATATAATATTTTATTACTACTTTGAGAATTTCACACATGCACTTAATATATTTGGTCATATTCTGATACACGATTAATAAAAGCTCAGGGTCAGAAATTGGGGTTCAAACTGAAGCGCTGAAAAGCAAAAACCAGGTACTGGCTCTTACCTCAACCTCGGTCTGAAATGGCAATCCTGCCTCTTGGAATCTCAGAAGGAGACTGCATCTGAGAGCTGTCTCAGACCCGTTTTATATTCCTCTCTAGGACTGGGATTAAAGGCATGCACCACTGGGATTAAAGGCATACACTGCCCAGTTTCTATGGCAACTAGTGTGGCTACTGGTATTAAAGGTGTGTGTCATTATGGCTACTGAGATTAAAAGTGTGTGTTACCATAACCTGTTCTGTAAGGCTGAGCAGTGGGACTGTTTTACTCTCAGATCTTCAGGCAGTCTTTATTTATTAAAATATAATTGAAATGCCACTACAATATTCAACACCTGCTTCCCCATTATTTCCTTTTAGATCAAGTTCATGCCTCCTCTCCTTCCCAACTCTCTCTCTCTCTCTCTCTCTCTCTCTCTATCTCTCTCTCTCTGTTTATATCTCAAGAGTCTAATTTACACTGCCCATATACTTGCTGATATAAGGTCATCCCCTAGAGCTTACTTAACCTTCCGTGGGCCATATCCTTAAAGAAAACTGACTCTCCCACCCTCAGAAGCCACAGCCCGTCAGTAGTCCCTCAGCAAGGGATGAGGCCTGTGATACTCCCTGATTCCTGCTGCAGTGTTGACTGGCTTGATCTCATGTTGGTCCTGAGCAGGCCACCATACTACTGGGAGTTCGTGACCGCTGAGGTCCTGTCATGTCTGGAAGATGCTGTTTTGTACCTGTCTTCCCCAAACTCTGGTTCTTGCAATCTTATGTCCCTTCTTCCACAGTGGTCTCCAAGTCCTAGTAATTTCTTATCCAGTCAAATGAGCAGTAGAATTGGTCATCACAAACAGCAAACCCAGTGAGGCTTGAGCAACCCTGGCTTTCCATTTTCAACCCCTCCCCATATAATGTTTGGGCCCTCTGCAAGCAGGATTTTAGCAAAGCTGAATCTGTGAAGGAAGGATGCCACATATGCTGGATCTAGCTTGGTACTGGTTCAGAGCCTCAGTCTCTGGCCCTTTAAAACCTTTGGGTACCAAATGGAGTGAAGGCACCCTTCCTGCTCTCTCTCCCCTGCCCAGACATCATTCTGCTTGGCTCCTAGACCACACACATGGTCTTTTTAGTCTTGCACAGTTTAGAGTGGTTTTATGACTTCTTCTTCAGAGCCAAAGTGGGACGGGGTGGTGTCTGTGAGGGGGGAGCGGGGTGGCGAAGAAACTGCCAATGATGTGGTTAAGGCTTTTATTGTTGATATGAAGGAAAGAACAGCTACAGGCTTCTGGAAGAGTCCAGAAGAGAGGGAGGGAGGGAGGGAGGAGGAAAGAGAGGGAGAGAGAGAGAGAGAGAGAGAGAGAGAGAGAGAGAGAGAGAGAGAAGGAGAAGTACACTGACCATGGCCAACAGACTAGATATGGCCAGGGCTTGGGAAGTGGTAGAATGGGAGGGAACAGTGGAGCTAGTGAGACACAAGAGAGAGACTAAACCATAGCAAGAGAGAGCATGCGTGGGGATAGAGAGAATAGAGACAGAAGGAGAGTGAGTCGCTGCCGGTGGGAGACGGAGACTGTGGGGCGGCTTTGAAGTACAGAACAAGCACTGTGACTAGTGAGATTTGCGAATAGTACTTGCGAGCCTGGAGGCTGGCAGAGGCTTTGATATGCGACCATAGGCATGCGTCACAGAAGCCACACGCCCCTTCTGCCAGAGGTTAGGGAAATGAACTCCTTTTGGCAGATAGGAACCAGTCTCACAAGTTCCTGAGGAACGCTGGCTTTTCTCTAACCCCCAAATCCTCCTCCAGTTCAGGTTCGCCTGAGACCTAACAGATGGGATTCAGTCAGTGGTATTTTTAGGATCTCAGACAGGGCTGTATACATCTTGAGATCTACAGGAGACTCACAAGGGCAGATGCCCGGCTTTTCCACATGGGAAGAGCCCGGGGTGGGCTGGGTCTAGAGATTACTTCCCTACAATGGCAGGATCTGGAGGAAGAGCGTCCTCCAGAGACAGGCAGCATGGAGAGGGGTACTGACCTTTGAGTCAGCAAAGCCAGCTTGCCAGTGATAGGTGACTGATCTCAAGCATACTCCCCAAGAGGGCAAGGCCTCACAGTTTGGGGAGGGCTGTAGAGGAGACACGTACGGAGACAATCTTAAACCCATAACAGGCTCTCACTAGTGGCAGCATAGTGCTGTCATCAAAGCACTTGGGTGTCTTCTGGGATTGTCTAGGAAATGATGAGCTTCTCTAAAGCATCCAACTCTCTTGTCCCCGGGGTGGGCCCACTGCCATGTTTGACTTTTAAGACAGCCAGAAGAGATTTCATGGAAAATGTTACCACCAACTTTTTCTGCTTCAGCGCGACCAGAGGTCATGGGTCTGTGCTCGCTCCGGCCTGTGTGCTGTTGGGTGACGTCATCTACAGAGCATAGGGCCTGAAGAATCTTGCAAGTGCCTCATTCGCATGGACGTTGTTATGGTCTTGATGATTCAGGCTACTGTCTCATGCCCATGTTCCTGTGAGGTCTCATTTTATATCCAAAGGACCAAGGTATACCCCAAGTGAAATGTGTGTTGAGATACAGGCCCTGTTCTCAGGCGTGTGTGGCTGGTCTTCCTGGGAGGGTTTTAGGTTTGTGGGGTGGTAGAGACTGGATGGAATCTCCTTTTGTTTCTCTGTAATGCTTGGTGTAGCATCAACCGTCCATGTGAAGGGGGTTTAGGGCTGTGTTTTTCTGAGATGAGTCCTGTTAGGAATATGGAGATATGGATTCTCAGTTATTATCATCTCCATACATTGTTAAACACTGAATATACTTATTACAGACACGGAAGCTATGGGGGTTACCTATGAATTCTCTGCTTCCATTCTTTAAATCACTGATAATATAGGTATCATTACCTATTACCAACAAGGACATTGTGACTCACACAGAAAACTCATGTGTCTGAAGTCCTAGAGGTGAGGCTCACCGGGCTGAGCCAGAAACAACTGGCCCCTCCCCTGTTCTCTACCTCTTGTACATGACCTCATCATTGCCGTACTCCCTGCCCCTTCCACTGTGACAGTAAGAAGAAAGATGACCTTATATGGGGAACAGTGTCAGGCACGTGCTAAACCTGACGATCGAGAGGAGAAAGGACCAAATCCAAAATTGTTCATTCAAAATAAGCTGTACATTGGGGTGCCCCAGGACTTGCCAGCTGGGGTCTCATCTGATTTGAGAAGGCAGCCCCTGCTAGCCTCTTGAAATCCCTTTCATTGGAGAGATGTGGTCTTCACAAGGATGAGAGAGTTGGCTATAATACACCGTTGAAAGGAAGGAACAAAGGCAAGGACATACACGCCATGTGATTGGGGTTGCAGGCAGCTCACCTCAGATAGATCTAAGAAACAGGAACTTATGCTTCACTATGAATAGAAACCTTAACTTGCAAGGACTTAACACAGGACAGACAGGAACTTCTTTCATTTTTGATTCTTGAATTAATTGATTTATTAATTTAGGTTTTTCAAGACAGGGTTTCTCTGTGTAATCCTGGCTGTCCTGGGACTCACTTTGTAAACCAGGCTGGCCATGAACTCATGGAGATCTGTCTGCCTCTGCCTCCTGAGTACTGGGCTTAAAGGTGTTTGCCATCGCCTGGCAGACAGGGATTTTTTAATTACAAATAGAAACCTTCATTTTCAAGGACAAATTAACAGAGAACAAACCGTACCTTACTCTTAACTGTCTTAACTGCAAACAGAGCCTTAACCCGCAAGGTAGATTGCTTCTGTTTTGGCCTCACGTGCCTGCCACTTTGATTGCATTTACTTACGTGTTTATGCAAAGTAACACAGCTTCACAGAGTTAAACAAATGTAACATAAAAGAATGCAACACATCTTTGCATCATTAAACAAATGTCCCACAGCATAAACAAGTGTAACACATCTCCAACTAATATTCCCCAACAGATGCCAGTTGATTAGCATGTGACTTGACGACTTGATCCCCTTCCCACCGCCTTGGAAAGTCAGCTCCTCTACTTGCTGTCTCTTCCCACATTGCTTTTCCCACGTGAATCCATGCTGTTTAGACTTCTGCCCTGAGCCAGCTATAGCTGCTTGCAACCCTCGTGTCATTCAGAAAACCCTTACTACATATTTTCTTAACTTTAACTTGTTAAAAATATCTTTTAAAAGAGAGTGTATGTGTGGGCTCAGGAGTCAGATATCTACAGGGGTGCCCCTGGAGGTCACCTACAAACTGGGGCTATGGGACTTGCTTGTGGAGGAGTTCATATAGGTAAGCAGGATGATGGCCTTGAGGCCTTCTTAAAGACCTCACTGAGAATGAGTTTCTCACCAACTTGAATATCTCCGATTGGGGTGTTGGGTATCTGGGAGTGCCCACGGCCAGGTTTAGTTTGATGTATCAGAATTAAGAAATGTAAGGTTTTCTGCATCCAAACACTGTGGAACAAGTACTGCACATGTAGCTGCATTTTGGAGGCTGCCCTGAGCTCACAAAGACTGCGCAGAATGAGTCTACACTGACTCACATTTCCAGTTGACTAGAAGGCATGACGTCTTGGAGCGCTTGTGCGTAACACACTGCTAGGAAGGGCAGGGATTTTAAAGATCTTATTTTGGACTTAGAGAACCTAAAGCATCATGATTACAGCACAAACCCCTCCGAAGACATAAAGGAACCAGTTTCTACAAGCCGGAAATCCTTCCATGAGAAGGAACAGCATGCCTGGATGATGTGAGGGAGAAAATGAAAAGATCCTGTCTTTGTACCTAACTTCTGGGATATATGTGGGCCTACTGGATGGGCTAAAAACTTTACAGGCTTTTTAAGTGAATTATCAGTTTAGGACGGTTTTTGTAAAGAATGACTTGCCATCCTTTCTAGGAGGACTGGAACATTAGCTACGTGGCTCATCTGAGATGCTGGAGCAATGCAGACTGGGTGGTCAAGGAATCATGTTGCTGAGGTTTCAAGGGTGCATTGTTCCGGGGGCTGGCTAGTTAATGAGTACTTCAAGGATGTCAAAACATACCCCTGGCCACTTAGAAGTCTGTTTTAGTGCTTTTTGAAATCAGGAATGATTTTTGCGGCCTAGGTTGGAGTTAGGAACTTAGGTTTACTGGGGATTAGCCTTTGGTCTTTGCATGTAAGAAATAATATAAAGAATAAGCAATGGCCAGGGCATTTATATAAAACAGATCTGGGTATGTCTGCATCAGCCAATCCAGGACATACCCATTGTTTGCAATGATAGCTCAGCTCAGGCAGAGTCAAGCTTGAATAGGGTGATAGAACAGAGAAGCCCAAAGATGCCTCAAACATCTGCCCCATCAGGGAGACTGGGTAACAATTGACAGCTGTCCCAGCTTTCAGTTTACAACCAGTGGAAGAAAGCACCATCCTGAACCAATCATCTGAATTGTCCACATCCAGTTTGCCACACACAGCCCCGCATGGCAGCAGCTTGTGTCCCTCAGATGCTTCCTTGCCCCCCCTAGGAGGAGGCTCATTGCCACCTGCCTTTTTAATCTGCCAAACCTCAAGTGACTGATCTGTCAGAGCAAGCCTTTGCTGGTTCCCTCTCATTTGGGTAGTCCTTATTTCCACAGAATTAAGATCCCGATCAAAGAAGATATGGGCCAACCTGGGGCATGCCTGGCTCTTTGCTCCATCAATTCCCTAAACAACCAAAGCAAGAGGAGAAAGAGGTGTCACAGCAAGAAACGTCAGATATATGAGCAGGCATGTCTAATCTTTTCTTAATTGTTGAATTCCAAGAAACTGGAATTCACTGAGTTCATGGTATTGGCAATCACTGTTTCTTTTACTCTCATCTAAATGATATTAACTCTCAGATCAACAAATTATACGTCTGTGTGTGTGTGTGTGTGTGTGTGTGTGTGTGTGGTGTGTTCCCAAGTGACCAAGAATGGGTTAAAGAGTTGCAGAGTTTACAGACCTTGCCAGAGAAGCAAAGAGTGGATACAGATGCAGCCATTGCATGTGCCGGATTTGGCAAGGGTTGGTAGGAGCTACTGTCACAGTGTTAGGTGTCCCTCTGTTTATGTGACTCAGGGGAGGGAGTATTATCACTTGTTGATCAGGTGTTTTTAAAAGGCCATGGGCTGGGAATTTTTTGAAAAATGTTTTGGTAGACTTGTGTGTTGTAGGTGGAGTGTTTTGTTGGGACCATAATCAACTCTGTTTCCCCCAGCCGCTTCCCAAATAACCACTCAGAGAGTTATTATTAATTATAAATTCTCGGTCGATAGCTCAGGCTTATTACTCACTAGCTCTTACAACTTAACCCATTTCTATTCATCTATGTGCTGCCTCAAGGCTTGTGGGTTTTACTTCTCCTGCATGTCCTGCTTCCTTTTTGTCCAGCTGGTGACTCCTCTGACTCTGCTCTTCTTCTTCGCAGCATTCTCTCTGTCCTGAAAATCCTGCCTGATTATTCCATAGCAGCGTGTCCACACTTTCCCGGCTTAACTTGGTAAATTAACTTGGTGGTCATGTTTTATTTGCATAACAACATTCAAGCCTGTTTTGCCATGCAGATGGTGGTATGCACTTGGTTGCACAGGCAAGATGCAGTCTTCTCCTTTTCTGGAGCATTCACACTCACAATGAAACAGGCTGCCTATAACATGGAGCCATACAAGGCAAGGCACAGCCTGATAGCTGCTCTTCTACACAACACAGTGTCTTAGGGACAAATACAGTCTGATCTCAAGGAGCAGGGTATGGAGGAGAAATGGGGTTTGGGGGTGATCTCAGTGACTCTTCCAAGGAGTTCTAGGGAGAAGACCCTAAGGCCAGATGATGAACCAAGGGATTCTGGGACTAGAGAACTTAGGCATTATTTCCTTATGACTATATGCCTTAAAAAACATGGCAAGAATAGTAGACAGAATCCATATATAATTCAGTGAGATTCTCTGAATATCAGTAGTTTATTGTATTGACACTACCTTTTTCTATCCCTTATCTCTGGGTATGAATTAGTATTTTTTGAATTAGTGAAAGATTTGACTAGGCTCATTTTCTGTTTCTAAACATATCAGAACATATTTCCTAAAGAAAAGAAATTTTTTCCTAGCCAGAGAACCACATGTGTGTGTATGTATGTGTGTGTGTATGTATGTATGTATGTATGTATTCCCATTTGTCCCAATAATTCCCTTATAGCAAAAGCATCCTTCCTTGCATCTCATGGTCATATTTCATTAGCCCCTGTAACCTGGACTGCTTCACCACTTTTCTTTACATTTCATGGTATTTGCCACTTTAAAAGATGGTAGCCTGGGAAGTCCTTGGAAGGCCCCTCCATGTTTGTCTAATGTTTACTCAGGGTTACTTTCAGGTTTATATCATTGGCAGGAACAACAGGATCAAGCTACACTCAACTTACCATTTTTCTCATTGCTATGATCAATTATCTAATGAAAAAACAAAGAAGGAGCAAGATTTTATTTTTGCTCATGGTTTCGGAGGTTTCAGTCCATTGTGTGAGAGCCTACACAGTCTCAGTCAAAGCTGAGGCAGAATGCCGTAGTGGTGGTGGAATGTGACAAAGGCTTCACATATCATAGGTTGCAAAAAGGAAAAAGGGAAGAAGAGGGAGAGGGAGAAGGATAGGGAGAGGGGGAGGAAGGGGAGGGAGAGAGAGAGGACGAGAGAGAGAGAAAGAGAGAGAGAGAGAGAGAGAGAGAGAGAGAGAGAACAGGGATAACAAGAAGGGGTCAGGGATAGAACTCCCCCAAGCACCTTCTGCCAGTCAGACTCCACCTCTTAAATTGTTCAGAACCTCCCTAGATAGTACTACTATCTGGAGATCAGCACCCTGGAACATGAACTTTGCTCAGGGAACAAAATATATGCAAACTGCACAGTGACATTAAAGTCATGTCAACATCTGTATCAGATGCCGCAGGTGGTAGGTACTGGCATTGAGTCATACTTCAGAATAACAGGAGTATCAGGGAAGAGGTCTCAAGAAAGGGGTCATCAAGCTTCTTAGTAAGAAAGTCACATCTACAGGAAGTCTCTTGCTTATATCTTAGTCACCAACTGACTGAACACCAAAGTGGGTGTTCGTTGGTGAAAGGGTGACTTACTCAGGCCATGGTCTGAGTTGGAAATGGGCTCTCACTGCTGACAGCAAAAGCCGTTGAGATGAGTGGGTTGGGCTGAACCACATTAGGGAGTGCTGTCTGCTCTTGTTTTCAGGACATAGGAACCCTGGAGGCGTGATGATCTTTATTCTCTATCCAGCCCTGGTCACTTGTCTCCAGGAAAGCAAATGGGTATTTACTTTCTGTCAAATTTGCAGGGTACTAGGAGTCTCAAAAGGAGGAGTTCACAGACGCCCCTTTCATTTCTGGAGACTTCAACAGTGGGATCTTGGGCTCTGACTTCATTGCTTCCTTATTCCGCGGTTCTCTGCTCTGCATTTCAGAGACAAAAGCCAGTGCTCCCGGTGATGTGGTTGGGACTGCAGGCTCCTGAGAATGGTTCACTAGAGGGGCTTTGGTGAAAGAAGGCAGGCAGGGTTTGTGACCACCTGGTGGTCAGGTCGTGTGAGACAAACCTGAAAGTAATTGAAAGCTGGGGTGAGGGGTACTGGTTATCTGCAGAATGTAGGCTCCAGGGAAGGTCTGGGCCTGTGGTCAGTGGTCAGCACAGCCAGGGCCAGTAGGCTGATGCTAAGAGTGGTCACCCTGAGGGTGGGCCTGTGTCCTGTGTTTTTGGAGCAACATCTGGATTTGTCTGCCGAAGGGACCACAATGGGGGTCCACTCCACTGAACCCCAATTTTTGATCAGATTCTGATCATGTTGCCTGGTAAAAAGTTGGCGCATTCAGGGGCTTCTTGTGGCCAAGAGGGTCCTGGGGAGATAAGAACCCTGTCGTCTCAGAACAGGCTATGCTGATCCCTGACTGTATAGGACAAAGGGATTCAATCTTGTTGGTGTGTGTAGTGGCTGGTGACCTGAGTCTCCTGGCTGTCACCCTCAACCAGGATGGTGAGGAACCCCAGTGCTCTGATCTCTCAGCTTTGTCCATGCATCCCTAGCAACCAGCTATTCCTTCACGGTGAATCTCCACCAACCACAGAAATGGGCAAAGTGAGGAGAAGGATTCCCCCAGATGCACCCCCAGCTTTGGAAGCTGAGGGAGGGTAAGGAATCAGGGGTCAGCTATGGGCAGCAGGAGGGGAGATAGACACTGCGTAGGTATTGTTAGGCTGAGAGGGGTTCAGATATAGGAGAGGGAGTGGGGTACAGTCCCAAGATGCCCTGGGGTGCAATTCTTTCCCTCTCCTTATGGAACAATGTGGCTTGACTTTGCTAATTCAGGCTCCTTGTCACCTTGACAAGATGAGTGTCTATGACTCACTGCCTGGAGGCCTAGAGGCTTAGAGGCCTGGGTCACGGAGACCTGGTGCAGGTAGCATAAAGCAAGTGACCAAGTGCTGCAAGCATCGGCTCCCTGTGCCTCCTTCTGTGGGAATGCAGTGCCCAGGACACATGAACACAATGGGGAAATCTTGAGCTCTGTCCACAGACCAGGTATTTGTGAGAGTGGCCTATCTCCTTAGGGACCTGGTTCCCAGGGCTACCTGGGTACACTGGATATCTCTGGAGGAGGACATGGACCCCATCCGCCCCAGTCCCTCTGCATCTCTTATCCCGTCACCCTCCACAGCTGTCACTATCTTCTCAGTACTCGACCTGTGCCCTGACATCTGCTTTTGCTTCACCGAGGTGCCAGGCCTTGGACGCCTGCGCCATTCTGTAAAGGAGAGCAGCTAGAGCAGGTCCAGGCCTGAGCTGGGAGTGGAGCAAGGCAGGAACAAGGTCATGAGCTGGCAAGGTTGACACGACCCTGAGCCAGCAACTTCAGGATCCCTAACTTGGGCCCTATTGCATGTTCACACAAGTAAGAGCCAAGACCCAAGAGCTGAGGCAGGACCTGCTTCTTGCTAGAATTCACCTGGCATCAATGAATGGTCTTGTGTTCTCAATCCTTGTAGTTCAGGCTGAGACCTCTGTGTTCATTAGTATATGTTAGCTCTGTAGAAGTTTGCTGACACGACCGGGAGTTTTCCTTTGTGCTCAACCTTTTCAGATGTCAGCTTTATTCTAAAACACTGTTAGAGAGAATATGATTGTCTCCACACTGCAGAAGAGCACACTGAGGTACAGAGGGTAAGTCACATGCCTAGTTACTATCTGTGGTAGTTTGAATATGGTTGGCCCCCATAATCTCATAGTGGCACTATTAGTGTGGGATAGGTTTTGAGGTTTCTTATGCTCAGGATACCGCCCAGTGTTGCAGTCAACTTCCTGTTGCCTGCAAGATGTAGGACTCTTAGTTACTCCTTCAGCACCACATCTGCCTGCACACTGCTGTGCTCCCAATCATGATGATAATGAACTGGACCACTTAAACTGTAAGTGAGCTCTCCTCCACGAAATGTTTTCCTTATGGGCTGTGGTGGTCATGGTGTCTCTATCTATACTGCTATCTAAGACACCGTAGAGCACTAAGACACTATCTATAGCATCATGTTCACCTTTACACCTTGACTCCAGAAGCCAAGATGTGCTTCATAATGGTTTGGGGGCTAGAGCAATGAAATGGCCCAGTAGTTAATAGCACTTATCTTCCAGACCACCCTAGTTTGCTTCCCAGTACCCATGTCAGGCAGCTTACGATTTCCTGTAACCTGAACTCCAGTGGATTCAACACTTTCTTCTCACTGCTGATGGTACCTGCACACACATGGTGTATACTCACACAGACACACATACACATATTTAAAAATATCTAGAGACTGGAGGGGTGGAGGAGCAGTTAAGAGCCCTGTTGCTCTTTCAGAGGACCTGAATTCAGTTTCCAGAACCCATGTTGGGCAATTGGCCTATAACTTTAGCTCTAGGGGAACTAACACCCTTTTCTGCCTACCATAGGCACCTACTCTCTCTCTCTCTCTCTCTCTCTCTCTCACACACACACACACACACACACACACACACACACACGCACACACACACATAAATAATAATAAATTAATATTCAAAAGATCAATGCTAGGCAAGCTGGGTTGAATTGGTGATCTGTCCCACTGGGAATGTTGGTTACTACCTTTGTTCACAGGGCCTATGCTTTTCAGGGTTACTGGCTAATGTGTGCAGTTTAGATGCTGTTCTGACATCAGCGTGAGAAATTCACTTTCATACAGCCCCCAATAATTCAGTTTGAAGTCTGTCCCACCCCGGTGGTGCCCAGTCTTTGCGGGAGCAAGTTTAGGGGTGCCCCTCATCTACCCTCTGGGCACACAGTTTGCTCTGGCCTCATTTCACCTGGCAGGAGTAGCAAACTCATGGTGCAACTGACGGGGTCAAGCCCTTGCAGAGTGAAAACTCACTTCAAAAGGTGGTAAACAAGCCCAACCCATTACTGGGGCACATGCCATTCTTCACAAAAGTGTTCTGTTACTACAAGCTAGAGTGTCGGGGGGTAGTTCCAGTGTTGTTGGAGAGGTTTGTCAACTTGCCTCTGTCTATCTTAATCTTTTGAGAATGTAGATGAGCAATGAATGAAACGTTACCTATCATCTATTCTGTATCTGTGGAGTTCTTGGCTAACCACCGCCAATACCACCACCACCACCGCCACCTCCACTACCACCACCTCCACCACCTCCACCACCACCTCCACCTCCACTACCTCCACCACCTCCACCACCTCCACCACCTCCACCACCACCTCCACCTCCACTACCTCCACTACCATCACCTCCACCTCCACCTCCACCACCACCACCTCCACCTCCACCTCCACCACCACCACCTCCACTACCTCCACCACCTCCACCACCTCCACCACCACCTCCACCTCCACTACCTCCACCACCTCCACCTCCTCCACTACCATGAGTTGTGCTCCCTGCTGCTTTATTTACAGTCATCCCAGGCTCTGCACTACCAGAAGGCGCATGTCTGGTTTAGCCTAACAAAGAACTGCCTGCTGGATAGTTTAGAACAGTCAATTTTAATCATATCTTCCATCTGAGATCTTCAATCTGAGTTCAGACTGTGGGGTCAAGTCACACTCCCTCTGGTGGCTGCAGGAGGATCCTTCCGTACCTTTTCCATATCCTGGTGTTGCTGGCCATCCTTGGCATCCCTAGGTTTGCCACACCAGCCACAGTGGTCATCTCAGTGTGCCTTAAGTCCTTTTCCCTCTCTCTGTGTTTCTCTCTGTGCTGGCTTTTCTCTTTTGTATACTGGCCCCAGTCAGTGGCCTAGAGCCTACCCTGATGATCTTGTTTTGACTTCCTTTCATATAGACCCTAGTTCCAAATAAAGACACAGCTAGAGATACTAAGTGTTAGGATTCAACATATCTGCCTTGGGAAAACTCATTTATTGTCTTGCCTTTGGAAAATTATTAGTGTCAGCAGGGATCCGTTTCTTTATCTGTAGACTGGGCCGTTAGGCCACTAGATGATGCAGTGAGCTACTTTATACATGGAGTGTTTGTAACAGAGTCAGGGTCTTCGTTCTGCTGCGTGAGAGCTGCCATCACTGCCATCTTAATGCACTTGTACCAATGCAGACTCCAGGGAAGTCATTGTGTTCCCTGAAGGGGCGTGGGAGAGTATATAATTTAAGTTATGTATTATCTCAGGTTGTTGTCGTGGTTTGAAAGAAAATGCCCCCGCAAAGGGAGATATACTATTGGGAGGTGCGGCATTGTTGGGGTAGGTGTGGCCTTATTGAAGGAAATGTGTCACTGTGGAGGTGGGCTTTGAGGTTTTTCTATGCTCAGGATACCAACCAGTGTTACAATTGACTTCTGGTTGCCTGCAAGATGTAGGAGCCTCAACTATTTCTTCAGCACCGCGTCTGCCTGCATGTTGCCTTGTTTCCCACCATGATGATAATGGACTAAACATCTGAACTGTAAGTGATCCACCCCAATTAAATTTTTTCCTTTATAAGATTTTCCATGGTCATGGTGTCTCGTCACAGCAATAGAAACCCTAAGATAATTGTAAAAGCTGATTGCATGGGAAATCCAAGGCATGGTAAGATTTGTTACATTGTTCTCTTAGAGACAGCGTATTAGTCAGGCTTCTCTGGGGAAACAGAACTGATAAAATGAATTCCTTCTCTCCTGAGTGTGTGTGTGTATACATATGTACACACACACACACACACACACACACACACAGAATTTACTAGAATGGGTTATAGACTGTGATCTGGCTTGTGCAATAATGGATGTCTCCCAACATAAAGTTCAAGAATATAATGGTTTTCAGTTCACGAGGCTGGATGTCTCAGTTGGTCTTCAGTATGTGTCAGAATTCTAATGAAGTAAGCTCTAATGCCATTGAAGGAATGAACTTTCCAGAAAGAGTGAAAACTAGCAGGTAAAGAGCAAAAACTTCCTGATTCAGGATTCCCCTCTGTATGCCGTGAATATCACTGGTTAATAAAGAAGTTGCTTTTGACCAATGGCTTAACAGAATATGGCCAGACTGGAAAAGATATATATAGAGAGAGTAGGCGGAGTCAGGAGAAGCCGTCTAGCTACCACAGGAGACAGACACCGGACAGATGGAACCTTACTGGTAGGCCACAAACACGTGGAGATACAAAGATTAATAAAAATGGGTTAATTTAAGATATAAGAGAGAACTAGCAATACACTTAAGCAATTGGCCAAGCAGTGCTTTAAATAATAGAATTTCTGTGTGATTATTTAAGGTCTGGGTGGCCAGGAAATGAATGGGCAGCCTCTGCCAACAACTTCCTTCTTCCATTTCCTTTATACAGGCTACTACTAGAAGGTATGACTTTAGAGGATCTTCATTTAATGTGAATCTTCTGACTTCAAGTGATCAAGTCAAGAAAAATCCTCACAGGTTTATCCAGCTGCTTGGGCATTAGTTAATTCCAGATGTCGTCAACCAAGACTAGCAATTGCAAACAGATTAAATTTAAATAAGCTGACTACAGAGCTAGAGAGCAGGCTAAGGACATAGCATTAAGTGATCTCAAGGCATATTATCACTTTGGCTTTACAACATGGTCCAGCAAGATTGCAGTCTTTTTGGAGTCAAGAGCTATTTTCATAACGACGTATCACTGTATTTCTTTCAATTTGAAAGAGATTGGAGTACACGGGGGAAAAACATCTACAAACATGTAACACCCTCTCCACATATCTGAGGGATCCTAAAGTAGAGACCTCAAATAAAGGTTTTAGCATGTGTGTGTGTGTGTGTGTGTGTGTGACAACTTCATTGTGAGCCGTGCCAACTCAATTCTTCAGTAATTTTTACTTCTATTTGAAGGCAAAAGGAGCCAATGAGCTATTAATTAGACTTTCCACCACGAGAAATATCCACGCTTTCTGATGCTAAAGGAATAAAACGTTTCCCTCTCCCCTCCAGAGCAGAGCTTATCGAGCCCATGGCAGTGAGTGGCCTGTCCGTGGTCAGTTTCTGGGGCATCCCTCCTGGGTAGGCCCTGTGGGCAGAGAGGCAAAGCCAAGGAGCACCTATTTGCTCTCCTTGTATAAGGGTCGCTTCTGTCAGATGCTAGAAACACAAATCAGCAGAAGGTTGAAGAGATGTGAAAGAAGGGCCTCAGGCACATAAACCTTGCCCAGAACTGTTGCAGACGCTTCTAGAATCGACACTTTGCAAAATGGCTACCACAACCTTACACACACACACACACACACACACACACACACACACACGTTCCTGCCCAACGACTTCCTGTTTAATGTAACTAAGCCACACATGGTATTGATCCCGTGGCCAGGCATTATTATTTCAAAATAACTTATGCAAGCCTCCCCCGTTTCTCTTTAAAAGCTGCCCTTTGACTCAACTTCCTTAAATCCCCATGTTATTTACTATTGTGCATCCCCCCACACACAATGAAATTCATTGTGTTTGTTAGTGTTTGATTCACATAAATAAGGCAGTGGGCTCAGATCAGGGCAGGGACCACCTGGTGTCCCTGGAGCCCCAGGCTTGAAGGAAAGACTTAGTAGAATTGATGGAAGAACACACAGGCTCTTGGGTTCTGGATTAGGCTTAGGTGCTCTTGGGATGGCCAGATGGCATGGAACTGAGGCCAGATTCTAGCAGCCCTGTTAAGTCCTGGGTCCTGTGGGAAGGTGAGCTGGTGTGACAGTGGTTAGGGGTGGACAGTGTTAAGGCTGGTCCCCCCTGGGGGTCATCCCCATTCTTCCTCAGTTTGCCTGGAAACCTGAGGTGGGAATAAGGCAAGACAGGAAATCAAAAATCCTTCCGCAGTGATCACTGGCTTTTCTTGAAATTGAACTGCCAAGTAAAGTCTCCTGGAAATCTCCAAAACTCCATACTTTGTTTCCACCTTAACCTGGGCTCTGAAAGGAATTGTGGGATTCCAGTCATTTGTTGTTAAGAGACAGAGTCTCTATGCTGGGCAGACTGGCCTTGAACTCTGGGACTTGAGCGATCTTGATGCAGTCGCTGAGCGCTGGGACTCCAGGTGCATACTGATGTGCCGGCCGGAACCACCTTCTCAGTCTTCTATTTAGAATTGTAAAGCGTAGGTCGTGAGTGCTGGAAGGAAGCTTTGTACATAAAGAGGCTGAAGAGCTGAGCCGAAGGATGTCTGCTTCTGAGACATGTCATATAGTGTGGAGAAAGGGACTTCATCAAGGATTTCCAGGTGGGGAGACAGGTCTGGTTTTGGTGCTTAAGGGAAGAGTGGTAAGCTGGCCAAAGGAGAAAGAAGGTAGTGTGTGCAGGGCTGTAGCCAATGAGCAAGAGAGCCATAGAGGCTGGGAAAAGACCGAGGCATGAACGGTGCTCTTGAGGTTCCAGCAGAGACCCAATATTAACTGCAACTCATTTTAGCCCACGGAGACCCATTCAGACCTCTGACTTCTAGAATGATGTAGTAACGGGGAACAAAGATCTCATTTACCCCTGTCTTCATCCTATCTTCTCGAAAAACAGGAGCCTGAAACCCGTGTCTTCTCCCCTTGCCCTGAATTTATGAAGTACTTATATGCAAGAATACCTTTTCTCATGTCTCTGTGAAAAAGACAGAGGTCTGCTGTTGCTCAGTTGACCACATTAGGGCTTAGAATTCCCAATTGTATGATGTCTCACCATGTATTTTATCCTTGGTGTTTGATGACCACATTTTCTTCCATCAAAACTGTAGGATTTGGGTCTGATAAAAACAAATGACTTGTGTTTTAGAGTTAAGACTGTGCCCTCAAACTGGTAAGAAATTCTTGCTGTTAACTGGCCCACTTGCTGTCTTCCTGCTCACCTCCCTCCACCCTCTGACCTGCACATCACCAAAAAGGACTTGGCCACCAGATGTGTCTGCTGGTTTCTGAGCCAGAACACATGTTGGGAAAGCTTCCTTGGGGCTAAAAGAGGAGGAGTCGCTGCTTCAGCCTTTCCAACGAACATCTTGGGCAACAGGCATCTTGAAGCTCAGGAGATCTTACGATGATGCTCTTGTTCATTTCCTATCAGCTGGTGGAGAAGCTGAACCAAACATCCTGTTGCTGGTGGGGCCATGAATGGAAGACAGAAGGATACAGGAGAAGCAGCCATTATCCCTGGGTCCTGTAGCAGGTTTGGGGATTTAGTCCCTGTGACTACTAGGTTGGAACCTTAGTTGTTTTATTATTGCCCTCTTCCCCCTTGTTCTCTTCCTCTTCCTCTTCTTCCTTTTCTTAGAGTCTTACCATTTAACTCTAGCTAGACTGGGACTCTATGTAGAACTAGGCTGGCCTTGAACTCACAGAGATCTACCTGCCTCTGGCTCCCAAATTGCTGGGATTACTAACACACATTCCCAAACCAGGCCTTGAGTTTAGTACTCGAAAGGACTATTAGACGCTGGTTGCCTTAATTAAGTTTAATTAGCTTAATTAGCTATGATACATACTATGAGCAAGCGCAACTTGGGAGGAAAGGGCTTATTTCAAATTACAATTTACAGTCCTTCGTAAAGGGAACTCAAGGCAGGGAGGGACCTGGAGGCAGGAACTGGAGCAGACACCATGGAGAGATACTTCTTACTGGCTTGGTCTTCTTGGATTTCTCTGCCTGTATTCTTATTCTATCCAGGACCTTCCCAGGAATGGCAGCCTGTTCTGCCCTGCCTACTGAGATGGACCCTCCCATATCAGTCAGTTATCAAGACAGTTTCCCCACAGACTTGCCTATAGGTCAATCTGATGGAGAGACTTTCTCAATGAAAATCTCCTTTCCCCAGATAGGTCTAGGTTTGTGTCCAGTCAACAAAAACCAACCAGCACAATGATCAAGCTATTCCATAACAGAAAATGAGGTTGGGGAAATTCCTCTTTGTGGATCACAAGGTCCCACAGTTTCTCTTGAGTGTAGTCAAAGACATCTGCCAGGATCTTGCTTCTCCTCCGAGGCTGCCTTCAGCTGTGTGCTGCCTTTGTTGTTGAGTGGATAGGATCCTACGTTAGGCAGGTCAGCTGCGGAGGTGAGAGTGAAGGAGTCTGCCATTTGCGTGGCCTTTATTCTGGGATGGTGATGGCATCTAGGAAAACCTTCCTGTTGGGGTGAATTTCTGCCTTTGAAACTTCCTTGGTGTGACTCTAAACTTAGAGCCTACTCTTCAATCTTACCATGTCAGAATTAAGAAACAAAAGCACTCATCTTCTTTCAAGTGTCCTTGGGAAAAGAATGAGCATGGATATAACTTAAGACTTACCCTTTGCCCTAAAAGCTCATTTGGGGGTAGTTATAGCTTCATAAGACTGTTGCCCAGTGTACTGTTGGCTTTGACACAAACCTTGACATATCACAGAAAAGGCAATCAACTCAGAAAATGCTTCTTTAACATTGGCCTGTAGGCAAGACTATGGGGTATTTTCTTTACAAATGATTGATGTGGGAGGGCCCAGACCATTGTGGATGGTGCTCCTTTCGGCAGGAGGTACTAGACATTCTAAGGAAGCAGTCTGAGTAAGCTGTGGCGAGCAAGCTCTTTGGCCTCTGTTTCAGTTCCTGCTTTTAGATTCCTGCCCGGTCTTCCTTTGATGATGGATTGTGACGATCTGAGAATTATGTGATGAAATAAACCCTTTCCTCTCCAAATTGCTTTTGGTTATGGATGTTTATCATAATAATAGAAACCTTAACTAAGACACCTAGTATGATGTTGTGTGTGTGATTATATTAACATAGCTAACTCAAACATGGCCCCCACAACCGGCTGAACCTCAGGTTGCTCCTTTTCAACTGGAGGATGGATTTGATTATCACCAAGTTTCCGTTTAGTTCTCATATTAGATTTCTTTCAGATACCATTTGCTCAATTTGAAATTTGAATTCCAAGAGCTACCTTCTTTGCTATCCAAAGGCTGTCAGTTTTAACTTGACCTTGAGACTTAAAAAATGTCTTTGTTTAATTGTTTTAAGTTACTTCTATGTGTATATCTGTGTAAGGTCAAGTGCTTTGGAATGGAGGGCCCTCCATGGCAAGAAGAGGGATTTGGATCCCCTGGAGTTACAGGTAGTTGTGAGCCACTTTGTCATGGTGGGAACCAAACTTGGGACTTCTGCAAGAGCTGTATGTACTTTTAACTGCTGAATCTTCCCTCCAGCCCGGCCTTGAGACTTTTGTTGAGGATATGGAAGTCTTAATGCTTTTCTTAAATGCTTTTGAACCTACTTTTTTCACCTGTGGGGGCATGCTGAGCTGGTATAAACAAGGCAGAAAGTAACACCGGGGTTAATAGCATGGGTCGGTGGTCTGTTTCTTCCATCACGGATACTGTTTGCGATTATTACTTGCAGTGGTGGGTTTTCAAGTACGTTTTGTGAAGCATTATTTTCTATCCTCCAATTGGGGGCCTCCAAATGCACCTGCTTATACTGTGTGGTACTGTCCAGCATCTCTACAGCAGGGCAAAGGGACTGTTGGGACTGCATAGAGCTGGAAGGTTACCGGGGTCAAGACCTGGCACTTGTCTTCTGGAGAGGCCAGGGCCAAGGCCTCACTCTCCTGCTTGGCTCCCTAACCAGCACCCAGTGGTATACCATGATGCCTTTGGGATCTAGCTAAGATTCAGGGGATAGATTGGAGGTGGGGCTCTGAGCCACAGTTATACTCGCCCGTCCCCTCTCACTCACTGTGTGGAGCTGACTTGTGAATGAGAAAGAGAGCAAGCAATGGTATCATTTGGACCTTTTGGGGGGAGCTAATGAGATGTTTCTTTAAGAACAGAAACTACTCTTAGAGCAATTCCACAAACTGGAAAAAAGAATTAGAAAAATCAACTCTTTTTTCAAATTGTTTTTATTGAGCTAAGTATTTTTCTCCGCTCCCCTCCCTTCCTCTCTCTTCCCCTTCTACCCTCTCCCATGATCCCCCTGCTCCCAATTTACTCAGGAGATCTTGTCTCTTTCTATTTCCCATGTAGATTAGATCCATGTATGTCTCTCTTAGGGTCCTCATTGTTGTCTAGGTTCTCTGGGATTGTGAATTGTAGGTTGGTTTTCCTTGCTTTATGTCTAAAAACTACTTATGAGTGAGTACATATTATATTTGTCTTTCTGGGTCTGGGTTACTTTACTCAATATGATGTTTTCTAGATCCATCCATTTGCTGCAAAATTCAAGATGTTATCATTTTTTTTTTTCTGCTGTGTAAGACTCCATTGTGTAAATGTACCACATTTTCCTTATCCATTCTTTGGTCGAGCAGCATTTAGGTTGTTTCCAGGTTCTGGCTATGACAAACAATGCTGCTTTGAACATAGTTGAGCACATGTCCTTGTTGTACGATTGAGCATCCTTTGGGTATATACCCAAAAGCGGTATTGCTGGGTCTTGAGGTAGGTTGTTTCCTATTCTGAGAAATCACCATACTGTTATCCAAAGTAGTTCTACCAGTTTGCACTCCCACCATCAATGCAGGAGTGTTCCCTGTACCTCACATTCTCTCCAGCATAAGTTGTCATCAGCGTTTTTGAAAATCAACTCTTTACATCACCTGTCTTTGAAAAAAAAAAAAAAGCAAGGTTAAGAAACAACTAAAAACCAAAAACCTAAATCGAATCCCCTAAAACAATCCCATAAGCTTAACCCTCTTTAGATCCCAGAGAGTTCCTCGTGGGTAGGAGTGGGGACCTTCTCTCCCACTCATTAGACCTCTCCTTGTCTCTTTAATGGGACTGTGTTTGGGTTTCAACCAGCGTCCAGCTAATGTGAAATCCCATCCATGGAACTGTTTAAATGTTGGATATACAACCAAAATCACTTTAAGATGTATTCTAGGTCGGAAGTACGTCATTTTAGCCAGTCACATACACACACACACACAATAGGGAAACTCAGAGTTTCCTTAGGCCACTTCCCCATCTGGCAGGCATTCACGCACAAAAAAAAAAAAAAAAAACGCCACGAGCCTAAGCCGGCTGCTCCCCTGTGGGGAGGGAAAAGGTGTGTCCACCGCCACCCATTTAGAGCGAGTGACACAGCCCAGTTCGGAAGTCCCAACAGACAGGAGCATATAAATCCCCGTGGTGGCTTTGGAGACATCACTGAAGGTGAAAGTCTGACCTGGCAGCCTTCCCCAGGCAAGAAGCAGCAAGCTACAAGAATGCAGAGCTCCAGGTAAGAAGGTTGGAGAGAGGCAGGGAGAGACCAGAAAGCAGAACGGCAGGCTCCGTTTTTTCCTGGGACCTCAGGCAACTCTCTATGCTCCTCCTGTCTTCATCTAGGTGACCTTTCTCCCCGTGCGTGACTATACAGTGTGCAGGTCACTTTAAGCATGTCTTTGCCTTTTCCCACTTTGATTTTTCTGTTAAAAAGTGTGTGTGTGTGTGTGTGTGTGTGCGTGTGTGTGTGAATTGGGTCAGAGGGCTTCTAAGATAGTCTGCAATTCCAGGCAGCAGACAAGCATCTAGAATCCTAGAATCCCCCTGGAGAGACTGAATTGGCTGGGCTCTCACCTTAGGAGGCTGGACATGTAGGGCAGAGTGCAGAGAGCCTTTTTGGAAGGCTGCTGGGACTTTCCTAGTGTGGAACGCTTGTTTGTTTTGAATGGACCTGAAGCATCTCAGAAGTCATAGCTCCTGGCAGAGTGAGCAGCCCTCTAGGATAGGCCTGGCATTCACAGGTGTTAGAGAAACTCTTTGCTTTTTTTTTCCCTTGCTATTTTGAGTCCCCTCTCTTGACTCCCTTTTGGAGTCTTTTCCCCTCCCCCCTTTGAGCCCCAGCTTACCAGTCTCTGACCTGAGCCTCCTTATGTAGGGTGATCTTGGCTAGAACTTCTCTCTGGGTAAATAGAGGCAGAGGATTGAACTGTCCTCCTCAGTCCTTCCCAGGATTCTGCTTGCAGTGAGATGTTGCTGTCTTCCCTCTGGGCTTCTTACCATCAGCCTCACCCTCTTGTACCTCTGCCTTTCCAGGAGGCTTGCTTTCTGGGATCAGTGTCTTGTTCCTACAGGCATAAGTGCAGAAGAATGCCTTCCCCTGAGGCTCCTCTGAACCTCATCTGTCTCAATGCATGAAAGAATGCATTCTTTCTTCATTTAGCTTCTTAGGTTTTCCCAGGAGCTGCAGGTCTGGAAGTGTAGTGGGGATGGACCCTCCCCCATGGACTGTAGGTGGGCCTGGGCTTTGCCCGACATCTTTCCTTTCATCTTGTTTTCCAAAATCCAATTGTTTGATACCTAGAGTCAAGCAATCCTGCGATCACATCCCTTCTCCCATACTCCAGGATAGCAGAGTCAGCCCCTAGTGCTAGCAGCGCTGAAATACCTTCCCCAAGTGGTGCTGATGCAGGCACCTTTCCATGGATGCTTCACCATGGCAGTGCCTATGTTTATCAGGTCCTCGTGAGGAATTTGCCTCTATCAGATCTGCCCACCACACAGATTGTTTGGCCCACACGGATTTCCAGATTCAGTGGGTGTGGATGGGTACCCGGGGACTTGCGTCACAGACTGGCACTGCTTGCATGGGAAACCCATTTTGAGGACTGTTTTCTCAGGTGATAAGACAAGGTTCATGCCCATCAGTAAGCCTGGGAGGGAGTTGTTTGGGGACAAGGACCTTGTAAGATCCCTGTTTCTCCCGGGAGTCTTGTAGACGTGCAGGTGATTTTTGTTCCCGTGAGCTGATATAGGGCCTGAGCATCTGCTTTCTTTTCAAGCGCCGCTCATGTTGTTGGGCTACACTCTGAGCAACTGAGCTTTAAGGAGTTTGAAAGAGACCTTACTTGAGAGTGAGGAAGGACTAAATGTAAAACATCGGGTGGGTCTCGAATGTTCGAGAGGCAGTACTCATCAGGACAGTTTGCATGTGTGTAATAGGCAGAACCGTAGAATGGGATCCACTGATTCATGCCCTGTATAAGCCCCTCTCGTTATACGAACAGATGGGTGCTCACAGTCATGGCTTGTGTCACTGTATATAGTACAGCTGTAGGACTTTTGTGGGTGCAGTTCAGGCTCTTAACCAGCTTAGCGAAAGGAAGAGCGGATTGGTGGCTCCCATGCCAGAGCCTCACTCTTTCTAAGTGGGTCGGGAGGTCAGCGCCAGAGAGAGCCAAAGCTACATCAGTGACCTGTTGGCCTTAAAGAGGTACACAAGACTAGAGACTGGGTGGTCACTAGGAGCCAGCCTTCAGCTACTAGAAAGCAGGGACTTCAATATTCTAATCAATAACCATCACGGAAACTTGGAAGGGGACTACAGGCTCATAAAAGGAACCTAGCCCAGCTGACCCTTGGCTCTAATCAGGAAAGACTTTGAGCAGAGAAACCATCTAAACTGAGCTCAGACATTAGACCTACAGCTGGTGGGGCTAAATGCCCAGTGTATGGTCTTTAATTTCACAGAAAGAGAAAACAAAACTGTGTCCTGGTCTTTCTCTTTGACTTCTGTATGCACTGATCCAAGTTGCAGCGCGGTGGTACCTACACCACCCCATAGTTTAACACAGCAGCGGTCAGATTTTGCTCCTGCCATCTCATCTTCCATCAACTGTGCCAGACCCTGATGACTTCCCACAGCTTCCCCAGGCCTCCCCGGCTGTTTTCAAATCAGTATTTGCAGAGAACATCTGCTGGATTATTTATTGTTTGGACATCCATTCTCTCTCCAATTCTCTGTGTATGTGTGCGTGCGTGCGTGTTTGTAATACCCCACAGGCTTGCTACAGGATATTCAGGACGTGAAACTGCTTCTATGTCCTACGGAAGTGGTTTTCAATGTGTAGTCCCTGGACTAGAGGCTTCAGCATCATCTGGGAACTTCCTAGAAATGTAAATTCTTGTGTCTCCACTCATACTTCCTGAAACAGATGAGGCAGGGACCAATGTGGGAATTCGCAACTGGACTTTGGACATCACCTGTCAGGGTGTCTGGCTGTGTTCTGCTGGCAGCATTCACCAGAGCTCATTGTTTCCCATGGCCAGAGAACAGAGGGCTGGCGTAGAGAACACCAGTTGTGAAGTGAGTAGGCCTGGAAGCCCAAGCCTTCCTATCAGAGTTGTGCCTGGACTAACTTCAAGGCTGCAGAGAAAAGAAATTATACCAGAGTAAGAAAGGGCCAGCCACTAATGAACCTGGGTATACTAATATCTACCATGTCCTGTTGCTCGGGTATGTTAGCTGGGAGTTGCTAGGGAGGGAAATCCTGGACTTGATTTCAGACTGCAAACTTCTTAGGGATGTTCTCAGCACCAGGAACAGGCTGGCGGTGTTGTCTTCCAGGAGAGAGATGCCAGAGGGTTCAGCGTGGCAAGGAAACACAGCCCTTTGGGGAGAACCGAGAGTTTTCGGGCTCATGGAAAAGGCAGTGGGTCTGGGATGATTGCCAGTCAATGATTACATTTTCTTACAGCAAGGGTTTTCCCACGTGGTATAGATAGAAAGTTCTTGGATTCTCTCTCTCTCTCTCTCTCTCTCTCTCTCTCTCTCTCTCTCTCTCTGTGTGTGTGTGTGTGTATGTGTGTGTGTCTGTGGACAGGGATGTGTGCATATGTGCTCTCTGTTGACCTTTATTTATTTTTTCTCATGGACATTCATCATGCAGGGCTCAGGATAGCTTCTTTCCTTGGTGACCCTCAGAGCAGAGGGCATCTTAGCTGTTGTCCTTGGTTACCCTTAGACTATTGGGCAATCTAGATTGGCACAGTTGCTAGAGAATAGGAAATAATCTTTCAAAGCATAAAAAAAAGTCCTGTCTGTCCTGACATCTTGACAGTTCTAGAAGAAAATGTTCCTACAATGTATAGGTATATTACAAAAAAACCATATGCTCACTGAAAATCATTGCCCCTCCGTGTACCTGTATCCAATGTTGCGAGAAGAGTCTCCTTTGGTTTCTGAATCCTCTTTCCATGGGGGAGGGAGATTCAGCCTGCTCTTGTGTATCTCCATCTCGGATGCCTCATCTCCATTCCTATTTGGCTCATCAGATTCCTTTGGGTAGATGCTCATTGGAGTTTCTCATCTGGTTCCTTCTAGCCATCTTCTAGGGTGCATTCCCCAAGAATGGTAGGAGGAAGTGTGCTTGATGTATACCTGCTGACCTAGGGTCACTCACTGGCTTCCTCAGATCTGTGTTTGTGTCTGCTGGGACCCATGACTGGGAAAACCCAGAGTCTAATGCTCAAGGTATGTGACAAAGGAGCCAATGTCCTCCATACTCCTCACTGTCCCTACCAGTCCTCTGCATTTGGCCACCCCTTTGTTTATTTTCCTCTGGTTCAGAATGTCCAGGTGATAACCAAAATAATTAGCAACTGGTAGGGGACACACCCCAAACAATCCGAGTGGATACTGCCACATCGATTGCTCAACTGTGGTGATGTCTGGGAGCATCAGGAAAGCTGGAGCATTAGAGTAGAGGCAAAGTGGCTATGCCCTGGTTCCTTCTCGGACCACTCCGCTGCTTCCCAATGACAGCTTCATCTAGATCAATCCCTTTCACCGTGGTAGCCCCAGGCCGACCCAACCCTTAGCTTACCTCCCATTCTTCACTGGACGCACAGTCTGAACACTCTCAGTTGACCTGGTAGTGAGATTAGCAGCAAGCCATCTTGTAACAACCCAGCATCCTTTCTGTGGATGTATCCCATCGCCACTGCTTTTTCTCTCTGTCGTTCCCACCCTACTAAGAGTAGCTAACCAGACCAAGGTGGGGCTCCTATACAGATCCATTTGTAGTGAACAAGAGTTCTTCTGCTTTT
Source organism: Myodes glareolus (assembly GCF_982192425.1). Taxonomy (NCBI): domain Eukaryota; kingdom Metazoa; phylum Chordata; class Mammalia; order Rodentia; family Cricetidae; genus Myodes; species Myodes glareolus. The sequence goes on from NC_142043.1 coordinate 38,708,248, forward strand.
AGCTTCTTGGAAAAAAAATCAAAATTCTTTTCTGCTTGGCTTTCAGGTTTCAGACACATTTTCGGTCTATCCATCTCTTTCATCTGGTATCTCTCTTTTCCATTTTCCTTGGACCCCAAAGGACCATTCTCTTCTGCTTGTCTTCCTACTGAGAAGGAGTTTCCCCCATGTCTTATCTACCTCCTTCCCCCCGTTCCAAGCAGAGTGTTGTGCTTCCACTCCTGGGGCCATCTTGTAGAATAGCTTGGACACATTGCCTTCACTAAAAACATACCCTGCTCCATCTCACAGAAAAACACTTGAACCAGAGTTGAGCTGTTGTTTGTGATCCAAGGCCGTCACTGGAAACCTTAGCTGTTTTGTGCTCTCACATCCCAGGGTCCTTGTTGGGACCCAGTCACACGGAGGGAGGGCAATGCTTCTGTCTGCTCTTCCAAGCCCCATGTGGTTATTTGCTTTGTTTTTTTGCAACAGTCTTAGCTTCTTTCTCATCTCCTTTACTGCCAAGGAGCTACCTGCTGTTGTTTGCGGTATGCATTTTCTTCTGTCAACCGTCTCCTTTTCTACCACCAATCAACTCCCACCCCCATCCTCCAGGAGCTTAAATATGTTCAGAGCCCCTTGCATCTGCTTTTGGGTGAACATTCACTCCGGCCTCCATGATAAACTACACTAAAATGTACCTGCTTGATACAACCACTGCTTTGTTATAACTCGTCCGTCACGTAGGCCTCATACTTGAGAAAGGCCGGGCGATTCTTCTGGGCTGTGTATTTCACCTGAGTTCCAACCGTGGTTATCCGTTAATGAAGGGGCATGTTTGTGTGGTCTATGATTATCTCACACGAGTGGTACCTTGGAGGGGGTTCGCGAGGTGTCTGACAGCTCAATCAAGCCCCTCACGCATGCCCCGCTGGGGGCAGTCAGGCTACTTCCAAGGTGGCGCCAGGAAGCTAGGTGGCAACTGCTTCGCTCTCTCACCTAGCTGCAGAGTTTACACATAGTGAGCTCACTTCTGCTGCATTCTTTTGGGCACACATGAGTTACTAGCCTGTCCACATTCAAGGGAGGTGAGCTGGACTCCACCTCTTGATGGCAGGCCGATGGTAATGCTACAGAGACTTATGAAGGATGGAAGCCATGCTCACGGACATCGGGAAGGTCTTATCTAATCTGCAAGAGAGACACGCCACGTAGAGAGAGAAAGACTATCGGAGGGGGCTTCTAGGATGTCACTGTGAGTAGACACAGACTCTTGGGTTGAGAACCTAGGGCTCCTTCAACTGTTCCAATCTTTGGGTCCTTATTTGTTCTCTCTGTGGTATTTTAGAGGGACAGGTTGTCTGGGTAACTGGTTCTTTGAATGTTTGTGTTGTTTTCTATATTCATGTTCTAGGGGTTGGAAGCACACATTTCATCTGAGGGGTGTTGTGTGTGCTGGGAGCCACACTTCAGCTCCAATTCCAGCAGAGCAGACCTGACCACTAGTTACAGTTGCCTAGAAATGGTTCAGCGGGGGCAGAAACGGCAAATCCTGAGCATTGGTTCTGTTCTTTGCTGCCCAAACAGCCCACAGTAGATGGGCTGACTTGGTATACTTTGTCTGATGAAGCCCTTTGACTTGTGTCTTTAGAAGTGGAACTTGTAAGCCTGACCAAGACCTGTGCTCAAATCCAGATTAACTTTGAATCCTCGGTAGTGAGGCCCCGTCAGCATAGCCTTTGTATTTCAGAAATGAGGAAATGGTGACACAGATTGAGTAATTGACTTTGTGGTTGCCCAAGACTGCATAGCAACACGAAGACAGAGCCCAGTTCCCAGCTCCATTACCTGTGCTCAAGGACTCTGACACTAAGGGGTCAATCCGAAAGAAGGTACCAGAAAGTTTAGAATTCCCAACCAGCTTTATAAACCTGTAGGTATTTTTCTCTGTGTACTTATGATCATGTTTATATGTTAAATATATCCTACAATTTGGAGGGATACATTTGGTCTTACTGATTGCTTTAGGCAACACTCTATACATTTCTAGCATGGTAACTGGTATTAGCTCAGTTATTGACGAAGATGCTATAAAGTTCCTGGCTGTGGAGGGTCACCAAAGCAGGAGCCAGGCAGAATGCAGAGGGTGGACTCAGTGGCCTCTCACTCAGGTCTGCCAGCTATGTGTGCTTACCATGTCAGTAACTCCCTCAAGCACCAGCCTCCGTAACATACCGGCGAGCCTTGCCTTGCGTTGAGCACTTTCTCTTTTCCAGCGTTATGTTGAGTTCTACGTGCGATACATCTGTCATCCTGAAATGTCTACCAGACTGGATCCCTTTTACAGATGAGGGGGATGAACCACCCACATGTGATGTTTCTGGCCCTTGTCAGCTCCTTGTGTTCCCACTCTCTGTCCCCATGCATTTTCCACTGGGTTTTCTAAAGAGTCTCACTGAGGTCCAGGATTACTGACCAAGGTGAACAAGAGTTCCGTAGACAACTCTCGGTAGCAACATCTGACCAACGAATGCCATTTAGAGAAAGGCAACTTGGGCTCTGAACTGGCAGAAAAGTTTTGGATTAGGGATTTATCTGAAGATGGAAAAGGCCTGGCTCTTAAGGAGATAAGTTTGTGACCATCTATAGGTGATACTGATGGAAAGAATTTTCTAGGAAATATCAACGTCTCCTCCCTAGGCTTCTCCAGGACACGGTGGGGGTGGGGGACCCTGGTTAGGGAACACTCAGTGTTCATGCTGGCATGATTACGCAATCAGAAACAGCACCATCACGCTGCTCCCCTTTAGTCTGTGGGTAAAACCTAGCTGCTGTCCTTCCAATAGAGCAGCAACGATCCCACCAAAGGCTTTGTCTCCAGCCAGCACACTTGCCAATAAAAGTTGCTTCTGCCCTGTCATACATTCCTCCTGACTTACGCCAAGGATGCTCCGATCCTGTCAGTTCTTAAAGTTCTGAGATTTCCCGCCTAAGCTATGACGTGAATATTTATCTTCTTACCAGTCGTAGCAGGCTTCGGAGGTTGCACATAATACATGTGTGGGCTTTAGGATCTTTGTTTGCCACCCTGGATGTGACTAAGTGATGGGTGCTTGAGCCAGTAGCTAATCAATTTGATTAATAGTCAACACTGCCACCTTGTCCTGTTGTTTTGGTGACTCTTCTGTCTGACTCAGAAGTGGGACAGTTGCCCAAAGCCTCCAGGCATCAAAATGAGGATAACCAGCACACTAAAGCTTAAATTCCCAGATTAATTCAGTCCTGATGCATTCAAGTACAGTATTGGAGGGTTTTTTTTTTGGAAATATTTCAGTTGATCTTTAAAAAGAATTTTGTTTATATACTCACCTACGATTCCACTCAGATCACATTTACATCTCTCTCCCAACTCCAGGCCCTCTTTGGATGACCCACTGAGTTCAGTCAGGGTGGCCTGGATGTATATGGTGTCGATCCAACCGCTAGAGCATGAGAAATTCATCAGGGGCTGCGTCTCTAAAGAAAGCTGACCTTCCCTTTCTTAGCAGCCATTAGCTGCCAGCTGCTCATCAGTTGGCAGTGGGGCTTCCTGCATCCCTCCTCCATCCACATGGAGATGTTGGCTGGCTTGATACCTGCCGGTCTTTTGCAGACAACCCCAGAGGTTAGGGAGTTCATGGGTGCAATAGTCCTGTCAGGCCCAGAAGACACAATTAAGCAGCTGTCTTCATTGACCTCAGGATCCCACAATTTTTTCTTCTCTCAAGACGCTTCTGAGTCTTTTGAGGAGGGGGTTGTTCTAGATGTCTTGTTTAGGGATGAACACATATCCCCATAGTGCACTTTGATGAGCTGTCTCCACAGTAACTGTGAAAAGACGTTTCTGGGATTGGGGGTTGAGAGCTGCCTAATCTGTGGATAGAAATTTAAGTATTTAGAAGACAGTTTGATGATCTGTCTGTTTAGCCAAACAATGACCATAGGTCTTTTTCCCTAGGGCCAATGTCTCTAGTTCTTATTTTATTTAGTTCTTCTGTTAAATTGGTTAAAATGTATTTATTGCTATATGTATCCTGAAGTACTTAGACATTTGAAAATACCTGTAATTTTCAGATGTTGTATTTTTTCTGTATATGGAATTTTACAGGAGAGAGAGAGAGAGAGAGAGAGAGAGAGAGAGAAGAGTGAGACAGAGAGACACACACAGAGAAAGAGACAGAGAGACAGAGAGACACAGAGAGAGACAAAGAGACAGAGAGACAGAGAGATACAGATAGAGACACAGAGAGACACACACAGAGAGAGACAGAGACACAGAGAGAAGAATGAGTTCCAATCTTGGTGAAATATACTCTGAGGTACGGAGACCTTTTTCATTCCCAATCTGTGAAGAGTGATGTAATTGTTTACGTGCTTGTAAGCTGTTTGCATTGTCCATGAACAAGGGTCAGAAGCTAAACAGCCCATCAAAGGCACAGGTCCCCCAGGCCTGAGTGAGTACCAAGAGAAGATGGCACTTGTCTGCTCAGGGCCCGGTCATTTGGGCCTTTTACTTTACTATGTTATTTCTCTTTTGGCCTCATCTTCACACAAACTTATCATTTGTATGTAAAATCTAGTCGCTCTCCTACCCCACTTTTCAGCCCATCGCCATGTTCTTACATGGAATGAAAAGTGTGAAACATGATTATTTGTCCAGAAAAAAAAATAGAGATCAAATTATGACTCCCGTGTTTGGAATGAACCACCCCTGAAATGTCCTCCCAATCACAAGGCCAGCTCAGATTCCAGGAGAAAAATCAAGTTGCCTGGGCTTTGGAGATGTGTTTAAAGAAAGTAGGGCAGGGAATGTGTTTGGGTGGGAGCCTCAGTGAATATTTGTGTCCCCTCTATGGGCCTGCCAAGGACTCGCTGTTTCCCACACTGCAACAATTTTGGTTCCAGCCTTTTGTGAGGTTTTGATTATTGAAAACTGTCACTTCTACGTGCCTGTGGTTTTCTTGTCTGAAGCCACTTCCTGGGGAAGTCACGGTGAAGCAGCTCTTCTGCTGTAATCTAGAGAAAGAGAGAGAGAGAGAGAGAGAGAGAGAGAGAGATAGAGAGAGGTCAAGAGAACCTCTTGACTGGGGGGGTGGCCCAGGGGCATGGACAGGAGCAAGCAGAGCTCAAGGAAGGCAGCCCCCGAAGATTTCCTTTCCTTCTGGAAACAGATGGATAAGCTGGAGAGAACAGTCAACTTCCAATTCTGTTTGGTTCCTTGCCCAAGGAAGATATTGGAGTAAAATTCTTATATTAGTTACTTTTCTTGCTGCTGGAACAAAAGAAAAGAAAACATAAGAAACAATGTAAAGCCAATTATTTTTGGCTTACAGTTCTAGGGGGATGTAGTCTATCCTGGTAGAGAAGACGTGGCAGCAAGCAAGACAAGAGACAAGTTGGTCACATTGCATCTGCAGTCAGGAAGCAAAGAGTGAACAGGAAGTGAGGCCAGACCACAGAACCTCAAGACTACCCCTGTGACGTACTTCCTCCAGCAAGGACACACATCCTAAAGGTTCCGCAGCCTTCCAAAATGGTGCCACTAGGTGAAGACCAAATGTTCAAATACATGAGCCTGGGACATTCCCCACCTTAACCACACTTGCCTGATGCCACAGCTTCATGGTTGCATGAAGCATCAGCTAGAGACCACACCAGCAGATACTAACTGACGTCTTGGTATCAGAGTAATTGTGATTCGTGTTATAGACCTCTATATAAATCCAAGGAAAGCTGACTCAGAAACAGTGCGAGCCTCTGGGCGGGGACTGCCTTCATCCCGGCAGAGGCTGCAAGGCAACTCCCGAGTCAAAGTCATTTTTCAGAATCCTTCCACCAGATAAAGTCTGGTCTGGGACAAGTTGGTGTCAGAAGGAAGGCTTTGGGAACAGCACGCCTCACGCTGCCTTTTAGGGCTCCTTCCCCTGGGTTATTTTTTAGAAAATTATTTAATGATCTCCAGGCAGGTCACAGATGAGGTTTGGGTGCATACTGTAGAAATCTTGAGTACATAGAAGAAGGTGGTCTAGGAGCCAACCCTCTTCTCACTGATCCAACACTTCCATGAATCCTCCCAACTTGTAGTCCAAGATGATGGCTGTGGTCTAGCCACCAGTGGGTGTGAACACTGAGGGCACAAGGAACTATGATTAGTGGAGATTTTGTTGGGGATGTTGTTTCATTCTAACTGATAATGGTACATGTTTATGTGATACAGCACGGTATGGTACACACACACACACACACACATATTATATAATGAGCAATTATATGCAATTAACAAATTGATTACTTGGTATAGATCTCATCTGAAAACCTCCTAGCTACTTTGGAATACACAACAAATCTTCGTCGACTATAATTATCTGATTTCACAGTTAGAGAAGTAGCACTTATTTTTCCTGTCTACTACTAACTTTGTGTCGTTGACCAACTATTTCAAATCTTTTCTGGTCCCAACCCTATCTCTGGAAACCACTATTTTACCTACACCTTCTATGTGATCAAGATTTTTAGATTCTACATATAAGGAAGATTTTATAGTAATTGTATATGTCTGGCTTCTTTTGCCTGACATGATATCCCTTCTACTTACATTGCTGCAAATGAAAGAATTTATACTTTTAAAAATGACCAAACAGTATTCCATTATGTATATATATGCTACACATTCTTTATTCATTACATTTGGATATTGAATTGACTCCAAATCTTGCTTATTGTGAATAAGCATGAGTGTCTCTTTGACACTGATTTCATTTCCTCTGGCTATATGCTTAATCATGGGGTTGTAAGGTTCATAAATATTATTTTAACAGACCTCCCCAGGAAGATTACTCATTTCAATTACATTCCATTGGTTCAAATTTTCTTTCTTACATGGACATTTCTAACACTAGAGGGTGATGGGACGTGTGGTCTTTGTGTGGGATGGATCCAGTGGAGAGACAGAGGTAACATTATTGGGAGAAACAGGGTGAATAGGTATTGGGGGAGGAGAAAAGGAATTCCCTCCACAGAAAGTATCACTCTGAAGAGCAGGCGGCTCTGAAGTCAGCAGTCTTGGGGTAAACTCCAGTTCTTACCTAGTAGCTATTCTATCATGGCCAAGCCCCCCTAATCTCTTTGATTTGTTCTGATGTATCTTATATAAAATGGTACGATAGTCACCCCTAGGGTCAAATGAAGAAATGTATGTTCAATATTTGTCACAGTCACTGTGGCTATCACATTAGCCTGCACACTTGTATATTTGGCTTAATTTTCTTGTACAAAGGCATAGTGTAAGTTAGACAAGGTGTACTATTCCAACTGGATAATCAGTTAGTCTGGCTAGGGCCAGTGTAGCTGGGAACATGATACCCAGATGAGTGTCTGAAGAAAACAGAGCAACTTGCCTAATGTTTGTACAGTTTTCATGTCACCAAACAAGAGAACAGACAGGGTTCGGGGTGAGATTTAAGAAGTATTTATATTTCAAGAATGTGTGCATGATAGAAGCAAGAAGAAGACCTTGGGGGACACAGTGCTAGGCCAGATACACACCTAGGAGAGAAGGATCCCCTGTCCTGTTACTAGAAGTGGGCTCCAAGGGTGAAGGTTTCAGTGTTTGGAATCTGAGATCCTCTGTTTATGAGGGAGGATTTTTACTGGAATATTCTCAATGCTCTCCCTGCATTAGCATGGATTCTCATCTGAACTATTTCAAGTTGTTCCTAGGGGAAGGGAGGTGTGGTGATGGTTCAGACTACACCTCAGGTAGAATTTCAGTCATAAACAAACCCTGGTACTTTCCATGATTGGCCACTGAGGCCAAGGGACTTGTAAACACGACACAGTTTCTGACCTGCGGAAAGCTGCCACCACCCATGGAGAACCAGGCAAAGCGCAAGCACAACAGAGAACACGAATGTTCCCATAATTACCCCTGCTGGTGTGGGACTCTTGCCTTGATCCCATGACCCGCTGAGGCCGTGGAATGTGGGCAAGTAAGAAGGCACTAGTTCCAAGCATAGCAAGGCTTGCTTCTGCCTGCGTGGCTTGACCATTCCTGAGAATGGGTGTTTCCAGCTTTAAGGATACCGAAAGCATCATGGAGGCCATGCAGACTCCGCCTGTGTCTTGGAGTCATCCTCAGCCCTGCCTGGTCTTGGCTAGTCAGCCTCTATATGATACAAAGACTTGTGAGTCACGGCCCATGATCACTTTATGTTGTCAGCACTGGGGATAATCTGCTACGCTGCCTTGCTATGGCCATGGTTGGCTTGCTTAACCAGCAGTTGTGTGGTGTCGTGTGAAAGGGCCATGAGCCTTTTAGTCAAGCAATTGATGGGCCATGCCTAGGGTAGAATTGTGTATAAAGTAAGAGTCACTCTCCAGGTCTGTGTCATTGACTTAAGGATCTTCTAGATACTGAAGACTGAGGATGCTCAAGACCCCTACAGAAGATGGTGTGGTACCTGTTTATGAATTGTATAACCCTCCTGTATACTTTGAATCATGTCTATGTCACTTATGATATCAATCACAAAGGAAATGCTAGCTGTGTGTTGCTCTAATGTCTTGCTTAAGGAATAACAAGAGCGAGGTCTGCGCATGTATAGCTGAGATGGTGAGAAAGAATAGGAAGGGCCCAAGTGTCCCAACCATGTTTTATGATGTTGGCAAGTAGTCTTAGCAAATAGGTACTTCAGATATAATACCATTCTGTGAAAGGGAGGGGAGGTGGGAAGAAGAAAGACCGAAGGGCAGGCCTTTATGAAATGCTGTCAGAACTCTATAGTGAAAAATCTTCTGTCATGGGTCTGTAGGGGTAAGAATCTCCAAACCCCCTAAGTCTACAGCTCCCTAACTCAGAAAAGTAGACTCACCTCTCCATCTGGTACTTCACTCCAGTCTTATCCCCTCTTCAGACTCCCCCTCCTTCCATACAGAAGGTTGTATTTGGGAATGCAGCAGAGATGTGCAATTTTCTCAAGTCCCCTTTTCTGTTGGAATTTAAAAAAAGCAAAGCTCTCCAGATAGGAAATCCAGTTTTAAGGGTATCTCTGACAGGGCACACGGATCTAGCTGCTTGCTGACTGCAAGTTGGAGTCAACTGCAGGGAAGAAGGATTACTAATTTGGGGATCCCCTTTCAGCTGCAGTTTCTCAGGGTGTTAGGTACTTTTTGAAAGCGTCCAGGTGATCCTAGTACGTAGTAATGCTGAGAAACACGAATCCAAGTGGGGACTTCCTGAAAAGACCCAAGTGAATCAGAATCTAGGGCCCAAGAATCTCCTAACTTAACATGCGCTAAGCGAGTCAGTTATGCGTGGCAAGTCCTGCTTAGACACCGTCTGAAGACACAAAGGGGTGAAGGGAAGTCACCTCTGCAAATGGTTTCCGTGTAGTTCAGCAGGATCATCTCAGTGAAAATGCTTGGCCCCACTTCCAAAGATGATATGCGATCACACTGATGTACCAAAATAAGACTGATGAACTTACCTTTCCTCGGAGTTTTTCCATTCTAACTTTTGAATTTTGAGGTGTTTCTTCCTCTTTGGCCACCTACCTGCGTTTATTCCATCTTTGATGAGACTGAGGTCAGGAAACCAGCTGCCACTCTACCCCAGGCAAGAGACTCAATTTCCATCCTGGGAAATGATAACTTGAGACGGAGGCATGATCAGGGAACAGGTGTTCTTCTCAGCAATGAATGTGGCCCAATGCTAAGATAGGCTTGGTAACTCCTCAGAGAACCCTGAGAGATTCAGGGATGAGTTCCTAAAGTTTGACTTTTGTCTTGCCTTGGAGGCGTGTTATTACTGCACCATGGACCAGCTACTGACACATGGCCACATAGTCAATGTTCAGCGACCCAGAAGAGATGGAGTTCCTTGTGTGGGTCCCCATTGAGACCTGAAGAACTCTACCTTGAAGCTAGGGAGAGAATAGAACATCACGTGTCCTGTGTCTTTGAAGAAATGAAGGGTTTTAAGGTTGAGCCTGTTCAGTACAATCAGCTTAGGCCTTCTTGAAACTTTATCCGGATACTCCTGAAAACATGACAACGCTGTCCCACGCTCAGTGGAAAGAGGGCTTCATGGCTATCCATCTTATGACACAGGCTTCCCCAGGGTCCTACAGGAAGTTACGCGGCTTGAGGCAGACTCTGACCTTTCGTCAGCTCTGATAGAGGCCATGAAGGCTTTTCACCACAGAGTGGGTGGAAGGTCTGAGAATCTTAGGAGGTTAGAAAAACCTGTGAAGCTCTGGCTTCCCTGACTTGATTACTACCTCAGGGCCACCCTACAGAGCCCCAGAAGGTCTCTATCCAGCTCCAATAGGAACAGTGACATCAAGGTCAGAAACACTGTGCATAAAAGAAGGGATTCTGCTCTCTCTGGTCACCCTCGGGAGGACAAGCTGAGAGGCGCCCCACACTAAACCCAAGTTCAGTCTGAGGGGGAATGTCACCACCTGGACCGAAGAGGCCTGAGGGTTCTTCAGGCTCTACCACCTTCCCCACAGAGTCACTGTCACCACAGAGTCACACCAGGAGAGCCTCGACTTAAGTAACCCTTGACCCGCAAACAGGGAGACAGTTTTTATTATAGATGGAGTTTCCTGTTCTAGTCTAATCCAACTTCCTGGCCTTCATTGCAATGCCAGCTGCCCAATGATGGGTACAAGTGGGCGGCCTGAGGTCAGGAGTTTAACTTTCCTTCCAGTCAACACCTGTTTCTATTTCTGTTTAGAGAGAATGGATAGGCTTCTACAGGGTAGTGAAGTCTTCATTAGCTAACTTGCTTTGATGGTACATCCCAAACATCCCAAACAGACAGTCTCTGAAAATACAGGTTGACTCTGGAATTGCTAGGGAGACAGACTCCTTGGACCCCCACCCTTGTCCATGAAGACAAAGGGGAGCACCATCTTGGTCTCTGGGACTCAATATTTATCTAAAATTTGAATCTCTTCAGAGCCATGATCCTGTGCGCCTTCTAAGGGTGTGATCGGGACCCACAGAAAGCTCCCAAGCTTCCTTGGGCTGGGGAACAGCCGACATCTTTTTTTTGGCAGTGCTTTTTGATCGAAGTACTATGGAAACCATGCTAAGAAAGAGACCTGGGCTGCAAAGACAGACAAGTGCCATTGTAAGGATCCAGAGGACAGCCCTGTGCTTCGCAGGCATGGCGAACTATAGGTTTCTAACCTATACCCTCCGGAGAGGCATCAGGACCACACGTTATTAGAACTGCCATGGAGAGATTTCTATGCCTCTAGCCTTTGAGCAGCCAGAAACAGATAATGCCAGTCATGAGCTATTAAAATCTCCGAAGATACTAATCTTGAGGGTGGAGGGTGGGATGAGAGATGAAGAAAGCTCTGATTTCCCAACCCTGCTTTCTAGCTTTAATGAGAAACAGGCTCTGCAGGATCACGCTATTTAAGCCATTTCCCTCACGGAGGGACTTCAGTTCTGAGCAGTCCCGGGTGTCCGAGGCGAGCATCTCAGATTGTGTAGGCTTCGCTCCTCGCCCCTTCAGAGTGACCCAGGGACTCTAGTCTGTGTTCTGCTCCCTTGTGCCCACCTGAGCATAATCCCCTCCAAAGCCTCCCGCGGAGTTGCTTGCTTTATTTTCTACCTTGAACGGAGCAGAAGAAGCCAAGGCCAAGGAGGCACAGTAGCTTCCTGAGAGCTGTGGTCCCACCACTGGCAGGGCAAACAGGTAACAGAAAGGGCTGAGTGGACGGGTACTGATGAGAGGCGATCCTTTTGCTGGGTTCTCATCCATGGCCTACTCAGTCTGCCCACGTGGAACCAGGACAAGCTCCACGAGGAGTAAAACCTGAGGACTTCCGGCTTCTAGTGGTTTGTTAAACTGTCCACAAATTCAGCAAACGAACTGGGATGGAGCAGGATGGTGAATAAAGTGGAGCCCTCATCCACATAGAGCTTGTGTGTGTTTAGTGAACAATTGCTACAGAGGACCACAGAGCCGGAGCGGAGGGTGTGGAGGGGGCACTGGGGCCAGAGTGTAGCGCAAGGTTTATGCTGAGGGTGAGGAGAGACCTCACTCAGAGAGTGGTGTGTGGGTGCACACCTGGAGGAGGAAAAGGCACAAAGAGTCGCCCGGGGCTGGAGCTATTGAGATGCATTCCTGGAGAGACAAGGCACTTGGGACCTGAAATTTCCATTCCAGGCAGGTGTGTGGGAGACGCCCCAGGGGTTTAATGTTAGGCACCTTCAGAAACACAGCCACAGGGAGACAGATAAAATGGTTTGAGTTTTCTTATTTGAAAATTTCTAGACCAAATGTCCCCCATTCTCAGGTGCAGTTTCAAGACCCCATTCTATCCCCCAGGACCATCTTTCCACGGAAGCACATGTTCCTACCGACTCTTCTTTCTCCTCTTATAGGCTGCGAGAGTCCCGTGCCCTTGGGAAGTTGGTGCAGACGATGTTCATCTTGTGTGTGCTGGTGACTTGCGTTTCTGCCCTCACCACTTCGTCAGTGGCACACGCAGAACAGGTTTCTGAATCCCCCACTACGCCAGAGAAGCACACAGGTAAGAAACAGCCGGTTCAACAGGAAAAGAGTAGGACCCCACATTTCTGGGGGGGCACATTTCTCCAGACAAATATACATATTCAGAATGTGGCCAATCTGCTCTTATTTAAAGAAACATTTGTTATGGAATCTGAGACCCCTGGAAAAAGACCACAGGCTCAATCCAGATTGTAAATAGTTAAGTTTAGTGAAGCTGTTAGCAGGACAGCAATTGCTGAGCCAAGCTAGAGACTGCTGCTTAAAGGAGGGGTGAAGGAAGGGTTTTTCTTTACACGTGACAACCACAAGAACACCTTGAGTATCTGCACAAGCAAACCAAGAACTGTTCTGCTCTGCCAAGATTAGGTAGCAAAGGCTATCTCAAAATAGTCCTTGAATGTCTGTATAAGAAGGTTACAGAGGCAAAGCAAGTCATCAGTCATATCATAGAAGTGGTGGCTATGGGTGTGCATTTCTGGTTGGGAGTCACTGAGTTCCTGAGCTAAGTTATTGGGAGCTTATCTTCCAGGGACTGGTGTCAGAGAGAAACAGCTAGTGGTTAGCAGAAGATAGAATTTCTTTAGCCCTCACACCTTTGATTTGAAACATGTAGTCTGTCCCAACCAACCTGTTCTATCTGTACTTAGAGAGTTCAACGTTTAATATCAACAAATGAAAAGATATGACCATGCATTTAAATCTTTAGAAAAGATTTAAGATGCCTTTATTTCTGTGTGCATGCATGCGTGCGTGCGTGCGTGCGTGCGTGCCTGTGTGTGTACACCCACGTGTGCAGGTGCCCTGAAAGACCAGTAGAGAGTGTCAAATCTCCTGTAACTAGAGCTACAGATGGTTCTGAGCCTTCTGACGTAGATGCTGAAGAATGGAACTCCAGCCCCCATTTTTAAAAAATAGCATTGTAAATCTGATTGAACTGACTCCTCGGGACTAAAATTGAAATTGGTGGTCCCCAGGTTATCATTTGGGGAATTCCAAAGCATAGTAGCAGGGAGTACCACTCATGGGACCCTGGGTGCGGGTCAGTTTGTGGGGGACATACAGAGTCTTACTTACCCTGTGTACCCTTTTGTTGGGACCACCTTCAGTTTGGGTACCTATGGTTTTGCGATGTGAGCAGTACTAAAGCCTACTCTCTCTGACTGGCAGAGCTTGGAGGTAACTGCCAGTTTCGTGGCAGAGAGTCCAAATCTGAATTCAGGCTGGAAGGTGAGCCTGTGGTTCTGCGGTGCCCTCTGACGTGGCCTTATTCAGATGCCTCCACCAGTTCCTACCCCTTTCTGACCTGGCGTAAAATGAACTCGTCTCAGCTGATCCCGGGAGATGAGCCAAGGCTGTGGGTGAAGGATGCCTCCCTCTGGGTTCTGCCAGCAGTGCAGCCAGACTCTGGGACCTACATTTGCACATTCAGGTAAGACCTTCTGGGATGGGGTGGTGTGGCTCCAGGCAGAATGGAGTCGAAGGTTCTCAGCACACATGGATGGCTGTAGTGAGGAGCTGCGGGCAGGCCTGCTTTCATCCTGCCCGGCTCCCGCACAGCTAGCTTAGCCCCGGAAATAACAGCATACAAATTGTATTCATTTAAGCACTGCCTGGCCCATTATCTCTAGAGAGTTAGTTACTGACTAACTCTCACATCGTGATTAACCCATTTCTAATAATCTGTGTAGCACCACGAGGTGGTGGCTTACCGGAAAAGATTCAGCATGTCTGACCTGGTGGCTGGCTCCATGGCATCTGCCCCATTGCCCTCTTCCCAGCATTCTGTTCTGTTGACTCCGCCTACCTAATTTTCTGTCCTATCAAAGGGCCAAGGCAGTCTCTTTATTGACCAATAAAAATAACACATAACAGAAGGCCCACCTACATCAGATGGCAATTCACATTTTGTTCTCCGTGGGGTCCCTGCAGAGCCCCTGTGTTGGTTAGGGTTTATTTATTTATTTTTATTTCTTTGGTCAATTTGACATTAGCTAGTTTCACAGAGAAAGGGAACTCCATTGAGGAATTGTCTCCAGAAGATTGACTTATAGACAAATTTGTGGAACTTTTTGATTAATGGTTTGTGTAGAAAGGTCTAGCCCACTGTCTTAGTGTTCCTCTGCTACAAAGAGACACCAGACCATGGCCATCTTTACAAGAAAGCATTTAACTGGGGCTTTCTTCCAGCGTCAGAGGGTTAGTCCATTATGACCATGGTGGGAAGCATCACGGCACGCAGGCAGACATGGTACTAGAGAAGGAGCTGAGAGTTCTACATTTGGATCTACAGGCAACACTGGCACTGGCTTAGTCTTCTGAAACTCCAAAGTCCACCCCACCAGTGACGCACTTCTTCCAACAAGGTCATGCCTCCTCATCCCTCTCAAAATAGTGCCACTCCCAAATGATCAAGTATTCAAATACATGAGCCGCTGGGGGCCATTCTTTTTCAAACCACCACATCCACTGCAGGTGATGCCATCCCTGGTCAGAAGGTTCTGGTTATATAAGAAAGAAGGCTGAGTCACTCATGCAAGGCAAGCCAGTAAGCTGTGTTTTTCCATGGCCTCTACTTCAGTTTCTGCCTCCAGATTCCTGCCTTGACTTCCCTTCCTGATGGGCTGTGAGCTGAGAGCTGAACTAGGTCCTTTCCTCTCCAAGGTGCTTTTAGTGATGACATCTATCAGTGATGGAAAGTCAACCAAGACAACACCTCTCCTGGACATGATTATAGCTCCCTCCCTCCTGTGGTGTGTTTGATCTCTGCTCAAATGTCACTTCTCTGGAGAGAACTCCCCAGCACGTTAGCTGACACAGCATTCGGTCCTCTCTCCTTACCCTGACACCGTTTTTTCTTGATTGAGTTTTCCCTACCAGACACAACTGTTCTGTGCACATGTATATAATGTTTGTCCGCCATCAGAACATGAGCCCCAGAAAGAGGGGTATTTGCTTTGTGCCCTTTACTGGTGACTCATGGTAGAGAAACATGTAGAGAAACAAGATATAGATGGAAAATCCCAGGGAGAATTTTAGAACAGGATGGAGTCTTAGAGATAGCTGAATCCTATTGATCATCGCACAGATAAGGAAAACGAGTAAGTATTGGAAGTTCTCCTAGAAAGGAGCAGGGGATACACCATGAATCTGGACCAGTCTTCCCTATTTTGTGTCCTATTGCTTTTGGAAAATGTTCTTACACACATGTAACATGGGCCCTACCATATTAACTGTCTTTAAGTGGGATGCTCAAGCAAGTTAGGTGCTTCCATACTGTAGCACCACTGTCGCCACCGTCCACCTTCAGAGCATCCTCTTCTTCCCAAACTGAAGCTTGGTTCTCATTAAACTGCCGCCGTCCATTCGTTCTTCACCCCCTAGCCCCTGCAACCACTGCTCTACCCTCTGTCTCTGTAAATCTGCCTCTCTAGATGCTTCATGCAAGTATTGGTGCCCCTTCCTTTCCAAGACTGATGGTTGCTGTCTCATGGTGCAAACACCTTCCTGTTTGCTTGTCCGTTTGTCCTTCCGTGAACACTCGGGTTTCTTCTGCTTTGTGGCCATCTTCAGTAATGCCATTATGAACCTGAGCTTTTGTTCATGTTTCTGGATCATCTGGCGGTTTATATCTGATCTTATTTGTTTTTTTAGGAACTGCCAATCTGTTTTCCACAGCAGCTGCTTCGTCTTCCATCCCCACAAGGGTTCTGCTGCTCCATGCTTGCCAATGCTGGTTGCTTTTATTTTCCACAGGGCTGTTCTAATGGGTGTGGAATGATGGTTTGTGTCCTTGACTGCAGTTTCCTGGTATTTCAGTCCTCCATGTCTTTCTTGGCCACTTGAGTATATTTCTTGGAGAAATGGCTACTCAAGTCTTTGCCAGTTTTGAGAGCTGTGCTGTTTATTGCTTGCTATTGGGTTGGAGGAGTTTGGGATGTCTTCTCCTTATTGGCTGTATGGTTTGGGGATTCTTTATCTCACTCTCTGGCTTGCTCATTCACTCCACTAATAGTCCTTTGCAGAAACACATTTGCATTTTGGCGAATTCTCGATTATGTACTTTCCCCTATTCATGTTTTCTGCGGTCAGGGAATCATGAATGAATTCAAAGTTATGAATTTTTCCCTGCATTTTCTTCCTATAATTCTGTATGTTTAATCCCTGTGTTTCAGGTGTCTGGTACATTTTGAGCTATTTTTTGCTCCTAGTGAGAGGCGAGGGTCTGGCCCTGGTTTTGCATGGGGCTCTGCTGCTCTCTGAGCGCCGTTTGGTAAAAAGATTGTTTTTTCTGCAGTGGTTGGTGCTGATGTGTCCCGCCGCCTCTGGAAGGGTAAAGTTGTTGACTTCATGTTGATGGCCTTGATCATTTCCTGGCACAGTTCTTCCAAAAGGATTAGGGCACACCCTTGGCATGCCTGGAGAATAGCCTTCCTCTTTAGATGGCTGCTTCTGTTCCTGGGCTTCTGCTTGCTCCACCTACTTGCTGACTTTAGAGTTCCTCTAGATTTCATTAACTCATTCATGGAGAGATTGCCTAGAATGCTGACGCTTAGGAGATCTAGACAAGCTGACATTCTTAGCTCGAAGGAAGCCCAGACAATATCAGCCCCAGTCCCAGGTGTGGTGTATAAGCAACATGCTTTTGTTTGTGGAGTCAAAAATTCTTTCAGATTTGATCCAATTCTGCACGGTGGTCAGTGTGTCTGACTTCCCCTGCTCAGAGGCAGGTTTCAACCTGTCCACTTTTGCTGAGGAAGCAGGCCAGGGATCTCTTTCTCCTGTACTGGGGAAGTGGGAACATCCGACTTTGCAGCCAGCAGAAAGCTGGTATCCTTCTAGGTTTTCCATCTGACTCTCTGTGAGGAACACTAACAGAAAGACTTAGAAGTGGAGTAGGACAAAAAATGAACTTTCTCTGGAATCAGAAAGACATAAATGGAATTTTAGCTGCTCCACCGTGTATCCTGATTCTTAAGTCTTGGTTTTCTTCCCCTTCGGGAAGCTTGTTGGAAGAACTGGATACACTAACACAGCCTGGGAAGGATCTGGTGGACTGAGACTCATGGTCTATGACCAATGTGAGCATGGAGCCCCTGCAGGGCTACTGCCTAGAGATAGGAATGTTAGGGAGGGGTGGACAGAGGCATGGTGGCCTTACAGTAAGTTTTTATGCTAGACCAAGAACTATAGCTAATGCCCCTAGTTTTGTGGGGGGTGGGGGTGGGGAGGAGCTCTGATTTTGAGGTGGAGTGGTGAGAACCCCAGTGTTGAAGTGTTCCTTGCCTGGGGGGAATGCTTGCCTTCTCTTCCAAATGTGTAGTCCTGTGCTTCAACTCGAGTGGAAATCTCCAGCAGCTGCCAGGACAAACTTTGGCATTTATGATTCCAGGCCACGAGGCTGCCCTGTTCTTCTGTGTTTATGCTCTTGTTATTGGGAACTCACGTGACCTTGCTGTTGCCCAGAGTAGTCAAGATAATACTGCCAGAACAAACAGTCCCCAGTCTCAATGCTTTGCCCAAGGGGGAAATAATGGAATAAAAAGTGGAAAATATGAAAAAAAATCTGGAATAAAAACCAGATCAATAATGTGAACAAGCTTTAGACTCTTAATATGTCTGGCAAGCTTGGTTTCTTGGAGACTTCTCGTAGTTTATGGGATCTCCAAAAAAAGGCCTTTGATTTTTGTCTTTTAGTAGCTATAGAGACTTAGAAGGTTATTTAAATTTGAACTTAACTTACTTTAGCTGACACTATAATATATAATTTATAGTTTATAAACACTATAATAGTTATGATTACCACTTATATGTCTGTGTACCCATATATGTATATGTACTTATACACATGGTTAATTTAAGGTTACTTAATGTGTACTTAATTTACTTTAGTTGAAAACACTGTAATAACCACTGCTCCCATATATATATTACTTGACTGAAGACCATTTTGCTAAAACTAGCTACCTTGAGCACTCTTCAGATTTCTCATTTTCTTTTTATTAAATTGTTTTTATTGAGCTATATATTTTTCTCCACTCCACTCCTTTCTTCCCCCCTCCCATTGTACCCTCTCCCGTGGTCCCCATGCTCCCAATTTACTCAAGAGAGCTTGTCTTTTTCTACTTCCCATGTAGATTAGATCCATGTATGTCTCTCTTAGGGTCCTTATTGTTGTCTAGGTTCTTTGGGGTTGTGAATTGCAGGCAGACTTCTCATTTTCATCTCCTCAATTTGTAAAGTGATTATTTATTAGGCAACTTCATACACATATTTACTGAATTTTGGTTATTCTCATTCCCCATTGTCTTTCATTTCCCTCTTTTTTTTTTCCCATCGAAACCCCTTTTCTTCCCCTGAATCCTCTCCCAACATTAGTGATGTCTTTTTGTGTGCATGACTCACTGTGTTTAATCATGGTTGCTTGCGTAAGCGTGAGTGGGTTGTTGTTTACAAATGGATCACCGGTAACTTATCAGCGGCTACACAACTGGAAGAAACGACAGCCCCTTCTCCTGGTACCCATTAGTTGCCCATAGTTCTTCAGTGAGGAGTGGGCCTCAGGGGCTCCTCCCCCGTGCATTATGTAGTTGTAACCAGCCCAGTCTTATACAGGCAAACCCAGATGCTATGAGTTCATGGATACAGAGGCCGTGCCACGACCAGAAGATGCTCTTTTGCAGCATTGTCCCAACTTCTGGGTCTTGCTTCTTTCCACCTCCTCTTCTGCAGTGTTCTCTGAATCAGCGACTGGGTGGCATCTATGTTGTATTTAGGGCCGAGCACTCCGTACATAGTCACTTATCCTTTACACTGGTAACAGCATTGAGTCTCTGTGTTGCCATCCGCTGCAAAAAGAGGCGTCTCTGATGAAGGCTGAAAGCAGAATTCATCTACGAATATAAACATAAATATTTAGAAGGTGGTTTAATAACATGTCCATGTAATAAAACAAGACTAGAAAGTTTTCCCTAAGGGCCTATGGCCTCTCTAGTCCTGGAGAACAGATGTACAGAAGCAAGCATGAGTTTCTTCCTAGGGAGGAAGCCTCAGATTCCAGCAGAGAGCAGTTGGTAACCTCTGCAAGAGCCATGCCCTTCTTACAGTAGCGTGCATATCTTTCCAGGTAGGAAGCTTCAGCATATGGGGTCCACAGCCACTTAGACTGCTGGTGACTTTTCTCCTCCAACAGTGTGCATAGCACGCTATGACACATGTGTAAACTAGCCAGGGGGGAGGGAACTTCCAGCCATAGCTCAGTTGATTTTCTCAGTGTCCTTCAAATCCCATGGGTGATTACTCATTGTTTTTAAAAGTTAGAGTTAACATTCTGCATTTTCTTTGTGCATAAATTGCCCATCTAATTTGATTTTTCTTGGTTTTATGTTTTCAATTCAATTTTAAAACTTTCAAACAGTTAAGTAATTATTAAATTTCTCTTACATGTATTAGTCATACAGTGTGGCTTCTTTGGATGTATATTGTTTGACTTCTTTTATGGAAGTAACTTTTATACCATATTTGCAATTGATTATCATGCTCTCGATTGATGTGTTATTCATCTTAGGTGGCTATTCACATCTTAGGGTTTAGCTGATAGAATTACATTTCTTCTGCTTTATTTTGTTTCCTTTCTTTTGAGGGGGGGGATGCTGCAAATTAAATGTAGAGCCCCAGCCACACTAAGTGCATGCTCTATTACTTCTCTGCCTTCCGAGCCCTTGTTTTTCTATTTTAAACATTAAATGTTTTAATCTCTTCTATCCTCCATCCATTCCCCCTCATATTTCCAGCACTATTTTTACCCCTGAATTTTTCTCAGTTCTAAGGGCTTGATAGAATCACAATAGTAGGATTATGGGTGGGCTGATGAACAGTCAAAAACATCTTATTTAATTAATGGTCCCTCCCCCATGCAGTTGTGTTCATGCCTTTTAAAATCCAAACTTGAAGTTCTCAGCAGTTTCCTGAAACTAGAAATCAGTTGGTAAAGGATTCCTAGGGGAAAGAAAAGGAAATTTTCTTTAATAGAGACAGTGGCTCTTGGGAAACCATCTGTCTGGGTCTGGTTCTTTGGATCATATCTAGTCTAGTTTCAAGGTTCTCAAGGAACTTTCCAATTCCTTTGGAGAAGGCTTGGGTTTCTTAGTGTCCTGGGCACTGGAATGAAACTTCTTCAGGGTTCTTCATGAAAAGCACAGACACACAGCTTCTATATAGATGTTAGGATGTGATGCTTTGCTTTGCATTCCAAGAACTTAAAACAATCAGGAGTTAAGCAATAATCATCAAAACCATGAAGGCAGAATTGAATGAGGGTGGGAAGTCGCTCTTACTTGCATTTGGTTTTTGTATTTCTGTCTTGCCATTCATCATCTCTTTCTTTTTTTCTTAATAAACACTTAGAAATGGATCTCATTGTGAGGAGATGTCTATTGAGCTCAAGGTTTTCAAGGACACTGAAGCATCCCTCCCTTTTGTCTCCTACTTGCAATTCTCAACCGTCTCAACCACCGGGTTGCTAGTGTGCCCTGACCTGAAAGAATTCATTGGCAAAACTGGTGGAAATATCCAGTGGTATAAGGTATGTGTGCCAAAAATAATATGTCTTATGGCCCATAGGACACATACACAAAACCTGTGAGAAGACAATACATCCATGTAGATATACATCCACTCACATATTTAGAATTACAATATTAATTAAAACGGTGGTGATTAGTATTGTCTATTGGTCCTGCTGTGGCTTGTGGGTAACGTTCATGTGGACAGACTATGAGATGATCCCAGGATAAGTAGCTGCTAAAGAGTTACTGACTGTCACTTGCCTAAAAATAAGCAGGAAAACACCCCCTGTTCATGTCTGTAAAAATGTTATATACATGTTAAAGAAGTCTCTTTTGAAGCACAAGGCAACTTTTGGGTTACAGGAGTAAATGCAGTTACACTTGGTCTTCTTGAATAAATAGTAAGTATTGTGTGGATTCCGAGGACATCAAACATGGCTATGTCGAGTATAGGCCTCAAATTCTGACCTAGAGTCATACAGCGCAGTCCCCTGTCTTTCTGTAACTCATCAAGTGTGGAGAGTTTTCAGTTTTGAAACGCTTGAAACAATTAGAAGACTGCTTCAGAGCACGTGACCACTGACAAAGGCTCAAACGTCAGTGTTCATAAACACACCTGAATTATCCCATAATGGAGTATGACTATAGCGTCACTCAAGGTTAATTTTGATTACTGAAAGCTTTGCGCTTTAATCACATTTTCTTTTCTTCCCCTTTCTCCCTTCCTTTTTTCTTCCTTAGCCCCTCTGCCCCAGCCCTCCTCCCTTCTCCTTACAATAGGGTTGTTTCTATATAGCTCAGACTGGCTTCAAACTCCTAATTCTCCTGTCTTCACTTCCCCAGTGCTGAGATTATGGGTACAGAATACCATGGATGGGTCTATTGTGGTATAGAAAGCAATATTCTTGAGAACATGGTATAATAAGGATTTTTTTTTTAACCCTGTGCACTTCTCCTATTTTGCTGGAGGCCTTGCCCTTGAACGTTCTATTTGCAGAGAACCTACAGGACTCTGTGTCCATATGAGACTATGGACCCAGACTCCTCTATTTACTAACTCTCGTAGTATGTCCTAAAATTGAAATGAATTTTAAAGCAATTCCTGCAGCAGGCTCTCTTCCCACCCTTGCTCTTTGTATCTCCATAGCTGGTGAATAGTGGTCTTCCTTGATATTGTTCATAGTTGCTAGAAGGCTGTTGGACGTTAAGTATATTTGTACTTTAATGGCCGAAAATATGTTAATCTTTAAGACAGGTGTTAGCAGATTCCTTTTCCTAAACTGGGTATGGGCATATATTCATGTCATCCCAGAACCCAGTAGGCTAAGACAGGAGAACATTGAGTGGAAGGCCAGTGTGGGCTACATGATAAGATTCTGCCTCAAGAAAAAAGTATGCGTTTCTTAGAAATATAATTAAAAGTGTGCCCCCAAAGACAAAATTGTCAATGTAAATATGTACTAGGGAAATTCTTAGGTTGCAGCCTCTACATTGACTGACAGTGATGATATGGTCCTGAGTGCTGAAGAGCTATGTTAGTCTATGATGTAACGTTATGACCCGTTTCCCCTCAAGGGCTCTGTCCTCCTGGAGAGAGACAGTAAGAAATTCCTCAGAGTGCGAGACCCTACACGCTTACTGATCTCCAACACATCCATGGAAGATGCCGGCTTTTACAGGTGTGTTGCGACGTTTATCCACAAGGGCACGAAATACAACATCACTAGGAATATTAGGCTCCGTGTTGAAGGTGAGTACTTAACCACCAACGTACCTGTCACGCCTAGAAAGAGCACAAGGAGAATAAATTCAGAATCACATAGAAGCCCTCGAATATCTTTGACATGAAGGAAAAGAAAAACACATCTGTCGACTATTTTAAAGGTTACTAACACATGTGCGAGACACTTTAAATATTATTATACCAGGGAGTTCTGAGAGGAGAGTTAATTCTTGGGCAGGGAAAGGATTCAAGTAGGTGTTTGAAAATGGTTAAGCCTAAAATTCACCACTAGAGGAGGCCAAACCAAAGTGTCTTTCTGGAACATGGAAGGTGCAAACTGAGCCGGTCAGGACACACTTGCCATACTCTCGTATATACTTCTAAGGCACGGAGATTTTACTGCAGTGGGTCTCAACCTGTGCTTTGTGACCCCTTTGGGGGCTCACCCATCAAATAGCCTGCATATTAGATATTAAGATACATAAAAAGACACATTAAGATACATAAAAGTAGAAAAATTACAGTTATAAAAGTAGCAATGAAAAAAATTTTATGGCTGAGGGTCACCAAAACATGAGGAACTGTATTAAAGAGTTACAGCATTAGGAAGGTTTAAAACCACTATTTTATTTTTTTTATTAAATTTATTTTACTTTATGAGTATGAATGTTTTGCCTCCACACATGTATGTGGACCACATGTGTGCCTGTTGGATCCACTGGAACAAGGATTACAGGTTGTTGTGAGCCACCATGTGGGTTCTGGGGATTGAACTGTCATCCTTTTGCAAGAGTAACAAGTGTTCTTAGCCACTGAGCCATCTCTCCAGCCCTGTTTTATTGGATTTTTGAACAGAGCACTATGCACTGACGTGGCCCATTCAAAGTGTCCTGGTTGTTGTCTGCTGAGGTACTTCAGGTCTTAAAAACCTGGAGAAGGGACGCTCAGCCTAGACCAGGACAAATTATCCGCGAAAAGAAGGCAGTAGGCAGGTTCTGCTTAATGTCCACCCCATCTCTTACGTGCTGGAGGGGAAGCTGGGTGAAAGGAGAATAAAATATGTGAGCCACAGACTCTGTCCTTGAGAATACCCAGTCTTTCTTTATACTGAGAATCAGATACAACTGGAGACTTTAATTTAACTAAAGGCAGACTTCAGAGAGCCTTGGGAACACTGAGAGTTAAGTAACTTCTGTGGGGGGAAAATGGCTTCTCTCCCAGAACCCAGAGATGCATCTGTGTCATAAGGGATATCTTATCCTCCACGAACCCAAGCCTCTGGGCTATGCTTTCTTTTTTCCTGTCCTGTGAGAGCCCATTCATAACTTCTTGCTTGATTCAGGCTAGTGTTCGGGACCGTCCTCCACCGCTTGTTTGTGTAATACTGCACAGAAACACGAGGGGGCGGCAGACCTACACATTGTACTGAGTTGTGAAGCGGGGGAGGCACAGTGAGTCCCAAATGGTGGCCTTGAACCAGAAGCGGCAGTGTCACCTGAGTACTGCTCACACACAGAATCAGAGTAGTTCCCACGCAGGTGAATCTAAAGTCCTGCGCAGATCTGCTAAAATGCAGCTTGGGAGTTGAGGTGCTGAAGTCTGCCTATCCCAACCAAGGCCTTCCCCCTCAAGACCATGCAGGTGCACCCTCGAGTTGGAGAATTCCCTTGGTTGTCCCAGCCTTGTTAAAGGGAGCAATGCCACTTTCCCGGTGGAGAAGCTACCTGCTCCTTAACCTTCACTGTCAGCTCAGCAGGTCCTTATTTCACTGGTAATTGAAGTTCTTTTTAGTAGAAGAAAAGAGACCCATGAGGCCAGTTGAAGGATAGTTCCAAATCCTTTACTTGCTCCTGGCTGTCCTTTCTGTTCCATGCCAGGAGCTCAATTCCTTCAAGCTGGTTCAAATACCGTGGAGGTCCACTCAAGCCTCCCTGAAGAGTTTGTTTATTTCCTTAGTTAAAAAGACATCAGTGACCAAGTCTGGGTCACCGAATTTAATACCCAGCGTGGGAGTAGTCTCATGCACGGGTAACTCTCCAAGCCCTGGCCTGCTCTTGAAGAAGTGGATCTTTAACGTTGATGGGTAGGGCAGACGTTTAGGCATAAGCCATCCTGTGGCTATCATCAGTGTGCCTTCAGGAAGCCTGGGAGAGGACTAGCTAATTGTTCATCACAGAGCAGATAAAAAGACCATCTGCCTGAGGAATGTGCAAGCGTGGCCTCTTCCAGTAATGTTTCTGCCGGGAAAAGTATTGGCTTAAGATGCTCGGGTTTTATGGAGAGCCCATTTCCGTTGCCAGACAAAGGCTGATTCTCGAAATGCCTGGCCACATGGGGAGGGCTCACTTCATTAACTAAACAATGGAATCAGAATCTCAGCTGGAAACCTAGGCTTCCCTAATGCAAACTCTTTTCCTTCCAACCTTCTCAGAAATGACCGCGGAATCCATCCCTGTGATTGTCTCTCCCCTAGAGACAATACCAGCATCTCTGGGTAAGGATCTGTGAGAACTGGGTATCCCACATGCCCACTGCGGGGTGGGGGTGGGGACTGGAGACCTGCATCTGTTGGCCACACCATGCCCTTGGGTGTATAGTGCCTGAGTGGAACCCAAGAACCCCAATATGTGGGAACCAACATGACCAAGGCAGGGGACCTCTGTCTTTGCCAAGTGCTTTTTAGGATTGCCAGTATTTGAGAGCAGTGGTGCTTTATTTTCTCAAAGTTACACCTACAAAAGCCTAAATGTGGTAACAGTTTGGTAACAGTTATTAACCAGAGGAAAGAGTCCTCAGAACTGGCATCTTTAGCTTAATTCTTGTTCTCAATGTTTAGCAACTGCTCAGAATCCCTATAAGAATCTATTTGTCAAACAAAGCCAGCAGTGGCTGCAGACAGTTTCCTGTTATTAGAGGAGCTGGTGTAGTCTCTCAATGGTCTGAGGAAAAGGGCTTTTTGTTCTTACCCTATGCTGATGCTGGATGTCCTGACCAACACACACACTGGCTGGCTGGTCCTTAGTGGGTGGTTGGTGAAGGCACATGAAGAAACTATACTGGTCTCTTTTTGGCATTCGTGGGAGGGAAGAGCTGGCCATTTATTGAGCATCTGCTCTGTCCAGTGGGACCCATCCCATGCCAACACTAACTCTATAGGAAGGTTTTATTTCTGCCATTTAGCAAAGGAAAAGTCACCAGGGAGTCATGCACTCCAGAAACTCACACTTGGGGTCAAGTCTGGATACATATTCTGGTCTGCATGCTGACATATACATATGTTTTTATGTGTTTGGTTTTAGTAATATAAATTTTTATAGTTCTGATGTGCATTCTTTAAGCCCTGACTTCAGAGGCCTTTTTTTAAAAAAACAAAACATTATTCTTATTACCTCGGTTTAGTGTTGGATTTAAATGCTAAAGTTAAACCCTGAGGCCATTGAGGTAGAGAGCTCTTGTGCAGAGGTTAGAATTGGTTGTATCCCTCATGCCTGCCTATTGACCAGATATTTGAAAGCCAGAGTCGTGGGGACAGCAGTTGGTACTGCCTGGCTTCCAGGTTCTTAGATCTCAGGTGATGCCTGGCTAAGTGGAGCCCAGTTCTGATCTCTTGCTTTGAGGGCTCTACAGGGTGTAGTAGAGTCACATGACTACTGATTATTTATTTATTTAATCCCAGTTCTGGGCATGGGGGTGAGACTTTCTGCACATTAGGCATGACCTAGATATGGGCTATACTATAGCAGGGGGTAAGGGTGAGGAGTGTTTAAGGTCACAGGGACAAGAAGAGACAGAGGAGAGCTGCTGTTCTCTCTCCGAATATGACATGGGACCAAGAATATGAACAGGCCAACTGCAGGTGTGTCTTAGGAGTAAGAAGCGAGGGAATGGGATTTACTCTTCCTTTTCATCGTCTCCTCTTTGGTGACTCAGAAAGAAAGGTAACTTCCTATGATCGCACGACATTGGTACCATCTCCTGGCACAGCCGCATAGGAGCCACTCGACTTAGATTATGCAGTTGGTTTTCAAAGGGTTAATTCTAAACTTTGGCCCTCTTGGGATGGAGCCTTCTATTGGAAAAGAGTGGAGCTGAGACCAGCAAGGGGTCAAAAGAAAGACTCACATATGGTTGGATTTTACGTAGTTACAGTCAGTGTGGAAGAAGACAGTCCTTGAATGTTGGGTGCTCTGTAGGAACTGAGTGACCGCCACGAAGTCATTCAAGTCCATTGCCTGCATAGACCAGTGGATGGTTCTGGAGACGTTTGGTAAATAAGAACGGAGCAAAGATTTACTTGAGCAGAACCATTTGAGGAAACTCAATTTTCCTCTTAAGGAAGGGATTGACTCAGGAGGGGTGTTTGGGAAGACAAAGAAGGCCTGTGCTGAGAACTTTCTGCAGGATGGGAAGCCAGGTGGCCCCTTTCCCTGCTGGGTTCTGATGGCTGATGTGTTCTATCTTGCTATACCCAGGGTCAAGACTCATAGTCCCGTGCAAGGTGTTTCTGGGAACTGATACATCTTCCAACACCATTGTGTGGTGGATGGCTAACAGCACTTTTATCTCAGTGGCCTACCCAAGAGGCCGTGTGACCGAGGGGCTACTCCAGTAAGTGGGTGAGGGTGAGGGTCTCTGCTGTGATTTGCTTCCTTCTGGAGGAGGTGTTACATTCAGGGCCCGTTAATATGACATACATGCAAGAAAAGTACTTCTTAAAAAGATACAAACTATTGGGGATTTGAAACTTGAAGAACTGAATTTTGCAAAAAAGTTGTCTTGAGAACCAAACATTCTCTAGACTTGTAGGAGTTGCATTTTGCTAGTTGATTCTTTGAACATTTATTTCTTGAGTTTTTAAATTGATTTTTATTGAGCTCTACATTTTTCTCTGCTTCCCTCCCTGCCTCTCTATTTCTTGAGTTTTTGCATGTCTAAAATATCTCAGAGTTCATATAGTTCCATTGCCCACTCTGCCACATTCATTACTCCACTCCTTCGATAGGCTTTTGCACTATGAAGGAGACATATTCCCTTCCCTTTTGCACAGGGAAGGAGGCAAAGGGTTCAAAACTTCTTCTGCTTTGTAAGTTGCAGTCTTGATACTTCGAATTAGCCTGGATTTACGTTTGCCACTCTTTTGCATTTTGGGGAAGATTAACAAGAAGTTCTTCATGGGTGTAATTAGTGGACGAGAATGATGCATGTAGCATAATCATTTGCTTTCAGTTCCTTGTTTCCAAAGACTTAACCACAATAAATGTCCAATGTTAGTAGACTCAGACTGCTTCCTTAATCGCCCTAGTTAACACATGCTGGGATGCCTTTGTTCATATGAAGGGATGGTAGTGACATTTCTTTGACTTCTGCTAACGTTACAAATGGTGGCCACCCTGATTAAGGCCTTCCCCAGGCTGGCTGGTGCCTCTTACCTCGATTTGTTTTTTTGCCATGAAAGCCACAATAGCAATGAGGGAAGACACCTATGGGTGGGATTCTGGAAACTCCCTCTGCCTCACCATGCAATAACCGACTGGTGAGAGAGTCAAATTTCCCAAACTAGAATTTTCTGTTTCTACTCGATTATTGAAAATATTTTTGTTCACCCTCAAATGAAGTTTTCCATCCAAACCAAGGGGAGAGTATACGTTTTTAATGTTAGCAAATGTCCTGTTACAATGAACAGCATCTTCAAGGACACGTTGTCCTCGAGGAACATGCTAGAAGGTCTCTCAAATGGGAACCAAATATGATGACCAGTTCTCCAAACTCTACAGAAGTCCTGGTCAGTTTATACATGACAGTTTATATACAGACATTATTTGAGAATGTGCCTGGCAATCTTGAAAAAGGCGAGTCTACTTGCCGTATGTACGTCGTACTTAATCAAATGTCTTCTCACCCAGCCAATATTCAGAAAACGATGAGAACTATGTGGAAGTGTCGCTGATTTTCGATCCAGTCACAAGGGAGGATCTGAACACGGACTTTAAATGTGTGGCCAAGAATCCACGGAGTGTCCAGTCACTCCACACCACAGTCAAGGAAGGTAGGGATCTGGGAGACACGAAAAGAAAACCCAGCTTGTTGAATGCTTTATGGGTGCTGGACAGAGTGGCACCCTGATGTTTCCTTGTGGGTCATTGAAAGCAAACCTCAAATGTGTGTGAGCGTGTGTATTGTACATATATGTTCATGTGGGTGCAGAGATGCATGTTGGATGCCTTGTGCAATTGCTCTCCACCTTATACTTTTTTGAGACAGAGTCTCCCACTGAATGCAGAGCACATCAATTTGGCTAGGCTGACCAGCCAATTAACTCCAGGCATCTGCCCATCTCTACCCCACCACAGAGTTGAGGTTATAAATGTGTGCACCCAGCTTTTACGTGACTGTTGGGGATTCAAACTTAGGTCCTCATGTTTGCACAGTGGATGCTTTACCGACTGAGATTTCCTTAGTCCCCAACTTCCTTTTTGGGGGCCATGTTATATGTTATACGTACACATAAGTATGTGTGTTCATATGAATGCATGTGCAGGTAAGTGCCCATGCGTGTACACATTTATGTGTGTGTGTGTGTTGGGGGTATGAGCACCAGAGACTGGGTTTTCTTCAACCACTTCCCACTTTATTTCATGTAGGCAGGGTCCCTCACTGTTAACACAGAGCTCATTGATTGTAGGAGTCTAGTTACTCAGCCAGCTCCAGGGGTCCCTATTTCTGTCTCCTGGGTGCTGGAATTACAAGCAGGCTGCCACATCCATCTTGCATATACATAGGTGCTGGGGACCTGCAGTCTGGCCCGCAGGCTTGTGCAGGTAAGTAAATTTCCAGGTACCTCCACGCAGATTCTCCTGAGCTGCCCCAGACTGCAACTGCCCCGGCTCCTTCCAGATTGAAGGTGTTATAACTGGAGCCTGGGGTGGTGTCTCAGGTCATCTTGGTGCCATTCAAGCTGGGAAGGGCCTGGTGATGTAGGAGTTGCATAGATTTGGAAGTCAGAGTCCGACAGAAAGTTGCCTCCCCATCTGGGTCCCAGATTAACAAAGGAACCTGGACTGTGTGTGGTCCCTGCGCTAGAGACCTTTTACACGTTAGATCACTAAGCCCTAACTTAGTATTTCTGTCCCTATGGAGGCTGTGGCTGCTTTCCAAGGGGACATTAGGATTGAGAGGGGTATGGAACTTGTTTCTCAGAAAATGACAGCTTCATATAGTTTTCATCCACGGGGAATTGTAAGACAGTAGGAGAATTCCCCATAGAACTGGATTCAGATCCTGTTCATCCCTGGACAGAGCACGGCAAATATCAGCTCCAAATGTTTAATCTGATACCGGGGAGAAGTTCATCAGGTAAAGCAAACCTGAGTTCAGATCCCAGGCATCCATTTAAAAAGTCAGCAATGGTAACATATACCCATAATCACAAGGCTGGGGGTGGGGAGGAGACAGAAGAATCCTGGGGCTCATTGACCAGTCAGTCCAGACAATAAATGAACTCCAGGTTCAATGAGAGACCCTGATTTAAAAAAAAAGGGGAGGGGGGAGAGTGATAGAGGAAGATATCCAAGTTAGTCCCTGGTCTATGTACACACGTCCACACCCACCCACTCATACCCGCATATACCCACACTACCTACCCTATAATCCTCCCCACATACACATCTACCCCCATGCATACCCACATACATACACCCACACACGTGCCCTACCATCACCACACTTGCACACAGTCGTACGAGAGAGAGAGAGAGAGAGAGAGAGGTGTATGAATACTGCTCTAACAAATGTGGAATCCTACATACCTATAGCCCTAGTCCTTGAGCTGAAGCAAGAGGGAATCAAGAATTTGAGGTCCTATTGGGCTACTGAGATCCTATCTCAAAAAAAAAATCATTGAATTGTGACCTTATCAGCATGCTGTCCAAAAATACTCTTCTCATACACACTTTTTGTTACTGCATTCACAATCCCTTCTTGTATTTCCATTGCAGATATGTCTAGGAATCAAATACACAATACTGAACTGAAGAGATAATATTAGCATCCAAGGTCCTTAACCAAAAGTTTCTTGTCTTTGCCTCTATTTCCTACTTAATCCCCATGACCCCCATGACCACTGGAAAGGCAGAGATTGTCCCCTGCACATCACTGACAGCTAGCAGAGGCAAAAGCAAGCTCTCTTTTACATGCACCACCCATGGCTGGTACAGCCCCATGGCCTTGGCTCCTTACTTTGTGATGTCCTTTAAGTAGTTTCTGTCCACCCTGTTTGTTCTATGATGTCACAGGTATGATCCTCAAATGGCTTTGGTGTAAGAGACAAACTTTCTAGAAATTTATTGAAGGAGAAAACCTCTGATTTGTTTCTTTCCTGCCGCCCTGCGCTGCCCGGTTCTGCGGAGCTGTTTCTTCTCACGGTCTCTCTTCTCTCTACAGTCTCCTCCACGTTCTCCTGGGGCATTGCGCTGGCACCCCTGTCGCTGGTCTTCCTGGCTGTCGGGGGGATATGGATGCACAGACGGTGTAAACAGAGGGCTGGAAAGACGTATGGGCTGACCAAGCTACGGACTGACAACCAGGACTTCCCTTCCAGCCCAAGCCAAATAAAGGAAATGAAATAACACGAGGCCCACCTGTGTCTTGTTATGAAGGCCACTGTGCTGTTCAGAGGCTGGTTCGCTCTCTGTTGTTCAGTAGAGCTGTTTTGTAGCTGGAGCTGGAAGTCCACACTCCACACTTCTCTGAAAATCGTGCTGGGAGCAAATGTGCAGGGAGTAGGAGCAGCCCTGTCCCTGTTGGTCCATGTATGAGAACATGGCATGTGTAGCCACAGCAACCGTAGAGGTCTTGTGGGGAATGTGCCCACTGGGCCTTCCTCACCCGTCCAAAACAACCACTAAAACGAGGAGCCATTAGTCTCGAGTAAGAGGGAAACCCTCCAGAGTGCTTTGAAAATCCATCCACCCTTTCAATTAAATTGCACTAGTAGTCTATTTAGTCAGGCTGATGGGAGATACTGGGGGCACAAAGATGCTTAAGGCACAATGTGCCTTTAGAAAGGATGATTTTCATTTGAATTCTGGAAGGACAATTTAGAAATACTGAAATGGAAGAGTAAGGATTCGTGATTCAAAATGAACGATTATCTTTTCGCAGTGGATAGAAACCACCACAAGAATCCCCAACCGGTCAAAACTGCCAAGAACAGCCGCCTATAGAGTGTCCATCCCCCACGGTTACATCTACAACCCAACCCTAGACTCAAGGCTTGAGGAACATCTCAGAGGGGTAGAAAGGTTGTCGGAGTCAGAAGTCGAGGACATTTGCGCCGAGGCAGGGTTTTCTATACAGGACAAGGAAGTTGCACCTTTGGAATATCAACAACACGGTCTTCTAAACAAGACCCGAATAAGACAACAGTAAAGGGGGGGACATTTCACAAGCCCTAGATAAAGAGCTCCAGCTAATTAGTGGCAGCCGAGGTAGGGTGAATCAGTCGTCTCCAGGCTGAGCCCCTAGTAGATTATTCAGTCTCAAGCGGTCAGCTTTGATCACACATACAGAGGAGCAACACTAAATAAACGCAGCAAGTTATAGATGTGTATCCACACACATAAAATAATAATATTTAAAGCTTAGGCCATGGATTTGAGAGGGAGGTGGGGACACGGAAAGAGTTGACTGAGGGAGAGGGAAGGGGTAAGAGGAAAACACAGTACTCATGTGTACGAAATTCTCAAAAAAATATAAAAAGCAAGAGAACAACAAAATGTAGCTTGCTTTAAAAATTCACTATTTTTTCCCCCCACAAACGACAGAGTAGTTTAAACTTTAAATTTAAAGTCACTTAGCTGAGAGGCATCGTTCTTAGACTGTTTTGCTACTGTCTTAGAATGACTTCTCTTGCTTTGAGAAAAACCAAATGGCCAAAAGCAGCTTGGGAAGAAAAGGGTTAATTTGGCCTGCAGGTTCGAGGCCAACACCAGGGGAAGCCGATGTTGGAGTCAAGGCAGGAACCTGGAGGCTGGAAATAAGCAGGGGCCAGGGAGGATGCTGCTTACTGGTTTGCTCCTTAGGCTCACATTTAGTTCCCTTTCTCATACCTCCAAGGACCACCTGCACAGGGATAGCTCCACCCACTGTGGGCTGGGCCCTCCCATGTCAATCCTGCATCAAGGTAATTTGCCTACGGGTCATTCTGATGGAGACATTTTTTTTCAGTAGGTGTTCCTCTTCCCAACTCTAGCTTCTATCAAGCTGACAAAAAAAAAAAATAAGCAGGACAGTTACTGTAACAAATCACAATAAATGGGGCGGGGACTTGGCGCTTACAAACAGTGGGAGTTCATTTCCTACAGTTCCGGAAGTTGAGAGTTCAAGATCATGATGCTGGTACTTCCTGGTTCACAGAGAGCTGCTGTACAGAACAAGCTCCTTCCGATGGCCCCGCCTCCCAACACCATTCTATTGAGGACCAAAATTTCAACATAGGAATGTCAGGAAGACACAAGCAATCTCATAGCAGCCACACCCTTGTCAGTGTGAGAACATGGGTAGGAGACACACACACAAATGCTTGTGGCAATGATTGTCAGATGAAAACCAATGAGTTACCTACGAGCTCACACGCTCACACTCTATCCTGTGTTGATGAGTAAGAGCAAGGCTGTTTGCATGCAGGCACGCCAGTACCCCATAACTCTTTTAGCAATTTCAGAATAGGAAAAAGGTAATAAGTATGAAACCAGTGAGGTGCTAGGGTCAGCTTGAACATGTTTCTAAGATCCAAGTAGATCTTACCTTTTCTGCTCAGTGATGTTATGCTGGTAATGTAGAGCCACTGTGAGCTCATTTCATCATAAAAAGAATGGGCAGTGTCACAGACAAGCACTTCCTTCCCCTCCCCAGCTGCCACAGAGATTGGACAAGGTCAAAGTGGTGCCAGTAGTGCCATTCCTGGCAATTTATCTCAGGCAATCTTTTGAAAATAGAATTGATTAGAGATATACAATTGAGTGTCTTGATGCTAAAAAACTATGCATCAGTTTTCAATTATAATTGTTCATATTGTGAGACAAGGAGACTGTTAATGGAAAATTATACAGTGTTTTGTGTGATCCTTAGGATTCTGTTACAGAGCATGGTCGGAATCTGGACTGGCTCTTAGCCTCTTGGTCAAAGAATTGAAAGAAAGTGGTGCATAGATGTGCACAGGCATCAAGGAAACTATATTCAAAGCACACTGATAGCACAGATCAGCCCTACACTGGTAAGATCAACAGGGGTTCACATGAGTGAGTCATTTAAAGGCCTGACTATTTTCCCAGGACTGTCTTGTACGGGATTCAAAAGAAGAGGAAGTGTAGTTAGTAGGGTAGAACTAGAGCGAGTCTCTGTTGTAGTTGACCGATTACGTTACATAATCATTTCTCCTGGTGGGTCCCTTTCTGTAATGCATCTATCTGATTACAATCGTATGCGCACCCGGTTATGCATATGCATAAGATGGTAAACAGAATTCTTCTCGGCAGTTCACTTAGGGACAACGTGGTTTTGCATCATTACAAAATGAATCCGAAACCAATCCAGGCTGGATGGCCTGTCTACCTTCGTACCTCGACATAAGCTGAGGGTGGCTGTGCAGAATCAAGGTTTGATGGTCATTAAGAAAAGGGAGAACACACTCCATTGTTGGAAGTTGGCTGAGCACATAGTTTGGCTCAGATTTGGGTCCCAGGTTGCTGAAGCGTTGCTAGGTACATTGTTTGGAGTGGGGAATGTGCATAGGTTGAGCCAAGTGGAGTTCCAGTTGACTAAGCTATTCCTCATGCTTCACTACCTTAGTTACAGTGACATTAACTGCATCTAGACAAAGATGAAAGCTATAAATAAGGAATTGAAGGAGAGCTATCCCGGCTCAAGCTCCAGCAGTGGCGTGCATTTGCTGTGTGACCCTGAGCAAATCCTTTTATCTTGCGGGATTACCACTTTTCCCATTTGAAAAGTTGGGATGATAGCAAAAACTCTATTAACTATTTAGCTATATTTTGTGTATTTATACTTTTCCTTTTCAAAATTAGAAGTCAAAACCAGGAAGCATCAATGGAAATCAGAACAGCTGCTTTGCGTAGGCCGCGCACGAGCAGACCACGTCTTGCCAGCAACTCCAGTTTGCTGTTGGTTTCTGTGCATTTCTTCCCATCAGAATGTAGCCAGGCCTGCATGTTTATGGATCATCATTGCTGTCTTTGCTCTTCACAGACAGAGCAGCTCAAACAGGAAAGCCTGGCACATTTACTCTCTGGCCCTTCCCTGAGAGAGTTTAACAGGCCCCGATTTGAACCAAAGAGAACCAGAATCAATTTCGACCCTTATTTTGACATTTCCCTGCTGTCGTCTCCTCTTGCCCTGGCCCCTGTTTTCTCACCATTTGAGAAGGAGAAGAAGCAGGCAGAGGAAGCAGTGGCTTCTGAGCATCTGGGTTTTCCCTGGGAAGGTAGAGCACATGGTTTGAGATGGAAGGACCAGGCAGCTCGTCACAAGCTGCTGGGGCAGCAGAACCGTGGGCTCTAGGATCCCTTTATTAGTCCCTTCAGCTCCCTGGTCCCCACCTGCAGATTTTGGCAGCTTCAGCCATGATCCCAGAAAAGAACCTGACTTTGACTAGGAGGAACTGCTGGCTGATCTTCAGACTCACCTTGACTGTGCCTTGGATATACTGCCTTCAAACTATGTTTCTGAAGTGTTAGAAGAATATGAGAAAGGGGCTCTAAGCATCTTGTATCCATGTCAAAGAAGAAGTGTGATGAGATCAATACAATAAAAGGAAAAAAGAGCTGTTACCTTTCTAAAAGACACCGTGTATTGTTTAAGGGCAGTGTCTTAGGCAGAAGAATAAAAGAAATAAGATTGACCATGTGTTGACATTTTTTTGTCACCAGTTATGGTTTTCCTAAGGTTTTCCATGCCATCCTGTCTATTCTTGTATAAGTCTGAAAATTCCCATATTGGAGAGTAAAATATAAGACAGAACCAAATCAGGTATCTATAAGCAAGGGGTGGCAATGCAGTAAGTACTATGGTGTGCTTACACAATGGGAGACAAAAGAAGCCACTGTAATAAATAAGAGGCATGTAACAGTATCACTGGGTCTTAGAAGGATGTCAATTAGTGAAGCCCAGGAAATGTTCATTCACACTTCACACCATGGTGCCCTTCTAAGGAAAGCAGGAACAATGAAACTGGACATTTGTGTTCTCTCTCCCCTTAATCTTTCTCTATTTTTACACACACACATGCATAGACGCATGTCTGTGATTAGAGGACAGTTTTTTCATGCATATATTCCTTATTCCTAAGTATGAGAGAGAGAGAGAGAGAGAGAGAGAGAGAGAGAGAGAGAGAGAGAATATGTGAAGAGTGATTGCGTCAGGCAATAAGTCGGGGACAATGGTCGGAAAGAATCGGAAGATGTCAGTTCCATCTAGTTTCACTCTCATGTTGGGCATAATTACTTAGTCTATCGTCAAATAAGCAAATTATAAACCAGGCCACCCAGGGAACAATGAAAAATGTGCGTGAAGAATCAAGGAAACCTGACTAACACAGGTTCCCGCACTCAAGTCCAAATTAAGTATAGCAGCAGGTTGATTTCCTAAGTGGCTGATCCCATCTATCCCAGGTTGACTCTCCTCACTATTGGAAGGTGTTTATCGCTGTTATTGTTATTGTTGTTTTCTCCCCATACCCCTTCTATGAAATGTGGATGTGGGAAGGCAGATCATGTTGGGGACTTGACCCTTACATGTGTTACTGATAGAAAACAAATAAGCCCTATGTATCAATACGCTACCTCCTCAAGAAGTAATTAAGGACAACAGTGGTTGTTAACAAAACGGTTTCCAAAAGTGACTGGTACATTAAAGGTATATTTAATGCCTCATGCATTTCAAATGCCCAAGGAGATCCTGGGGGCTCTTATATAGAAAAGGTGGAGATTTATTGCAAGAGTCTGAAAGCAGAAGGGTTCTTACTCAAGGGTACATCTCCAGAACGGTCATTGTGCCTTGCCACACTGTAGATTTTTACAATGTGTCTGCAGCACGAAGAAACTGCTCCCACGCCAAACTTGCACTGGCTTTTGCCCTGACATTCTGCCAACAGCTGGGCACCAAAGCTCTCTGTGTTTCTGTGGTTGCTTTCTTGACTATGTGTTCTCCACCCCCTGGGCATCTGCCACCCTTGTCACCTCTTCAGGTCTGCTTGTTACTGTTCTTGGGCTCCAAGAGATCACTGCCACCCACAGTGGATGTGGCCTCTTGGTGTCCAGGGACAAGTTGCCCAGCTGCTATTCTTGGCTGCAACCGCAGACAGCTACAACCACCCTTGGTACCCCAGGGAAGTTCTTTTCTCGGAAGCTCACATGGTCAACCAGACTCCAAACCAGGGTGCTGATGGGGACTACAAACCCCGTTTCTTCCCACAGCTTCAGAAAAATCAAAGCCAAACAAGTCTGCTGTGGACAGACTTCAAGAGGCCATTGTTTTTTTTAACTGGTTTTTGAGAAACTGCCCAGCTATAGGGCAGGGCTTTCAGGTCAAGGAGTGACAGACCAGCTCCAAGGATGGGGGAGAGAAAGCTTTGAGTAAGGAATAAAGAAGAAAGAGAAAGTATCATGAATTTACAATATGTAAGAATCTACTAGATAAATACAGTTTCCCACACTTTAGAGATAAAGAAACTGATGCTATTTATTTGTGGTGTGTGTGAGTGTGTGTGTGTGTTGTGAGTATGAGCATGTAGGTGACAAAAGGATGTCTTCCTTAACCTCTTTTCCACTTTATATTTTTGCTCTCACTAAATCCGGAGCTCAGAGTTTGCCATTTCTTTTACACTGGCTGAGCAATCAGCCCTGGAGATATGCCGATCTCTGCCCTCCAGCCCTAAGGTTATAGGCACATGCTACCTACCACACAGAGCTTTTATGTAGGTGCTGGGCATTTGAACGCCGTTCCCCGTGCTTGAACATATGTACTTCACCACTGAGACATTCCCTTAACCCTGGCACATTCAAATTAAAAGTTACCCTTTGAGTGTGGCTCAGAGTAACAGGGACAATGGGCTTTTTAGACCAGGTCCTGGAACACATTTGCATAACAGTTGGCCCAGGTCAAGGGTCCTGCTAGAAAGGACAGAATAAATATTTTTCACTCCTGGGGGCCACTGGCCCCCAAGAAGACGAAGAGGGACAGTCAGAGAGATCTAGTTTCCCCCAAACTCACCAGCAGATGTGTGTGGGACCATAGCGGCTAACAAAGGGACCGGAGCGGCTAACAAAGGGACCATAGCGGCTAACAAAGACCCATCCCTCCCCAGAGATGGAAGCATCGGAAAGGGAACTAGAGTTCTGCACTGCCCTGCTTTTGTAGTTCTGGTTTCCTAAGCTGGGTGGAACGTCCAGTGAACAAACCCATGCTCTGTTAGGACACCCTGGCAACCGCAGGTACGGAGAAAAGCCGTCGATTAGAACAGTCCAGCGTGGCTGCCACCTTTGCAGCCTGCTTTCCCAGAGAAATGCAGGTGTGCCTTTTGGGATCTTTCTGAAGCTATTGGGAGGGAAATCTGGATTTTACCCCCCAGAAATCTTGAAAATATTTAAAACAGTGTTTGGTCAAGTGAGTATCAAAATCTCCTGCTACCCTGGAGGCTGACGATTCGCCTTGTATTTCTTATCTCAAACGACTGCTTTAAAATATGGACATGATTATCCAGGTATGGTGGGGCCAATGGATCAGGAGACAGATGTCTTCGGAGAGGCAGCAGCATCTCTCATCCCAGGATACAGGACATGCATGGTGTGAGAAGGCACGGGAGAGAGGTTAGTCAGGCGGCTGGGAAAGCAGAGAGAAGATGTGGGCATCTGCTTTGTGATGCTTCTCTGGGGCAAAGAAGCACAGCTGGAGGCCTCAGAAGAGCGGCCTCCGGTTGGGCCAGGCAGTGAATCCACAGTGAGAGATTCGAGCCCGGGCTCTAGACTTAGTGAATGTGCCTTTGCGTGACTCGTTTTCTGGATGAGTTATCACGTGTAGGAACTGAGTGAACCTGGGCGAAGCGGATCTTCCGGAGGCAGCAGAACTGCAGGGCCGAATCATCGGGAACACACGCTTAGCATGCGTTTTCTCTGAGGTGGTGCATGAGAAGCAAACCAAGAAATTAAAATGGCCAAACACAGTGTTGGTGGGGGGGTTACAGTTCTGTGGTGGAGCTTCGCCTCACATATGCAAGACTTTGGTTTCATCCCCAGGGCTGAAAAAAACAAGCCAACAAAAATAAATATGTCCGCAATACCAAATACCATTTCCCAAGCACAGTAGACCAGACAAAATAAAATCTTCCAGGCATGGGCAGCAAAGGGCGGGTGCTGCATTGAAACGTGACCTTGGGATTATAGGTTGCCCAATAGAGCCTGAGGTCCCGTTTCAGATTTCTTTTTGCTGCATCTCATCCAGGATCAGGGTAGTCTGGGTTGTCGTCTTCTGCTGGGAAGTCTGTGACTCCAGATCCTGGACTCTGGAATGGCCCCCTTTGCGGTGTTAACAGGTGTTAATACAAGATCAGCCTTGCGCTGACTCTGTCTACAGGACATTTTAACTCAAGTCATCCTGTAGCCCTGGGGCAGATTTCCAGAGACAGGGCGCTCCTAGGTCCTGCCTGGCTGAGCGTCAATAGTGTTCACAGAAGAGCCTTGGGGTTTCTGAGGGAAGAGGGGCCGGTGGATGTCAGCCTAGATGCTACTTCTCCATGTGTGGACCCTGGGCCAGCATCAACATCCCTAAA
The DNA here is from genome assembly GCF_982192425.1 of Myodes glareolus. NCBI lineage: Eukaryota > Metazoa > Chordata > Mammalia > Rodentia > Cricetidae > Myodes > Myodes glareolus. Next base: position 38,747,931 of record NC_142043.1, read on the forward strand.
GAGCGTTTAGATATAACAGGATTGCTACTGAGAAATGAGGGTAGGCTGTAGTTCAACATCCTCCCCCACTCCCGCTAATGCTTGTACACCAAGGCTGAGCACCAGGTCTCTGTGGTCGGTCTGGAACCCACGAGCTGGGATGGAAGATCTCTTTGGCCCTTTCTTCTCAACAGCAACCAATGATAGCACTGTGTTTTTCACATGCAGCTAAAATCCCACTTAGCCTCTCCCATCAGCAAGTAGGGCTTCAGCTGCTGTCGACAGCGTACACCCAGAGCTGGACATCTGCGTCCAGGCTCAGCTTTTTCAGGTGACTTTCTTCCCCCCGGCACCATGTTTTTTGCCTATGACCCCACATGTTGGCCTTTCCTTGGTGGCAGAGCTCTCCATTTTATTGTCAGAAGTCAGGTACTCTATGCCCTTCTGCTGTGGAACTTTCTAGATCTATGCTCCTTTCTCAAGACCGTGACTCTTTCCTAGCCCTGCTCCAGCTGTGTCATCATACTTACCCAGTCATCCCCACCATCTGTGTCCCAGGGTTAGAGTGAGAATGGCCCTGTCACCAAATACTCCTCTACATGTGGCTTGCCTCGGGCATTTGAGTGGTCAGAACGCTGTACCACATTCCTCCCTCGAAATCAGGCTTCAGAAGTGGAGGCACCACTCCCCGAGTGCTTCTGTGGTGGGTGAGTGGGAGGGTCCTAGTCCTGGATCCAAAATGAGGTCACCGTGAGATGAAAGTGGGTAGTCCAGACCACCCTAGGGACTGTGCTACAGAGTCTGGACTCTGAAAACTGTCAAACCTTCAGGGCAGTTTTAAAGAATGGCCTGGGAGGAAGCCCTTGCCTGGCTCAGTTTAACCTCTTTGACATTCTAGCTCTTGTGGGTGGCTGGCCTGTCCTTTGCTCTGTATTGTAGACTCATCTGTCTATCCATCTGTCCATCCATCCTTTCTTCCTTTACCTACTCTAACAAACTTCTCTAGATTTTGGTCTCATACATGGGTTTTCATTGTCACTGATAAAAATCAGTAAGTCCAGGCTTGGCAGAAGCTCCCTGGGGAATTAGGAGCCAAAAAGAGCCCCAGAGCATCTGGCTTCTTAATTATGACCTGTCTCCTAGTGACATATGAGCAGGAGAGCAAGGCACAAACACTTAGCTCAGTTCTGAAACTCCCAATAAGGCCCCACAGTCCTCTCTTGGAGGAGAGTCCACGTAGAAGTGAGCACCAGGCACAGGGAGCAAGTTCGACTTACTCAAAAGCTAAGCATCTTGCAGTTGTCTCTAGCAATTGTGCCCTGGCTTCTCGGTTCCTGTTCTGTTCTTTGTTACTATAGCGCCTCTGGCCTGGAATGTAGAACCAGGAGAGGTTGGGATGTGGCTTTGAAGTTGGAGTGCTGCCGAGCTATCTCTTCGGAGTCCAGACTCTAGGATATGGGACAGGAGTCTTTACTTATTTATTTTTAAAGATTTATTTATTTATTATGTAAATAGTGTTCTGCCTGCATGTGTGCCTGCAGGCCAGAAGAGGGCACCAGATCTCATTACAGGTGGTTGTGAACTACCACATGGTTGCTGAGAATTAAACTCAGGACCTCTGGAAGAGCAACCAGTGCTCTTAACTTCTGAGACATCTCTCCAGTACCCCTACAGGAGTCTTTAAAGACCACTGTTCATACTCCTGTCCCCCGTGCTATGTGGCCTCATCTTCATACCATGGGGCGTTTGTGCTAGAACCCAGTAGTCTTTCTCTTATGCTTCCAGAAAAGAGATTTAATAGACAGGAGGCAGTCAACAAGTGCTTATTGGATGCCCACACGCATGAACAGTTTCTGCCCTGAGGGAAGAAAGAGCTTTTCATTGGTCATTGGCACCTCTGCAAAGGCTGGGGTCAGGCTCCCATCCAGCACTTCACCTGTATCTTCTTACAGCTTCTGTGCTTCCTATGATGCTGATTCTGTTTTCCTTCTTCAACTCTGGTTGGAGTGTGGGCAAGTTGAGCCCAGGCTCGAGGGTTGCTTATCTTTGCCTTTCAGAACCTGGCCTGTAAAGGCAAGGGAAGGGCTCATGTAAGAGCGTTGAGGAAGAGGAGAGGAGCCGCAAATGGTCCCGGTGATCACATCACTGCCGTGACACAAGAAGAAGGCTGGAAGACATAAACTCCCTCTGGCTTGACACACTCCATCTGAGGCAGCTGACAGGACCACAGGACTCTGGTGAGGGAGGCAGTCCTTGGGGGATGGGAATGGCTAGCTGAACCAATCAGATACTCGCCTGCGAGTCTGAACCCTTAAAGAGAGTGAGGGTGAGACACCAATACAACTGTCGAGTGCACCTTAGTTTCACTGTTCCAGTCTGGGTTTGTGTGTGGTAGAGCGTCACACTTTCCTGCTCTATTAGATGGCAGCATCTCCTTCCTTCCTCTTTGTCCCCCTTCCTCAGCTTTTCTCATAGGGTAGCTGGAGTGCTCTCTCTAGCCCACATCTGATAGCATCATGCCTCTGCTTCAGATCTCCGAATGTCGGCCTCATGCCCATAGTCTAAATGCCCTAGCTATACGACTGCTGTGAAATATGAGTTGAAGATGTGTTACATTCGTTTATGCTGTGGAACATTTGTCTAATGATGCGAATGTGTGTTGTAGTCTTTTATGTTGCATTTGTTTAACTCTGTGAAGCTGTGTTACTTTGCCTGTCTACACACCTGATTGGTCTAATAAAAAGCTGAATGGCCAATAGCTAGGCAGGAGAGAGAAATAGGTGGGGCTGGTAGGCACAGAGAATAAATAAGAGGAGAAATCTAGAAAAAAGTGGAGTGAGGAGAGAGAATAAAAGAAGGAGAGGAGGATGCCAGGGGCCAGTCACACAGCCACACAGCCACGCAGTCACACAGCCATGCAGCCACACAGCCACGCAGTCACACAGCCACGCAGTCACACAGCCACACAGTCACACAGTCACACAGTGACCCAGCTACACAGCCACACAGTCACGCAGCCCCGCAGTCACACAGCCACACAGCCACACAGTCACACAGCCACACAGCCACGCAGTCACACAGCCACGCAGTCACACAGCCACGCAGCCACGCAGTCACACAGCCACGCAGTCACACAGCCACGCAGTCACACAGCCACGCAGTCACACAGTGACCCAACCACACAGCCACACAGTCACACAGCCACACAGCCACACAGTGACACAGCCACACAGCCACATAGTCACACAGCCACACAGCCACATAGTCACACAGCCACACAGACGCACAGTCACGCAGCCCCGCAGCCACACAGCCACGCAGTAACACAGCCACACAGTCACACAGCCACACAGTCAGTCACACAACCACACAGTCACACAGCTACACAGTCACACAGCTACACAGCCACACAGCCATGCAGTCACATAACCACACAGTCACACAACCACACAGTCACACAGACACACAGTCACACAGACACACAGTCACACAGCCCAGGAAACTGCAGACAAAGCAAAGGTAGGCAGCCAGGGATAGTATATTCCTGAGGGACTCAGGGATTCATGTCCTCCAGCTAGGTTTACTACCTGAAATTTCTCCAAGCTCTCAATATAATGCTGCCAGCTGGGACCAAGACTTCAAAATATGAGCCGTGGAAACATTCAGTTCATAGCAAAGTTAGAATAGTTTCCCTTTTTATTGGACTGACAGCAGCAGAACCTGAATTTTTATTATACAATGCCAGAGGCCATGTTTCTTTTTATGTTTTTTTTACCTTTCTTTCTTTCTTTCTTTCTTTCTTTCTTTCTTTCTTTCTTTCTTTCTTATTTTTTTTTTTGAGTTAGGGTCTTTCTGTGTCGTAGCCCAGGCTGGTCTTGAACTTGTGATCTTCCTGAGTGCTGAGATGGTAGGCATGTATCAGCAGCCTAGTCATGTTTATCTATACATATATCTGTGTCTATCTACTTGTACATGGGTGTTCATGTATGTGTGAGTGAACATATGTGCTCAGATGCACATGTGTTTGTATGTGTATGTATGTAAGGGTCAGAGGTCAACCTTGGATGTTATTTCTTAGGAACCATCCACTGCGTTCCCATGCTAGTGTCCTGTTCCATCACTCTTCACCTAATTCCTTTGAGACAGTGTCTCTCAATGACCCTGACCTAGGCAGGCAACCAGCAAACCCCAGGGATCCTCCTGCCTCTGCCCTCCACAACTCTATGGTTACCAGTGGGTACATGCTTTTTCTGTGGGTGCTGGAGAGTCAAACTCAGGTCCTCGTGCTTCCACAGCAAATACTCTTTCCCATTGGACTATATCCTTCGTCCCTGGACTGTTTTTGTAGGCAGGTTCTTTCACTGAGACCTGGGCCTTGCAGACTGGGCTAAGCTGTCTATCTAGCTATCCCTAGGAATCCCGCTGTCTTCAGCTTCCCAACACTGAGACTAAAAATGTATACCATCATGCCAAGCTTCCTACGTGAGTCGTGGTGGTGCAGGGTGGTGGTGGGAAACTTGATCTAAAGTCCTCATCCTTGCACGGCAAACCCTTGGCTGCCTGGGCTGTTGCCCTGGTCCCAGATACTGTATTCTTTGCACCTACATGTGCTCTGAGGGCACTAACATTACTTGTGGTCTTGTTTCTGTGCTGGGCTGTGAGCTTCTCGAGGTTGGGGATTTATCTTACACACCTTTGGACTGTACTTGCTGACTGACTATGTTTAGCGAGTTCTAAGCACTCAACAGCCATGAATGAATGAACAAGCAGAGGGTGGTGTAAAGTTCTAAGGTTCTAGGTTAAAAACCCTGTCTTCTGCTTCCATGCCAATGCAGGATGCTTAGCACCGGTTGGTGTGTCTATATTGCAAGCCCCAGTGAAATGATCCATTATCCCCGTATGGATAGGAGAGTGTCACAGGTTTCATAACGTCAAAGATGTGTGCAAGCATGAATAAATGAATGAATGAGACATGTCAGCCATGGGGAGATTTATATTTAGAGAGCTACCAGAGTTTGTTCCCTGTGATAGAGATGTGAGTCCTCTTTCAGGCAACCGCCGCTCCTCAGAAGTCAGTCTCTCCCTCTTTCATAGCTAAGTTCCAGCCACTGCTGCCTGTAAGTCTTTCATTTCACTGCAAAAGGAAACTCCCGATCTTCCCTTTGCTTTTCGGACTGAACATATCTCTCAGTGGAGTTGGGGACGCCGGGGAGTCTGCTCTAAGCAGGGCGGGTAGCATTTCCCAGTCACCTCTGGCATGGTTCTAAGTGTTTTTTGTTCTCTGGACTTGGGGCTTCCTGTTGAAAGGGTCTGAGAGAGAATCACAGTCGGGCACAGAGCGCTTGCTGAGCGCTGACTAAATACAGCCTGTGATTAAGTCCTTCAGCCTCTAAAGAAAATGTTTTTAGGAGATTCCTTTGGGAGTCATGCCAAGTGCGAGTGCCCTTTTCTCGGTAAACATTTGGACTGGCCCGACTTTCTGACTCAGCTCGTTCTCAGCATGCCCATCCTGAGGAAACTCGGGATACTGATCTTCAAAGCCTAAAGTGGGAGTCGATTTCAGACATCTCCTGGAGATAACGGTACCGACAAGACAGTTCATGCTGCTGCTGCTGCTGTTGCTTTCTGTTTGTGTGTATTGGCCTCTTGATTTAATGCTTTAAATAAAAATTTCCAGCAACAGACTTGAAATGTCAGCCTCTCAAGAGAAAATCCACAAAGGAATTTTCCACCACCCTTCTGTGTGCCCAGTGTCCCTTCTGTGTGCCCAGTGTCCCCCAAATTCAGGCCATGTGGGGGTGGACTGGGGGTGACATGGGGAACATTTTGACATAGATTGTTTTAATCACATTTTCGCCCCCTCCAATAACCAAGACTAGTTCTCGAAGCAGAATGGGCACCAGCGTGAGTAGGAGGCCATGTTGGTCAAGGACTTGGAAGAAATGTGTCTGTGGGCCTTGTGATTTCCCAGCAGCCAGAAGTGGGCGGGACAGTTCCACAGAGGTAGGTGCTTTCCCCCAGGCTGCATGAAGTTTTTAGATCAAGGTCTGTAGCAGTTAGGGATTTGGTGGGGCAGCAGGTAACAGAAGATGGACCAGAGTCACTTAAAAGTCAGTCCTGTAGGTTTCTTTCCCGTCACTGGGCACTCAGCAGCTTAGCCATCTCAGGGCTGTGGCTGCTCTCAGTTTTGGCCTTTTCCTTCAAGCTATAGGGGAACTGTTGGGGTGCCATGGTATCTACATTGCAGACACATAACGGGACAGTGGAACCTCTACTTTGACTATTTCTAAAGGCCCCTGCCTCAGTTCCCAGCAGGCTTCTGCTTATGTATCACTGATGAGAACTGTCTCTCAGGACTCACTTCCCCCAAAGGAGCATAGGAATGTCATACTTGAGTCTCTCACGTTCACTTCTTCTCCCTACCAACTTTTCTGAAGGCCATTGATTTTTCAACTTACAGGCTAGTTTTCTAGTTTTCAAGTACAGATCAATAATCTATTTAGGACCGTCTACAATGCATAGCACTCCGTTTTCTTGGCCTATCATTATTCCCAATGTAATGTACTGTACTGACTATTTGCATAGCCTGTATACGTGTTGGGTGTTATGATAACCTAGAGGTGGCTGTGATGTGGAAAGCTCCCTGGGCTGTATGTGCAGACAGCAGGTGTTGCAGGGGCCATATGGCTTCCAGTATGTCCCTCTGCTCTCTCCATTCAGTTCATGATCCCCAGCCTGGCTCCCAGGCTGACATTCTTTCTCTTGAAGCAACTTTTTTTTTCCCACGAGGCTATTGTTTTGAAACTTATGGAATGTCCAGTGCTTCCTGATTTTGGGGAGTGGTGAATCTGGGCAGGGCTAGATGTCAGATCTGTGAGTGGCTCAGCAACTTTAGGGGACTCAAGGATGCAATGGCAATGGGGTGACACAGGCACCCTGGAGTTCCTGTTAAGTTAGGAGGGAAGGAGGGAAGGGAAGGGGAGGGAAGAGGAGGGGAGGGAAGGGGAGGGAAGGGGAGGGAAGGGGATGGAAGGGGAAAGAAGGGGAGGAAAAGGGAGGGAAGAGGAAAGAAAGGGAGGGAAGGGGAGGGAAGGAGAGGGGAGGGAAGAGGAGGGAAAGGGAAAGAAGGGGAGGGGAGGGGAGGACTGGGAGGGGAGGGGAGGGAAGGATAACAGAGAACAATGAAAGACACAAGGAGATCAAAGAAGAAACAGACCCAGAAAATGCATACAGAGACAGAGAATACACAAACAAGCCTAAACATGTTAACTGTGCTACACAAACACAAACACACACACACACACACACACACACACACACACACACACACACACACACATGGCAAAGAGTCACCACGATGTTAAGTGAGGCAGAACAGGGAGAAGTGACTCAGAGGAGGAGGGAGGCGAGAGAGAGGATGAGGCCAGTGCATGTATCACAGAAGAAAGAACGTCCTGTTCATTTGTCCACTCATTCATTCATCCACTCATTCACCAAATACAAACGTGTCCTCCCTTGACTCCCTTGCCCCAGGGAAGGGGCCTGTCCTGGGTTCTGCCTGTGTCTCCCTGAGGGCAAAGATAACAGAGTGACCCTAAAATGGAAACCGCGAGGAAGGAGAATGTGGTGTGTATTGAGTATAATCAAGGGATTGTACCTCCTCTGGAGGCCAGAGCATGTACGCGAGACCTCTGCGTAGCATAGGAGGGGAAGATTCCGATGAGAAGCAACAGGCTGAGCAGTGCCCAGGGCTCCTGGGGGCGGCAGACAGGGTACGGGAAAGGCAAATGCTCTGGCTATCTGAAAATGATATCCCTGAGAGGCATTTTTAAAAGAGAAACAAAGGAATGGATCTGGGGGGAAGGAAGGTAGGGGGAGTGGGGGTGTAGAGGGAGGGAAACTGTGGTTGGGATGCAATGTATAAGAGGAGAGAGAGGGAGGGAGGGAGAAAGAAAGAGAGAAAGTAGGGGTGAGCGAGAGAGAATAAATAGACACTGGGACAACTGCCTGTGGCATGAGACTCTGTGCCAGTTATGTTTCATGTTTGGACTTCTCTTATGCCTAGAGCAATGTTCGCTTAGCTCCAGTGCTCTGGATGCTGGTAGCCATGAAAGCGGCAATCCCGGGAAGCAGGAGAGAGGAAGACAGGTGAACGGGCCTGAATGGAGGGTGGTTAAGGGTGATGGATAGGGTCCTTGACTGTGGCGGTGAAGCTCTTGTCAGCAGGCATTTTCTAGACACTGCAGTTGGCCCTCAGTGACCTGCAGTCACTAGAGAGTCACAGACACATAGATTGTCATCACATACACACAGCATAGCCAAGGACAGAGACACAGGTAGGGCCATCTGTGATACATACTGAGCATGTGCTGTGTTTGGTTGTCGTTATTCCCCAAACTCTACAAACTGACAGCTGTAGCAGGCCCAGAAGCTAGGTGCTGCGGTAATCTTGAGACAAATCATGTCCAGAGGTTGTCTACACATCAGTCTTTTTATGGTAGGCCCTCAAGCAGCTGGGGAGTTTGATGTCCAGGCCATGGTAGGGTGTCTGCTGAAAAAATCTCAGATACTCCGAGAAGGTTTATAGTGAGGGCCTCCCAATTTTATTTCAAAGAAATGGACAAAGAAACGCTGGCCGGCCCTTGTAACACCTGCCATGGGTGGCATGTTCATTGTATAGCTGAGGGTCAGGAAACTTTAGCCTCTTGTCCATATTTCCTTGGCCAGTTAATGACTGACTGAACTGTGACTATGGAATTCACCTTCTTGCCATCCTACTCTGAAGACCTCATCACTATAGTAAAACAAGATTACAAAAATGTAATGAGACACACATGGACATTAACATCAACGTTGCTATAGTATTTTCCCAATAGTCATTAGTTCTTAAAGCCACGAAAGTGTTGGTAAAAGAAGGGGGTGCTGCAGTACTAAAAGAAGGGGGTGCCATGTCACTGGGGCTAATGACTAGCATTCCTCCCAAGCATAGTGAAAGGGCTATCAGAAAGACACTGTGGTAGATTAGTGGTTCTAATGACAATACTGATTGGAGGATTATAACCAGGATTATAAAGATGCCCACATATCCCTTGCTACTTCTTCAGTAAAGACGTGTATCTAGGGCCAGGAGATACGTGGCAGTGGTAGAGCTCTTGTCTCTCATGCACAGGCTCTGGGTGTTATCTCCTCAGCACCACAGATACATGGGTAGACAAACTCACAGGCATACACAGAGACACTCAGAGACATGCAGAGACACATTGAGACACATAGAGTCATACACAGACACAGACACACAGATGCACATGCAAACACATGTGAACTCATGAGTGCAGGAGCGAGTGAGCGAAACACACACACACACACATACACACAAAGTAGACTATAAACCTCCTTTCCTTAAATCTGGTCTGGATTCAATGACTTGCTTGACCAATAAAAAGAGATAGCTGTAACTCTATAGGAGTTCCCAGCTATGTCCCTAGGAATCTACAAAGTATAGGGCCCAGTATGACAGTGGTTCTTGGAGTCTCAAGTGACTGCTGAAGATAGCAGTTGGTCAGAGGCTCCATGTCGGGGAGGCCCCACTTAGTGCCACCAAGTCCCAGGTCAGCAACTCAGCCAGCCTTCCAACTGTCCTCACAGGGCCAACTGTATGAGAGGGCCTCCAGACCCCACCCTTTTGTAGCCGAGAGCCCCCAAGTAACCACTGTTGATGCCACAGAGAATGGATGAGTCAAGCGGGCTGAGACCTGCCCAATTACTGATCCAGAGAAATGAGAGGTTAATAGCGTTCTTGGTAGGCCCCTAAGCTTCCTGGTGGTTATTAATAGGAGGTAAATACAACCTGGCCCCCTTTCTCTTCTCACCACCACAACACAGTTCTTAGAAAGATATCGACCATCTTTAGATTTATGATAAATGCTGGGTTGAAACAGCTATTTGGATTAAGTTCTGATGATCAGACATTTAATAACCATTGCGGGGGCGGGGTTGGAACTTTCCCTAAACTATGTCAGGACTTATTTATTTACTATTTTGCTGTGCTGCAGACAGCATTTCAGGCAGCATGCCCTCAAGGCATGCACTCTATAGCTAGTCCCATGTCTGGATCAAGTGCCTGAACAACTCCCTCCACCCCAGAGGTAGGCAGATGCACACTCCATTCTTACCACTGAGCTTTAATTGGTGGCTGCGCTTCCTAAAGTCCACTTACAGATACAAGCAGCAGAGTGGTCTAATCTGTCCCTGTGGTGAGCAGCTTCCCATGAGCTCTTGGTGAGGAGAACAGATGGATGTGTTTTCCAAGAAGTCAAGCAGAAAACAGAACAAAATTTCAGGGGATGCTCTCAGAGAAGGAGGCAGAGCTCATGTGGAGATTGGGGGAGCAAGGTTTCTGGAGGAGGCATTGATGTCCTGAGTAGGAAAAGGTCCAAGGGACAGAGATGGGAGTGAAGAGGAGATCACGGCCCCTCGCTTTTCAGGTACCTGCGTTTGAGTTCCCTGTGACCTCAGCCATGACTCTGGGTAGTCTCATATACATACTGCAGCGGGGGAGAACTTTGCTTTCATTGGTTATTATGATTTAGCGAGGCAGTTTAGCCCTTTGGGGCACAGTTATGACATGGCTCACTTTTAGTTACCCTCTTCTCATGAGGTCTTTATCTGGGTGGCATCTCCCACAAGCCTATTTGATCTGTTTTTGTGACTTTTCACTTTTTAGTAACGCTGGGTTGTCAGAGCCGTCTAGTTCTGATTTTAAGATTGTCCCGTTTATTTTAACATCTTAGTGACTATTAGGATTAGTATTTGTAACTCAGTGAAGAATTATGCTACTTTCATAAATTGGCATTAGTAGGTTCTCCAAAATTAGATTCATGACCTCACCAACCTATGACAGTTGGCTAGCTTTTCAGTACCCAGCATGACTTCCCTCCCGTCGAGCAAGTCTTAAGTCTAACTAGACAGTTGTGACTTCTCCCAAGGTTTAAGTACCACTGTGGTACTTCTAGGAATGTCTTGCCATGCTGGTCACTGATGTGGTTTATGGATGTCACAACCGGGTAGAACTATTGCTTGTTTTCTTCCCTTGGAAACTTGCTTAGCACATTCTGGAACCACGAATGCTAGTCCTCAGGGAGGACGGACCCAGGTTCAGCTCAGATTCTCTGGGTCCTGTGTTCAACGTGAATAGTACTTCAGCAATAGAGACTTGTGTTCCATCTCTGGGAGGTAACCAAGGACAAAAGCAATAGTCTGTATTGTTTTAGGAGTCATTTGGGCAGCCTGGACAAATAACTGTAAAGGGAGTTTCTCATGACTGGTACTGAGATTTTCGTTAGATAGTATATGGCTCTTGATGGGAGCATTGTCAGTCAGTCCAAATGGCATAACCTCACGTAAATTGTGTGTGTGTGTGTGTGTGTGTGTGTGTGTGTGTGTGCGTGCGTGCGTATTTTAATATGCCATTTTGAAAAAAAAAGAACACTGGCACAGAAAAAAGCAAAATGGCTGATGTGTTGATTTGGTACAAGACAGTGGTTTTTAAAGTCTCCAGCTATGAGAAACTCCTTCCTTTTCCTCCCATAGTCTGTCACTCTGGAGAGTGACAATCTTTCACTCTTCTAGGAGAGCTGCCTTCCAAACTCCCCATCCTTCCTGGCTCAAGACACAAAGCCTTACCTAATGAGTACTCCGGGACTTGAGGCTGCCCCTTCCTCCAATCGTGGGTTCAGTCACAGAGCAGAGTATCTGCAAGTTTTCAAGTCTCTGTGCGCTGAGATGCAGCAAGCACCAGCTGTTGTCTGGAGAAGCCAGGATCCTGGAGCCTCCTACTTAGTTGTGACTCTTGATGATCTCAAGTTTTTTTACTATAGTACATGTGGGGTATGTGTTTGGTTTCACAGTCTCTCTCCCAGAGTGCACAGTCCTGGGTGGGCTGAGGCTGTAGGAAGGAGGAGGAAAGAAGCTGCATGGGTGATTGTCTCAAATTAGTCTGTTGCCCTCATCCTACTGACCACTGGGACTCCTCCATCTTGCCTTGATCAGTTCTGAGGCCAAACCATACTTTCTGCCAAGTACTGACTGTATGAAGGTTGAGGAGGGCTTGGGTTGGTTTTCTGATGTCCTCCTGGGGTGACTGGTCACAGATTCCATTGTTCCCTGTCTTTTATGATAATGTTAATATCATCAATGCCTTAACTTGTTCTGGCTGGAGTCCCTGCCTTCCTATGATGGACCACCCAGAAGAAATAGTTCAACCCATCCTCAATTCTTCTGAGTCTGTGCTCTGTAGATCAGGCACCATGAAGAGCCTTTTTAGCACGGACTGTTACCCCCTGCAGTCCTGTTGGCTCAGGAGGGAATTGAGGTGAGGAGGCAAAAGCCTGCTCTATTGGAATCTCCCTCAGGGTCAGAGTTCTTGTTGAGTCTTTCCCCTCACCTCATATCTTCTGGTGTTTATTTTCTAGGTCCACACTCCACAGTCTTTCTCCATGCTTCTGAGAATCTATTTCAGCCTCCCATTATGTCATTTTTAAAGACGTGGTCACCTAAAATTCATGCAGTTCTCTAAATATGGCCAAAGTGGGCCTGTGGAGACATGTTTCGGTGGTTGGGGGGTGTTTCTGACAATGGCTTCTGCTGCCTCTTGACTCTGATGAGACAGCAAGAGTGTGTGTGGGGCTGGAGGGACATTGCCGTGAAACCACCGCGGTTTCTCCAGGTCCATTTTCCGGGCCATAGTGAGTAACCTGGAGACCTTTATCTTATGAAAATAGTGCAGACGACTTTACTGGAAGAAATCTGAAGGGAAAACTGTAATCAGAAAACAGTCTGAGACAAGAGACTCAGGCTGGCGTTTCCTCTCAACTGTCTCTTACGTTTTCAGACCTTTCCCAAAACTTATGACTTGGCATCACCTTATCTGAGGGATGAGAGTCATCTCCAGGTCAGGGTGCCCCCGTGCACTCCCTGAGCAGACCACGGGGAAATACTCACTTCTGTCGGAGGTTGGGTTGGCTCCCAAACTTCCTAGCTAGACTTTCTAGATGCTTGCATTTCTGTTGGTTCCATTCTGAAGTCGTCAGACTGGAGTGGGAATGCCTCTGAAGTGGATCAGAATTCGAGTTTGGGGCAGGAGGTGTTTGTTTCCACACACGCGTAGTTTATCAAGATCTGGGATTTTCTTTTCAGGCCAATCAGAAATGGGGATATACCTACCGTAAATATGTAAAATTATGAGGCATTTTTTATATATTGCAAACCCACAAACTCTGTTTGATATTGGTTAAGACAATAATTCTCAATATTAAGGAAGTCTTTGAAAGCCAGTCACAATGAGGCGGTATATTGTCAGGTACCAAAGAATCGCTTAGTGGAATTAGATAACATTAAATCACAGCAACACATGATGTAGTCATTTATAGCAGAGGGCATGTATCCAAAGGAATTAAATCAGTATCTGTATTCTCATGTTCCTTACAATAGCCAAGATATGGAACTAATTTAAATAAGAATTTAAAATAGCAAAACATAGTTCTCTATATAATGAAATGTGACTAAAAAGAAGGCATTTTGTCATTGTGACAGAATGGATGGCATTATGTTATTAGAAATAAACCAGAAACAAAAAGACTAATATTACATGATCTCATTTATATAGAGAATCTATTCATTAATTTGAACTGAGCAAAGACAAGAGAATAACAGTGGCCAGAGTCCCTAAAAAGGAGCCATAAGGATCTGGAGGTTTTAAAATAAATGATGCAAAATTTCCGACAGAACACTGACTTGATTAAAATAGCAATTAAACTTCTCCTTGGTAGGACTTCCGTAACACACACGGGAGGTAACCACCTACTGGAGGTAACAAATGCTTACCGGAGGACTGGCCTTGAAAAAGTCACCTCTTATCAGGGTAGGGGTATGGGAATTGAAGAAATATAAGTAAAGGCTATGAAGATGCATAGAATAACAAGACAGAAACCATAAGACAGTTCTGGGAGAGCATTCCAGGGATTACTGAAACCCTGAAATCCTGAAATTCACCTGCAATTATTTTTCCACAGCTTTTATGCCCAACATAAACTGGGGGAGAAGGTAACAAAAGACTTTATTAACACGATACAAAAGGATAACTCACACAGTCAACTCTGAGACATCCAATCATCAGCATTCTGCCATCTAGGTAACCAAGGTGGGCCAAGTCATGTATGCACGCGGAAGACTGCCCTTCCTTAGGTGACCTCATAGTAACAATAGAAGGAGCAGAAGTGCAATTACATATCCTGACCACCCATCAGGATGGCATGGAATTATCTTAATTTCAAAAGAACCAAGCAATCATCTCTTAAGTTAGGATGTGCAACTATGCTTATCAATCTCCAAACTCTCTGACCAACAAGGTTTGGAAATGGGCCTGCATTTTTCGGCCTCCACAGTGGTTAATAGCTATGTTTATTAAAAGGCATGCTAGAGAACTCAAGGGTGTCATTTGCCCCTATTTTAAATTCATATTATCTTTCTGAAAAAAAAGAAGACGTTGCCAAAAATTTTAGTCCATCCTTCACCAGGTATCCAGTTGCCCTTCAGAATGGCAGGCATCAGACTGGAAGTAATGCAGGAATGTGTGCCCTATGAACACCAACATGGCTAGATTCAAATGCCAGCTCAGATGTTAGGATCTGACAGTGACTGGGTCCCCTAAGAACCCCCACAGGAGGCTGCCTGTCTCCTTTGGTTACTCTGGAGACTGAGTGAGGTATAGAATGAGTGTCTGTCGCAGAAGGGCTTCTTAAATCAGCTGGGCACATCCGTGACAATGCTCTGGGTCTCTTAAGGGAAAATCAGACACCAGTTAAATTTTTAAAACGTTTACTGGAACAAGGAGAAAGGTCTAGAATTTTGCAGCATTCTGGGCAAAAGTAGGTTTGGAATGCTCTTTTTGCCATGCATATAAGTTGTATATAGAGCCAGAGGAAAGGAACAAACAGGAAAACCAGCTGCTTGGTTGTAGTCACCATTTGCCTTATGCAGGAGTAGTCTGAGGTGTTGACAAACTGTCACTGACTCTAGTGTTGTCATTGACTGATTTAAATTACTTTACGGCTTGTTTACATACCAATTTAGACTGTATTTGTTTAGTGCCTAAGTAGTTTTGGGTCAAATTTCATTACCAAAATACAGCAGCAAACTCAAGGTGAGTATCACTTGAATAGTCCCCGTGAATCTTGATGTATAATAGCTCAGCCCGCTGTAGGTGGCACCATTCCCTTGGCAGGGAATCTTGGATCATATAAGAGTAAAGAATTCAAGCTGAGCATAAGGGAGTGAGCAAGCGAACATGTATGCGTTTATTTCTTTCCTTTCTGCTCAAATCTATGGACGTCATGTGACCAGTTGCTTCAAGCTATCCCTGCTATGGTGGACTGTAACCTGAAACTCTAATTCTCTTCTTTCTAAGTAGCTCTTTGTCAGGGTAATTATCAGAACACTCCAAATGAAAGGAGGATAGCAATGTTTCTGGGTTGGGTACCATAGTACGTGTCTCTGAGTTTTAATCAACTTCAAGCATTTCTTCCAGTTAGATGAATGGATTAGATTTCTCTTGTTCTGTTAGGGAGTCTATGTAATCTTAATCATTGCTTGGTTAAAAGCATCATCTCAGCTCCCTAACACTCCTTTATACAAAGAGTTTGGAATGTTTAGTTGGGGGGTTTCACCCCAGCCCCCTGGCATCCATCTCGAAATGTTGGGTGGAAAGTTCTATTTCAAAGCCCACTCCCCTGGGAGTTGCCTCAGTCCAAACTCCACTTCTGAGAAACCCCACTAAACGGTGACCCCCTCCCCAGGTAGGGTCAAGACCACTCCACAGGCTATTTAAACTGTCCTCAGAGAATGAACACGTGGTCTCCCGGTTTTCCATGGTTGTTCCAGTTTTCCTTTTCCCACTCTTTGTGTTTTCCTGGAGGGGGGGCCACTTGGGAGCAATGGCATCCATTAAACCTGGGTGCCTGCTAATTTGGTCTGATTTGGTTTGATTGGGATTATTGCGTCGGCGGAGAGGTTGGTCGGCTAAGGAAAAATACTTAACACTCATATATAACTTAACATGGCTTGTCTGAATTTTGTGTTTCTGATTTACAGAACAGCGACTTCAGCTAGAGACCTTTTAAACATCTTCTAGAGCATCTCAGGATGACTTTTTAAAGATTAAAATATGCCGAGAAGTTGCCTGTTTGTATTTATGACTGTTTTCTATTTGAGATGCTTAGTTAGCAAAGAAATCTGCCAAGTGCCTCTCACCCTGGGCAAACCTCTTTCCCCAGAGCTAATACAACTAGCATGTGAAGGGACAGTCACACATCACTCCCCGTTGATATTAGGAGAAGTGGGAAGTCAGTGCATCACTTCCAGAAACATCAGATGTGACAGACCTCCTGTGGGGATTAGTGAACAGTACGCCCTTTTAAGTCAAGCCAAAAAGTGAGGTTCAGGGAAACAGCTGATAGAAGTTAGCATCTTGTTTGATCAGGACACATGGAGCCTTATTCAATCTTCTATGGACTAGAAGCTCTCCTCTTGCGGGAAGTTGGCACCAGCCAGGACTCTGAGACACAATGTGGATCACTGGCTGGTTTGCGTTCTCTAGAAAGCACTTTAGGAAAGAAAGAGTCATACGGCCCCAAATCCAGGAAGCTCAGCTGGTTTGCCATTTCTCTTCTTCATGAGGGGTTTTTCTCAGCATCCAGCTGGGGAAAATAGATCAAATTGGGTCAGTACAGGGAGCGCTGTGCTTACGTGGCTGTGTGTACTCAGTCGAGTTCAGCCTTCCTAGGTGTTTGTTTTCCTATTGCTTCAACAAACACTGTGATCCCGAAACCTCAGGGAACAAAGAGTACTTCATCATAAATGAAAGTCAAGACAGGAACCCGGAGTAAGTAACTCATACAGAAGCCACAGAGGACCTTGGATTATTAGCTTGTTCTCTATGGCATGGATTGCTTGGTTCGCTTTCTTATGTTTCTGATCCTGAACCTATCCTTTAATGTCTGGATCATCTCTCCGGCCCACAAGCTTCTTTTTATACAACTTAGGACAACCTTTCCGGGAAGGGCACCCCTACAGTGGCCTGGCACCTGCCATGTTAATCATTAACCAAGAAAATTTCCCCATAGATTTTCCTCTAGGCCAATGTGATGGAGACATTTTCCCAATGGAAGTTTCCTCGCTTCAGATCACTGTGGTTAGTGTCAAGTAGGAAAGTTAAAAAAGAAAGAAAGAAAGAAAGAAAGAGAGAGAGAAAGAAAGAAAGGAAGGAAGAAAAAGAAAAAAGCCAACCAGGGTATCAGGGTTGTGGCTTGAAGAATCCAGGAGGAGGAGTCTGCAAACACACAGAGGGCCTACGCAGTACACCTCTCTTCTTGGGTTTCTTCACAAAGGCAGAACCGTCTGGGTCTCTGCAAGGATCCTGTTTGTCCTCTGATGTTCGTTCATCCCACTTCCAATATGGAAATGATTAAAACCATCTCTGTTAACACTCAGAGTAGCTGCTGGAAAGCAGATGGGGTGACAGGTATATGAACAGTTCATTGAAGAAATGAAGAAAAACCTATCAAGCAGACGTAAATACTCAGAAAGGATGGCCCTCTGGCGACATTCAGTGCCTTGATCAAGAGAAACAGTAGAGCCATGCAGTCCCTAGGATGCTCCCCAGGCAGCATTTGAAGTCAGTGCGAAGCATGGATACTCACCACGGTTCATGGTCCCTAGAGAGAGAAGCCCCTCTTTTGTAAAGATCTACACAGAACTGGGGACAGGGAACCATGTGACAATACAAAAGCGGCTCTTCTCTGGTTGGAAGTGGCACTGGATGAGGAGGGACAAGATGAACAGAGGTCGGGGTGGTGGCTGCAGATTCTATGGGATCAATTCAGAGCAAGCTTCCAGGGAAGCTACCCAACAAAGCGGGGGAGGGGCCGGGGTTGAGACTCCAGGTCCACCTACGTTTAATGTGTTTTTATTAATGCTATCATCTCTTGGGTTGTTATTAATTTTTGAAGCGGATCTGTTATGACATGGGCTTTACGGAGCTGCTGTGACCGACAGGGCAGTTGTGCTGTCTCTGACTGAGACGAGGTGAGTTGGTGAAGTGATAATTAGTGTGTCTGTCTGTGTGCATCTGGACATGCAGCAGTGACCAGAACATGTGAAGTCACACGCTTTTTCCCACTTTGAACTGGATGGAAATCTCAGTGCCTGTGACTTGGCTCTTCTGTCTACAAATGGAGGCGGTTCTTAAGGCTTGCTCCTGTGTCTGTCTCTGTACTCTTACTTTTCTAGAACAATTACTATTGAGAAAGAAGTTTAAAGGAAGTGTTCTAGGCATCTGAAATAAACTATGGGAGTAAGTGATACTTAATTCTTAATACAGAGGTGACAAGAGAAAGGATTAATGTTCCTATCAGTACAGTCGACGTTTGGCTTCACTGTTAACTGCATCTCCAGTGTGAAGCCTGCTATTTCATTTTTCTTCATGCTTGTGGGTGTCTTGCTTGCATACATGTCTGTGCGCCATATGCAGAGGCCAGAAAAGACTATCAGATGCCTCGGGATGGGGGTTGCAGTTGGTTGTGAGCCACTATCTGAGCGCTGGAGTTGGAACCTGGGTCCTCCATAAGAGTAGCCTGTGCTCTTGACTGCTGAGCCACCTCTCCAGCTCCATCTTTGAGGTCATAAAGAACCGCAAGCCTCCCTCCATGCCCACATTTCCAGGCCTTTCTAGTCTGCAGTGCAGAGCAGGCAGTGTGGCCTCAGGGACAGTTCATACCCAAACACTCATCTGTGGATTGTGATGCGACAAGAAGACAAGTCTTTTGGTGACGCACTCTGGTGACGGTGCAAACACCGTCCTGAGAAACACCGTCCTGAGCGGCACCCCCAGATTTGCCTTTGCCCTTTTAAATGGGAAAACGACAGATTGGATGGAGGCTCAGTAAGATTCTTCTGGAGAATTCTGAGGAACCGGCTGAGGAAGGATCCTTGGACCCTTGTGTAGATAGAGCTCAAATATAGATTAGACATTCAGGATGGTTTGTTCTGTCTTGTCCATCTGTCCCAGCAGACTATAAACAAGAGCCTACATCTCATGGAGACGGGGGTTTCACTTCTTCCTGATGCTAACTAAGCAAGGCGAGTCTCTTCTTCTTCTTTACCTCCCTTCCTATGGGTACTGTATGAGTGAATTTTCTTTTTTCTGTGGCAGTGCGTGACAAAAGCACCCTGAGGGAGGGAGGGCTTCTTTGTGGCTCACAGACAGAGTGAGAAGGTGTGACAGCTGGAACATGCAGCTGGTCACGTGGTCACACGGCACGTGCAATCAGGAAGGAGAGGACAGACAGGAAGTGGGGCTGGCTTATCAAACCCATGGCTCACCTCAACAACTCACTTTCTCCAGTACAGGTAGACCTCTCAAAGGCTCTACAACCTTCTAAAACAGGGCCGCCACCTGGGAACCAAGTGTTCAAACATGAGCCGATGGGTGACATTTAACACTCAGACCACAACAGATACAAATTGCTATTGGCCGGTTGTGTTCTCCTATCCTGACTTCTTTGATTTTTCACATGAAACCTTAATGCATTCCTGGTTTCTTTTCTTATTCAGCCCACTTCAAATTATAAGCCACAGTTACTTAAAAGTTACTTTGAAGGGAGTTTTCAAGTGTAGCTGGCCTGTGCTCATTCTCTGAGAGACAGCACCATTGTCGTTCCCTTAGAGACTTCCAGGGCAGTCTCAGCTTTCCACTGTCACAGCAAAATGGCAGGCTAGTCTGATAAAGACAAGAGGTCTATTTAGCTCACAGTGTGAGATGCTGAAAGTCCCAACAACGTGGTCCAGACCCTGGTGAGAGCTTCTGACACAGCCTTCTTACTCCACATTGGGTGGAAACGATGGGATGGCATGGGGGCAGGTGACTGCATCCCCAACTGAGAAGCCAGAGAGCTGCTCAGAGGTAGACTTGGGTTTCTATGGCAACATTATAGACTGACCAAGGAGAACCAGTTAGTCCTTAAAAGATTTCCCACCAGGCTCTGCCTTCTAAAGTTTCCATATCAAGCAACAGCACCACCCCGGGAGCCTTGTTTCCAATTTTGAGGGATACACCATATGTACTCCATCACAATCACACCAAGGGAAGACTGCCATGTCCTCAGGATGAGTCACTGAAAGGCATGTGAGCAGTGTTTAATGGGGGTTGGGGGGTCAGAACTGGCTGAAGAAAAGGACAGGATTAAGCTATTATTTCCTATGACATGATTTTTTTGCCTTTTCCGTTCAAGTCTGTGCATGTATCTGCGTGTGTTTATGTATACATACATATACAAGCCTGTATAACATATATATTCTTATTTATGTGCAAGCATAAACAAAATGGTATTTTAGAACTCAGTTGTAAAAATGATCTATACAGAATTATTTACCAAAAACTTTAATAAACGAACTTGTAAAACAATAGGAATAGTGATCCGGGGATGTGGCTCAGTGGTGGAGGACCTGCCTAGCATGAATGAAGGTCTCTAACCTCTGGTGCTGCAGAAGAAAACAATATATGCATTTTACAATTATAATGGGTGTCTTAAAATTTGGGGAAGCCAGGGTGAGGCAAAGCCCTGTCTGTCCCATTGCCATTGAGTCCTGCAGCTGCCACCTGCAGGACTCCCAACATGGGTGTCCCTACATAGTTGAGCACCAGGCTTAGAGAGAGAGTTGGAAAGATTGGAAAGCTCAGAGCCAGCACGCTCTGCAGGGCAAGGTCAGGTTCCTGTCTGAGTTCTGTCACTGGATGATGCCCGTGTGACTTTGGACACATCACCTTCATTCTCCAGGCCTCCGTTTCTGTTTTGGGAAATGAGGGCTCTCCTAAGTGGTCCTAACAAAGCCCCAAACTCATGAAATGCACTGTATGACCTCAGTGCAGGGTGAGTCTCAGGCTCGAGTCTATTCTAAGAGTGCAGAGACCACACCTGCTACATGGGCTCTCCTACACCCTCTCCAGGTGACAGTCACAGGAAACCAGACAGAACACCACGCGAGGAGCTGTTACTCCATCTCCTTCCCTCAGTGGCTTTGACTGTGAGTACGGAAGTTAAGCGCATCTCTGGGTGTTTCTCTGCAATATGGGGGCTGTCATTAATTCACAGTGTTGTTCTGTAGCCAGCACCCCACAGCCATGGCTCCTTTTGGCTGCTTCAAATTAAGTTGGGAATGGCTTGGGAATCTCGGCCAGGGCTCAGGAGCCATGACCCCCGAGTCACTTATCAGCAATACATACCAGAGAGTGAGGAGCAGCAATTAGGGCTTCCAGAGAATATTTGCCTTCAGCTTCTTGGAAGCACTTTTGAGGTTTCTCAATACCACAGCACAACGGGTCTCTTCTTGACTGAAGGTGCTGTGTGAGTTGAGCATTCTCTCCTTTGCACAAGTTTCCTTTAGATAATATTTATCCCAGAAACAAACAAACAAAACTGTTTGTAAAGCCTCTGGTTTGATTGTTTTGACAAGAATAAACTTTAAAAATTTAGATCCATCGAGTAGGCAACTTTTCTTATTAACATGTTTAGAAAACTAATATTTCTATTTTATATGGCTTTCATTTAGAACTTTTTAAATTTTTTTTTCAGAGTCAAACTATGCAGAGTAATAAAAAAGTAATTTTTACACACAACTCCAGTCTTCATAACTAAACATCTACATTAGTAACATTTTTATTTTAGTGACAACTCGGCTAGAGTGGGAGATTCATACATAAGTAGAAGAGAACTCAGGCCTGTCTAAATTCAGGGTCTTAAGAGGTCACATCTTAGTGTCTTTCTGGCAAGTTCTCTTCAAACGGTAGGGACATTGGTCATGGTTGCTCAAGTTACATTTTCATAGCAATCCACATGAGAACGGAAAACTCTCCCTATACGCCTGACTGAAAGAACCCAGCCCGTGCCCTGTGTTCCCCTCTGGACTAATCCCTAAAGCCAAGGAGATGTTCACATCAGACCAGCAAGGCTGGGATGGCATGTCCTCATTCATTCTACAGTCCCAACAGTGTGACCTTGTCTTGGTGGCACAGCTTTCTCACTGATTGTTAGTAGCCAGAAAGATGTTCTACTTTAGTCCTGATGGCTGCTATGTAGGAGCAGTCGCTAGGATTACTTTTGTCTCTCCCATTGACTTTCTGGGAGGCAATGGGGAAAGAATCCAAAGTAGAAAACCAGGTTGCAATGAGAAGCTTCAAGCTCATCCTTGAAAGATGCTGAGGCCCTTGCAGGTGGCTCTACGGGCTTCAGACTTCCGTCTGAATGGACCTGCTGCCCTTAGCATTCCTTGGCACACTTGCCACCGTGACTTCCAATGAAGGGTTGTTCACACCAACTCTGAGGAAGGTGCTTGCTTTTCCTCTTCAGTGAAAAGGGGATTGGCATCATGGGGGTGTCACTCTGTTAAAGAAAGACCCTCAACACTGAAACAAGTCACTCTCACTTTTTTTTAGGATTGAAGATTCTTTTTTTAATTAAAATTTTTAGTCATTTTACATACCAACCTCAGTTTCTCTCCCTCTCCTCCTGCTTCCTTCCTCCTCCTCCCAACTCATTCCCTCCCATCCACTCCTCAGAAAGGGTAAGGCCTCCAATGGGGAGTCAACAAAACCTGGCACATTAAGTTGAGGCAGGACCAAGTCCTGCACGCCCTAGCACCCACCCCACTCCCAACCCCCTCATTAAGGCTGAGCAAGGCATCCCACCACCGGGCGTGGGCTTTCAGAAAGCCAGCTTATGAACCAGGGATAGATCCTGATTCTTCTGCCTCAAGTAGATCAAGTCACACAACTGTCACCCACATGGAGAGGGCCTAGAAAATTCTATGAATGGTTTTAGGTGAAATTTCCTTTTCTGTGACATTTTGAAGACAAAAAAGAAAAAAAAAAGAAAGGAAAGATGATCGGGAGAAAATGAGTATCCTGGTGCCTCGAGTATCGAAAGCCTTATAATGGTTCCATCCACGCTGTCTCCCTTTGGGAGGTGGGCAGCCTCTGACTCTGATGGGGAGGCTGAGGGGGCCACTGAGCCACTAAGTGTCTCTCACTAGCTGGGGTCTAAGACTGTGACTTTTTGAAATTTTGTAACTTTGGATGCCTTTCTGTCCAGATTCAGTTTGGGATTTCTCCTTAGGTCTTTAGAATTCCAAGACTCTGGGATCCACAGAACTCCCCCCTCAATACACCCTGATGCTTAGAGTTAAATAAAGATCTGACACCCTTTCTCCCCTCAAAACAGGTTTGTATCTTTCTTCAGAACTTCCAGGTCACCCACCCCTGTCTGCTTGGGAACAAACAGTCTCTCCTGTGTTTTCAAATGTCCTTTGACCCCTTTTCAGGTGACACTGACCTCCCTTCCAATGTTCATTATCAGTTTTCCCCTTCCAAAAAGGCCTTTGAAGCTCTGTTCCCTGTGACTACCAGGCAGTCTTGTCCACTCCCTGCAGCGTTTACAGGAAGGTTGGTGGGAACTGGCCCTTGCTTTGTGTCCCTGCCAACTTATAAACAGGTGGGCTAAGGGCAGCGGCGCCGTCACAGGGTTCTGGCCTCTAGCTGTGGGTGGCTTCCCCGTTGCTTCTCGTATGAGGATCTCCTAGAAGGATACAAGGAAACATTTCCAAATTCCTAGTCTGTTGTGCTTACATGCAACTTCTTGGACCCCATCCCTGTGAGTGGGTTCCCCCTCCTTGGCATTGAGTGTCAGCTGAGTGTGACATTGGGGACATTAGGATCCCCTCGTATCTGAGAGGGGTCTTCACCAGAGCCTGTCTTGGACCTGAGGAGGTAATTAGGTCTGCGCTCCCAAGCCTCTGAGGTTTAATTTTAGGCTTTGGGTCTCTCTCTGATCAGATCCAGTCTGTGACCCCAAACTTGCTTTACCAAATCGCCAGCTTCTGGCCCGGAAGCCAGATGGTGGGTTGTTTTCACCCATGGGGTCACTTAGATCCTAGACTTGGAGCATCAAGGAAAAGAATACATCAGAACAGAGACCCCCCACCCCTTATGCCAGCCTCTTCACCAGCATCAGAGGGTGACGGAGGCTGCCCATGGTAGCAATGTTACCCAGATCCCAGACCTCGGGGGACCCTCTCATCATCCCCTGTGGAACTAAGCTTGCTGGTCCATTTTCACAACAAAGAATCAAAGTTAGAGGAAAAGGCACAACCACAAAAGGACCTCTCATTCCAAACATCCTTTGGTGGGATGGTCCTGGGCAAAGCTTAGAGCTCTTTTGCCGCAAAGGAAGGGAAAGGCAGACTAGGCAAGGGCATTGTTTGTGGGACCCAAGCTAGATCAAGCAGATTCAGGATAAAGGATGGATGCATTAGGATGGTGGATAGTTTTATGTCAACTTGACACAAGTTAAAGTCATCTGAGAGGAGGGAACCTCAATTAAGAAAATTCTTCCATAAGATCTGTGCTGTAAGCAAGCCTGTAGAACATTTTCTTAATTAGTAATTGATGGGGGAGGGCCCAGTCCATTGTGAGTGGGTCCGTCCTTGGGCTGGTGGTCCTGGATTCTATAAGAAAGCAGGTTGAGCAAATTAGGAGGAGCAAGACAGTAAGCAGCACCCCTCCATGGCCTCTGCAGCAGCTCCTGCCCCCAAGTTCCTGTCCTGTTTGAGCTCCTGTCCTGACTTCCCTCAGTAAAGGACTACAATATGAAAGTGTAAACCAAATAAATCCTTTTGTCTCCAACTTGCTTTTGGTGATGGTGCTTCATCACACAGTAGAAACTCTAATTAAGAGAGGGTGGCTTACCAAGCTAGAACCCGGAGAAGAATATGGGAAGTCTGGGTACCAAGTAGGAAGCTGTGCGAAGGGACCTGTGGATGTTTTCAGG
Organism: Myodes glareolus; assembly: GCF_982192425.1. Classification (NCBI taxonomy): domain Eukaryota; kingdom Metazoa; phylum Chordata; class Mammalia; order Rodentia; family Cricetidae; genus Myodes; species Myodes glareolus. The sequence goes on from NC_142043.1 coordinate 38,772,842, forward strand.
TTTCACAAATCCAGGTCGAAGCCTAGAGGCAGGCTGCAGTGCAGACTTTGTGGCCAGGCGAAGCCAGGACACTGGATATGGGAGCTAGGCCAAATTGGGTGGCTTGCATAAAAGGCTTGAATGGGTAGGTCAGGGAGACTCAGCAGGCTAGACCCTGGAGGAGGAAGTGAGAAATCTGAGTACCAAGTTCAATGGCTGGAAACATCACAAAAGACACTCATGGGTGCACTTGTTTAACATTGGCAGTGCCCTGGTCAGGTGCTCCTCTCGCAAGGCGTACATGAGTTATGCTTGAGGATGCACAGGAGACTGCTCTCTGTCTCCCTGCTTGCTGAATCAGGGTCACATTCATGCCACTCATGCTACTTTGAGGGTTAGCATGCGGAGATCGGTGTTCGGGAAGGTAACCATTGGGGGCACCAAGGTCTTTGTGCCCACAGATCACTAAGGAAAAACCAGGAATGATAATTGAGCTGGGGTGCTTCCTCAAAGGACGACATACCTGTTTTCCATCCAGAAGGCTGGGAAGGGATGTTCATGACCTAATGACCTTTCACTATCTGTGGAGGCAGACCTCACCCCAAGCCCTGAATGATTATCCCATGCTCTCCATCCCTAGACCTTTATCTTTAGTTCCAGTTAATAGAACTCATCCGTAGGGGAGATGACTCATGCATTTTATGGCCTGCTGGCCACTGTGCTCTCTCGGTCAGAGACAACACTAGATTCTAGACTTTTTAGCTATAGAACCCATGTTCAAGGTCACATGTACTTTGTCAAGGAGCTTCTATGTAGTCAGACTTTAATCTTTGTTGTGTACCTGGAATTAGGATGATTGTTGCCTACATCCATCCTCCCACATTGTTGCCTCCCACATTCTATTTTGTCGAAATATGCTATCTACAAACCATCTGGCATTAGACTCCCCGAAGTTTGATTCAGGTTGACTAAATCAGTCTGAACTGCATTGTCTTTCTCATCTCCTTTGTAGTTCCTTTCCCTGCCTGTGGTGACACCTTCAGGGACCCCATCAGGTAACCACCATCTTCTCACTATGTTTACATGGCTCAAGGACTTAACCACAGCACTGTGAGCAAGGATGCCAAATTTTCCTTTCCCTACTGTTGTAGGGGAGGATGTTCTGAGCCAAACTGCCACCATCTTCAGGAGTTCTACTGGGCTCATGGGCTTACATTAGAAAGATCATCACAGCTGGGCTGGTTGACTGTTGACATTCCCTCTTGGAAGGAAGGGCGTGGAGAGCCACAGACTCTCACCTGGGTATCCAAACCACCTCCTTAACCAATTGTATGTACTTCTTCCCTAATTGCATGAGGCTGTGGGGTCTCTGGGAAGGACTAGAGGGTATAGGGGAGGAAGAAGGATGAGAGGGGACTCCATCTACATAGCTACGGTGGAGGCCTCATCCCCACCAAATACAGACCTTCCAGTATAGCTGTTTTATGGCCCCACATGCTCTTGTCCACTAACCCTTCATCCATTGCCTTGTTAAAAAACAAAACAAAACAACAAAAACCCGAAACACCTGTGGGTTCCCTAAAGTAAACTTTGGTGGAATTTTATCTAGGCGGAGACTGTTTGTTTGTTTCCCGACTTTCTAGACCCAAAATGTTTGGCCAATGGATCATGCATATTCCTAACTAGCTCTTATATCTTAAATTAACCCATTTCTATTCATCTGTGTATCACACGAGACTGTGGTCTACCAGTATGGTTCTGGTATCTGTCTCCTTTGGCAGCTATATGGTGTCTGTCTGGTACTCTCTATCTCTGTTCAGATTTCCTGCCTGACTTTTCTCTGCTAAGCCATTGACCAAAACAGCTTTATTCATTATCCAATAAAAGCAATACATATGCAGAGGGATCTCCCACATCAATTTTATCTTGGTTTGTTGAGACTTTAGGAGGAGAGTGTAGATGGTGTTTATGTCCCCTCAAAGTAAAGACATTTAGCAATTCCAATTCAGCATCCAACACTGGTTTCTGGCCAGAGGGATAGTCTTCTGTCTGCCAAGGCTTTTGAGGGATGCTCCCTGTACAATTGCCAGCTTCAGAATGTCAGTCTAGAGAGTGGTGACTGCAGCCTTAGGGACAGGATGGGGAGGCCTACTCAAGCAGATATGACAGGTGAACTGGGCTGGAGTGTTTTCTCTTGTGATAAAGGGTCCTATGCTATACACTCCTGGTCAACTCTCCAAATTCATAGTGTTTGTTCCAGTACCTCTCTCAGTACCCAAATCTGCACGTGTTCAAAGCTCAGAGGTGAAATGGTGCACGGACATCATAGAAGCTGTGTCTATAATTTATCTTCTCATATTATTTTCAAACGTCCCTAGAATCTTCATAGTGTGTGCGATGATATAATGCTGCATAAATAATTGTGCTGTTTGGGAAATGAAAAGAAAATGTTCTCTGTATATACAGGCCATACAGATGCAGTTTTTCCATCAGTCTTTTCCTTGGTGTGGGAATTGAACCCAGGGCCTTGTAGATGCTAAGCAAGTGCTTGACACTGAGTCACGGTCCATGCCCTCTTCCCTAATATATTTTAACATATAATATTAATGAATCTGCAGATGAAGAATTTGCATAAAGAAGGCCAACTGAACGCCATATATTTCTATGCATACAGCATATTAGAAATACATTGCAAACGTAATATACTTCCTGATTCACAATGTCTAACATATTTCCCATTGGTCTCTATAGACAAAGTCTGTCTACCCTGGTGCTATAGCATAATGATTAGTCATAAATTATCCCATAAGGAAGCAGTTAGTTTTTAATAACGATGATATTATTGTGGTTCAGAAGGCTTCTGTGATTTACCTGAGGGTGCCCAGTTAGTAAGTAATAGAGTGGGAATTTTCAGCTTGGGAAAAGACAGTCCATGACAAACTTCATTTTTGACCCTGGAAATAGGTACGGGTTTCTGGTCTTCAGTCTCTGCAGGGACATTTCCATTCCAGAGCTACCAGGCAGTGCTGGGACCTCTCCTGTCTCATGAGCTCACTGGGATTTCTGCCAAGATCTTTTAATTACTAAGGTTTTGCGTGAGAACACTTTGGTGGGGAGCGCCTGTCTTTCTCAGCCTTTCCTGTGTGGCCTCCCAGCTTCAGCCATTTGGTTGTAGCTGGCAAGCTGCCCTCTGGAAATGGAGACTTCCTCATCGATTTCACCCTGTGGGCGGACAGAGAACACCGCTGTTATCAGTGCTTCAGCTTCCAGGGGCTGCCTCCCGCCTCCCCATGACTCATCCTGGAGAGCAGTCTCAGCTCACTGAGATGCACCATTTAGAAATGTGCTGCTCCCTGCAGCTTCCAGGAATCGGGAGACTTAACACCAGGTTTTGGAAACTTGTGACAGCTTTACATATTGTGCTTAAAAAAAAAGAACCAATATTTTCATAAATTCTTTGAGAATTTCACACAACGCATTTTGAATATATTCACCCCTCCTTTTCTCCTCCTCCCATATCCACCCTTGCTCACCTCCTACCCATTCAACTTTGACTCTTCTTCCTTCCCCATCAAGTTCCATATACTTCTCAAAAACTAGGGAGTGGGACATGCTCTGACGAGTGGTTGACCTACAGGGTGGAGGGGGGGTCACATAATTAAAGAAAACAGAGGTTCTTTTACCAAGAAGCATTAAATGCCAGTGGCTTCTCAACTCGGGGAGGGATTTATTTCCTGCCTTCCTAGCTTCATGCTGGGATTTCTGTTTGCACAGACCTGGCACATACTGTCACAACTGCTGGGAACTCATCCTTGTAACTGCCCTGTTGTGTCTGGAAACACTGTTTCCTTGAAGTTATCAACCACTTCTGGCTCTTAGAATCTTCCTGGACCCTCTTTCATGAAGAGCCTTGAACCCTGGAGGGCTGTTTGGGATTTTTATATTCCATTTAAGCCTGACCCCTTGTCTCTTGTTCTCTGCAGGTTGACCAGTTGAAGGTCTCTACCATCTACTCTCTGATGAGGATTGAGAGATGCTACACTTATCTATTATTATATCAATAACGCCTTTGAAGTCCTCTTAATACTATAATCACTGAGTAGAAATATAGTATTGGTTTCTCCCCTAAGGCCTGGGGCCTATTTAGCCACAGGTTCTTGATACTTTTAATAGTGTCAGGGATGAGTTCCATCCCATGGAGTGGGCCTTAGAGGCAATCAGAAAGTGATTAGTTACTCCCAGAACATTTGTGCCATTATGGTACCATGGGGCATATGTGTTCTTAGGCAGGACTCACGATGACATTTACTCTTTCCTACAAATTGGCTTGTCATTTAGTAACATTAGTTAATTTGTGGACAGGGGCAAGAATATAGCTAGCGTGCTATTTGTACTACCCAACTTAGAAGACTGACGTAAAGTCTTGAGGTTCCAATTCTTTTTCTGTACTAGGGATAATAGAAGTGTAGCCTGTCATTCATCCTTCCAAATATGTCAGCACTGGGACCCATTCAAATGCCCATAATCCATGAGTGTGCAAGTTCCTTAGAGGAAAAAAAGCACTTGGGTAGACTCTGCATCTATCCTCTTGTCTTTTAAAGATTACCTTTATATTATTTGTGATCCCTAACGTAATATAAATAAGTACCACATTGTAATGTTTAGGAAGTAACAACAGGAACAAAAGGCCATTCATATTTAGTGCAGATTAATACTTTCCTTTGTAATTTTTTTTGAGTCCCAGTCTACGTAGTCCAGTATAGTCTTAAATTTATACTCCTCCCTGCCTCTGTCACCCATGTGCTAGAGTTACAGGAATGTGCTTCCGGGGCTTAACTTTTCCCTTATAATTTTGATCTGTGGTCGGTCAAATCTGCAGAGGCAGATACAGCTACTACTGGGAGAGGAAGATGTGACAAGCCGCTTAAAGCCCCTGCAGGAGGACAGACCTTCAGACCAGCACATGGTCTGCACATACTGTGGCTGCTGGCTGGAGATGGCTGGGCTGAGTCACGTGCCCCTGGGCTTCAGCACTGTTGCTCCGTTTAGTCCTCCGCAGGGGCATTTTGAACACTCTCTGGGGCCCCACTGATCCTGGCTGAGCCTTTATCTCGCGGGCCTCAGTGCCTCTGGTGGGCCTGGCACTTGTCCAAGCCGAGTTGTAAGAGGAATGATCTTCGGCTTCCAGTTGTGCCCAGGTGTGCACCCCAACTCTCTGTGGCTGTATCCTAGTAACGCTGTTCGGCACTCGGCTTGCCTCGATTAATTAATAGCTTCGGAAGTTGTCCCTGTCCCACCCACATCGAGTCCCAGGCACCTCTGGGTTATTTAGTGCTCACAGTGTGCATGCTACCTTCTTAAAGTTCTAACCCTTGTAATTTCTCGGAAGCTCCTGCTCTGGTTTTTCTCCAGTCATGGTGTTTTATCACAGCAATGGAAGTCTAACTATGACACTAACAACTATGCCTGCATATAGCATGCATACGTCCATGTATCAGTCAACTGGGGCTCCTCAGAAGAAGCCCAATCCTCATGGCAGACCCATTTATCACCCCCTTTGCACGCACAGAAAAGACTGGATAGCTTGACTGAGGTCCTAGTGAAGAGGGTGCTCAGACCTGGGTCCGAAGTCCTGCTTTGTAGACTACTTCCAGATGCCACCTCCTCATCAGAGATGCTGTGGACTATAGAGAAGAGAGCTGGTCCAGGAAAAACAGCTGATGCATTGGGAAAAAAATAATTACTATGAGTTGACAGGCCCTAAGTGGCTGGGGAATCTTATTTCCCTCTCTCTTCCTGACGGCGAGGGGCCAGTTAGTTTCTTTCCAACAGATAAACCTGACCTGTTAACCCAGGAAGGTTGAAGTTCCCCTTCGCCTTCTTGATTCATGCCCGGTTTCTATTACCACCACAGTAGAGTCTGACACCTCCCCCCACCCCCACCCAGATGGGATGGCAGTCTCTTCTGGCTCAAAAGTGTCTGACTGGGGTGGGGTTACTGTCAAATTGTGACCCTGCACTTCCAAGAGTATCTGGTTCCTGCTCCAGTAGGAAGCTAAGGCCTCCAGAGTGATGTGTGGGGTGTGTGGCTTGGTAAGAGGCTCTGATTGGGACAGCTTCCTCTGGGCCTGGAATCCCTGGGTGACTGCAAGTTAAGTGTTGCTCCCCAGAGTTGAAGGCTGAGTCAAGGGGACTGAGAGCTACTGCCTTCTCAGAAGCCAGAACACACTGTGACTCATGTCCAGTTTGAGACCATTTGCCAAAGGTGCTTACAGGCTTGGCACTGGGAGCTATGGATAGCTCCCAACTTCCTAGCTCCCCACTTCCCCCAAGTCATCTCCATTTGGAATTTTCTTCCTAGTGTGTAGTTCCTGTGTGGTTCTCTACCGCACACACCCTGTAGGAAGGTGCCAGATTTCCCTAGATGCCTCTGACCGAAAGCTGTGGCTTTCTGCTGGGGCCCGTATTATTGGACTCAGAGAGAACTTAATTTTGTTGCAAATGCATTGACCGGGTTGCCTATGGTTCCAAGAGGCAGAGCTGTCTCCCACTGATGGGGAAACAGCAGTGTGGCTGTTTGGACATTGATCTGAATTCCAGTAAACTTGAGCCGGGAGGGTGTGATTATGTCATCCCAGGGTGGCAGGGTTTGTTCATACACAGCCTGAAACAAGAGCCATGTGCTTCAGTGTCCTGCAGAATTGCTTGCTTTTAATCATTGGAACCTGATGCCTGCTACTGAGGACGTACCTTATGCTGCCCATCACTGAGGGTGTACCTTAGAGGCCCTTTACATTGGCTTGTTAGAGACATGCTGGGCTAGATCCAAACAGTGTAGACTGGGGGTGGGGGAGTCATTTGAGGCCAACCACACATGTGCAGGGAGAAGGTGATGGTCTCAGGTCAGAGAGAGGCCTCCTTGTCCTAGAGACAGCTCCTCACTGGGCCTCTGACTCGAGGCATAGAGAGGAGTGAGTTAAGAGGGGACATCCAAAAGAATTTCTGGGAGTCTTGAAATAATGTTTGTGGGCCACAGGGAGACACGAAGGCGGTGCTTTGGTAGAGTTGCTGAGCCTGAACCTGCTCCCCTGTGCCTACTGTCCATTTGATTTTGTCATGAGTTTGGTCTCTCAGTAAGTCAATGCTTCCTGGTTGAGTCCAGCATTCTACAGCATGTGACCTTACTGCTCCCAGGTCTTAACTTCCAACTCTGCCATTCTGTTATGTGACAAGACTCTTTCTAAGGAGACAGTACACTCACATCTAGTCACCCAGATAGCAAGCCCATGACAGAGTATGGATACCATTTAAATCCATCTCATAAAGTAATGTGTTTTATGGGGTTACTTTTAGGAATATTGGTGAGGGGTTCCTTACATGAACAGAGATGACTCAAAAACAGACGCATCATCCCAGCATGGGTGACAGACAGTTCACAAAGCTGTGAACCTGAACAACGGCACAGCCTTCAGACATCCCCAGGTTGGAGAGCGTTCTTTCCCAGTGACTGTGATGGGTTAACCCTCTTCCAGGCAGCTCAGCTGGTCTCTGCTTCTTCCAGGTTGCTGGCCTCACCTCAGAGCTTGTCTTGTCTGACAGTGACTACCAGCCATCTTTATGGCTTACTATTGGAGGGAGGGGCTTGGTAAATCTGGTCACTTTCAGGGATTTCCAGAAGCTGTTTTGTGTTGTTTACCTTCTTTCTCGTGGAGCTTCCCAGCAGGACGGAGTGTTTCAATCTTGGAGGACACTGCTGTATGACCCATTCTTTCAATCTCTTGACCTTACCTATTGATTTGTCTTCTTGCTTCCAGAGTTGCACCGCTGTGATTCTCTCCCGGATCTGGATGCAAAACTTTTTCTGAAGCGCGCATCTCTTCCAGACAGACTCCTCTGGGGAGGAGAGAGATAACAACTCATTGTTGACATCATGTCCCTGACCCTTTGTTACCCTGCAGCGCCTACACTTGGCTTACCCCAGGGATCCCCTCCATCAGGTCCTAATTAGTCATGGATTACCTGTGTCATCTGTCTAGCTGTGCTCATGGAGGATCTGGATGTCACTGCTGAGCAACATGAGGCCAGAGACAGAGCCCACTGGGAGGCTTTTCTCAGTCTCTTCCAACTCAGCCTCCTGAGTCTCGGTTTTTATGTGGTTTCCACCCTCCCCCTCTCTTTATGCTAACCCTGGACCCTAGAGTTCATTTCTTCCTTCAGTACCTGTCTCATCTGCTGGCAGCCTGTCTGGCCCACAATCTCTTTACTTCTCCATCTGTTCAGTTCCTTCTGGCTCAGCAGTCCCAGCCCCTGAGAGAAACCTTCACTGGCTTGTGGGGCTCATCCTGTGCTTCTTTGTTACAGCATTTATTATATCATAAGTTATCTTGTCTTTGTGTTTTGAAAATCAGCTTCTTTACTAATAATCTAGGTTAGAAGCAAGAAAACGTACCTATTGAAAGTATATATCTTGATGGATTCTGATATTATTTATTCCTGAACAATTAACAGGGCAAGATAGAGGTCATTTACAACGCTGCCCTGGGCCATTTTCCTTCTCTCAGCCCCGTGACCACTGCTCTGATTTTCTTCACTCAGTATGACGTTTTAAGGTTTTCGGTGTGTAATGGACATGCTGGAGGCCATCCAACCTTTTGACAACTCCACTGTGTGAACACACCATTAGTGGCTCACCCAAAGCTAGATCCTTTCTAGTTTTTGGCTACTTTGTCTAAAGATGCCATGCACTACAATCTTATATGCTCACACATGTTATTTCTTGAGTAAATTCTTAATAATAGAATCATCGAGTTAAAGAGTAGGTATGTATTTAGATTTTCTTAAAGGGTCAACATGCTTCCCCAGGTGGGTACGTGCATGTATATTCCTATCAGCAGTGTATACCTATTAGAGTTCCAGTGTCTCATGCTCCTGACAGCATTTATGATTGTCTATCTAAATTTAGTCATTCTAGTAGGTGCACAGATCTCTCTTGAGGCATTAGTTTTCACTCTATCTTATTCTGCTGTTTCATTTTTTTTTAAAATTAGATTTCATGCTCAGACATTAGAATTCAGTGTTCCCTTTTCCTGATTGAGTAGACCCAGTCTGAATGTCACAAGTCCCTGGTCTTCACTCCAGTTAAAATCAACACAGGACATGTCGGAAGATGCTGCCCACGTAGCAGGTGGAGTGGCCAACAGTCCTACTCTGGGACTGAGAAACTCTCAGGCTGTATGGCCCTTAGTATAAGAACTGACACGGCTCCATGCACCACGCTAATGCTCAGCTGGAAGATTTGAGGGTCAGTCTCAAGAAGCAGGGTGACATGCAGTTTCCAAAATGGTACTTGATTTTTCTATAACCGGTACTCTGGATTCTGCCTTCTGCTAATGGTAGGAAAAAAAAAATCAAGCCTTTGATTCCAGTTTTCCTAGTTTCATTCTGTTGCTGGAATAAAGCATCGTGACATAAAGCAACTTTGGGGAAAACAAGTGTATTTGGTGTCCTGGGAGGTTGTGACACACATAAAGAAGCCAGAGGTCTCTTTATGAGGCTACAAGACATTTTTGAAACATCTGTCTCTGTACGTACTCAGGAACAAGATAATGCAAAGTAAACTTACAAAGAGCAGCAAGATTTGGTGGGCTAGAGGAGTTGGCCACAGATCAAATTGCAAGTCTCTTCCCGGTCTACACTCAAGCCATTGCGTGGCATATACAGCAACCAAGTTAGATTAGCTGAAGCTACCTCTGTCCTACACAGAGACTTATGCTGATGGGCAGAGAATGATGTGGAAAGATGGTAAAAGTATCCTATAAAGATATGAAATATAAACATTGTATGATGCCAGAGTTTGAATAATAACTGCAGCAGCTTGCCTGAGGAGATTTCTTAGGCACTCGGGCCATTAAGAGTTAGTAATGCACTAGGCCTGCGATTGCTCAAAGATGGTTTTGTCCTAATGTCTTTGTAGCAACAAAGGTAACTAGCCTGAGAACAGCTTGCCAAATACCTCTAGATTTTTAAAAATTGGATTTTGGGGTTGATGAGTAAATATGATTATGACAGATAACTGTTTATCAGTGATGTCAAAACCTGAAGGAAAATGATTGGAAATGAGAACTCTGATCTGTCATAGTTTACTAATGACTACTAAAAGCGAGGGAAAGGAAGCGAAACACATGTTCAAAATCAAACATGATATGATCTATGCTTTGGAACAACACAAACATATCCATACTTATTAAATTCTGTATAAATAAAGAAGCACTCCGGCTGCCAGTCAGTCAGGCCGCACGGTTCTCTCGACCACCACGGCCTGGCTCCCTCTCTCACCGACTCCTTATATCCTCTGCTGGGACCTGTCCACCATAGAAGATGGCTCCCGGCAGTGTCCAGTTTCGGGAGAGTTCATTTCTGTGGTGAACTCCGGGCAGAAAGGTGAAGCCACGCATCCACAGTCAAGAGCAGAGGAAGAACAAACGTGTGGGTGCTTGGTCAGTTGCTTTGCGCTCAGCTGCCTCTCTCGGCTCTCACACAGTCCAGGACTGCAGAGAAGGGAATGATGCTGTTCAGAATGTGTCACGGCGTCTGCTATGTCAACAATCAGGACACCCCCCACAGACACGTCTATGGACCACCCTTTTCTAGACAGCTCCTCAGCTGAGCTCTCTTCTCAGGGGATACAAGGCCCTAGCAGACTGACGGTTACAATTACCCAGCAACACCAGTTCAAGCAAACACAAGGCCTTTCAGTCCTGCACATGGTTAATCGGGGATTTAAGCAAGTTCAATGTTTTCTTCCCTCCATCTTTCCTCCCTTATCCCCAGTCCTTTCTCCCTCCCTCTTTCCCTTCTTTTATTCCTGTTTCTCAACAGGAGCTCCCAGGTGATGGCCATTAACTTGGGCCCTGAGCATTGCATTGTTAATTCCCAGGTGCCCCACTTGGTCCTTGGTCTTGGGGCAGGGATGGGAGGGGAGGCTTGTTCTGTAGAAGGATCCCAGAAACATTTCAGAGGTCCCTATAACTTGCTTGGCCGTTTTAATTCTGAGCTTCCTGTAGATCTATGTGTTCCGGTAGAAGCCCCACCTCAGTCCCTGGCATCCTATACCCAAGGAACCTGGGATGTTTAGATGGAAGCCCTACCGTCATCCATATACATCCAAAAAGGTTGGGATGTTGAGGATCTCCAGCTAGGGGCCCCATTCCATGCTTTGGTCTCTCTCCTGCCATTCCAAACCCAACCCCTGAGAAAGTCCACCAAAAGTAAGCTCCTCCTTGGGGTTGCTCAAGACCATGCCTACAGGCTATATAAACCCTGGTAGCCATATTTTCCATGTGATTCCTCCTTCCCAAAGGTCACCCAGGAGTTACTTTGCTCGGTTCAGATTAAACCTGGATTTACAAATTCAGCCTGATCTGACCTGTTATGTTGGCAGCAGCATTACTACCGGGGGACTCAAACTTTCACCATGTTCTCAGGCATTCCCCCTATCTGTCCGGTCTCCATTGTGAGAGAGGCTTTAGTCTCTTGGATTACATCCTGGAATTGGAGGCCCAGATGCTCCATCCACTGTTCCGCTGCAGTCTTAAACCCAGACGTTCTCCCACGGTCCTTGCATTACAGCCAGCTCTGATGCGTACTTCTTTGAAATGCGACCTTGACTTTAAGACACACTCCCATGATACTTTTATTACCTGCTAACTCTGTCTTAGGGGTTCTATTGCTGTGAAGAGGCAGCATGATCATGGCAGCTCTTACAAAGGGAAACATTTATTTGGGGAAACTTGCTTTCCTTTCCAGAGGTTCAGTCCATATTATCATGGCGGAGAACATGGCTGCATGCTCGGTGCAGGCAGACGTGGTGCTGGCAACATCTTGGTCAGCAGGAAACAAGAAGGGGAATGTGGCACAGAGTGAAGATTAAGCAAAAGAGACCTCAAAGCCCACCCCCACAGTGACACACTTCCTTCAACAAGGCTACACCTCCCTATAAGCTTATGGAGGCCGAGAACATTCAAACTACTACAAGTTCTGATGTGTGTGTGTTTTTTTTTAAATAAAACTCTATTCTGTCTAAGCACTTTGCTCTTGACTCTTGATATATAGGGATGTTTCCCAACAAGTAAAAACAAAAATAAACCAAACCATTATGTTTCAGATAGCTAGTTAAAAGCCAAGGCCTTTAAGATTTGAGTTTTGAAAATCAATGATTGTTAAATTGACTTTTGACACAATGCTGTCCCTTCCCTCCTAAGGGTAGTATACAAGGAATGTTGCCTGTCATCTGTGGGGAAGGGGGTAGGGGCTGGCAGGAGCAGGGAACACAGGGGAAGAGGGAAGAGAGAGAAATTCTAGGCACCTCTTTAGAGAGGTGAGACAGGAGGTGGACTTTCAAGAAAGGGTAAAGTTTCTTAAGAGGGTTCAGGAGCTAGAAAGCCCTTTCGGACCAGGAACCTAGAATAAATCAAAGCATGAAGTTGCCCCAGCCTGATGCATAGGTCACTGATCGGGCAGGCAAACCACACAGAGGAGGATGTGTGTTCCAGGGCAGATAAGACTGGGGGAAGTTGCTGAGGAGCTCTCTCCGTTTACCTCCGAACCCGGAGGGGTTTCTGACAGCCCAGCTGTGTGCCAAGGAAACCCTCCACTCCCCTTCTCTTCCCTTCTGCTGACACAGCATTTCATCACCACCAGGGGAGTAGGCAGGGTTGCCTTTAGTCACAGAGAAGAAACTGTGGCCCACAAAGGCAAGTCATTTCGTTAGTACCCCAAGCAAACGATAGTTCTTGTTTCTCACTCCATAAAGCACCTGTCTTCAATGTTGCACTGGCGGCCAAGAGCTGCTGGGAAGGGAGACTCGGTTTGCTGGAAGGGTGTGCTAGAAAGATCTTGGCAGATCAGTCATGCTCCAGTGGGGGGCCACACGCTCAAGAGTATATGAACAGCACAAAGTATACTTGATGACTTTTTTAAAATAAGAAAGTATATATAGCATTAGATTGGTAGGGAAGGGGGTCTATTTTTCGAGGGGAATATGATTAAATAAATATGCTTTACAAAATTCTCAAAGAACTAAGAAAACGAGAAAGGTAACATGCTTCAAACAATAGCACACATGCCCTGTAACATCTAACTGCCGAGGATGTATACTACAAAAATTCATTTCTTTCAGACTTAATAATGCTTTAAAACAACATGATGACATTGCAACCTTAACTTAAAATCCTTAAAAGTCTCCTGGGTGCATTTGTATACCTCGGCATAGGGCTCTGTCGTCCCTGTGTGTCCACGGGTACCTTAATGAACTCAACTAAACCCAGATGGGAAATATCTTTTCAATGTTGCACCCAGGCTGGACTTGCACAGCTCCTGGTCACTCTTTTCTAACAGTTTGTAACAGCTTTCCTTGTAGCATTTAGAGTGTGAGGTATTCTGAGTCACTCAAAGATGATCTGAAATGTAGGGGGTGAGTGTGTGTCGGTTATACGAGTGTAGTGTACTGTTCTACATGAAGACTTGAACATCCGAAGATCTGGACACTCTGAGGGGTTGTGGGACCAATTCTGTGGATGGGAAGAGATGATAATGCTTCCAAAGACATATGACTCTTAAGACACTGTGTAGCTTGTTAATGGTTCACTTAGAGCTGGTAACCTGATAAAGAACCGTAACTGGTGATTTAATTAAGATGCTTAAAAACATCCAGTGTGTGGTGTGTGTGTGTGTGTGTGTGTGTGTGTGTGTGTGTGTGCCTGCCTTTGTGTGTGCCTCTGTGTGTGCCTCTGTGTGTGTAATACTCTTTACTGAAAATTGCAACAGAGTCTAGGGAGGAGATGGAAGGCAGCCCAGAAGTGGGGCACAAAGCCAGAGTTACCGGATGCCAGGATAATGTATCCCCGGCTGGATTGCTCCTCCCGTCTCTGCCGCTGGAGAATAGCATCAACCAGAGCATCCTGAGAACCGGTGTCCAAGGCATCACCCCTCTTCACTTGTATCTTTTCTAAAAGTCTATTTTTAATTACAATAGTGTTGCGGAATGTTTGTGTACACTGTAAAGATGTACCTTTGCCTATGGCACCTTCGGATTGGTTTAATAAAGAGGTGTATGGCCAGTAACTAGGCAAGAGAGGATGGGCGGGACTTTTGGACAGAGGGAGAGACTGAGAGGAGAAATCTATTTCACCAGCAGGCTCAGAGCCATGTGCCAGAACAGATTATCAAAAAATTTGGGTTAATTAAGTTATAAGAGCTAGTTGGAAACAAGCCTAAGGTAGACGCCAAGTTTGCATAATTAATAATAAGTCTCCATGCCATTCTTTGCAGCTGGTGGTTCCAATGAGAAAGTACCGCCACACAGCAGACTCGCAATGCTTTCCTTACTCCGTTTCCTCTCTCTAACCTTCCCAGTTAGCCTCCTTTGAGTTCCTTCCATAGCCCCCTTTCTCAAGTTGATAGCCTCCTTTTCTTTATTGTTCTTACACATACATATATGTATGTGTATTATTTTTAAATATATACGGGTACACATATGTACACACACATTTAAAACTTTCTGAGTCTGTTTTTACTGGTGCTATGTATATGGTTTCAGGGATGACCACTCTGCACTGGACCACCAAAAGGAGGCCGACTCCTGGTATTTTGGCTCTTACAATCCCCACTTCCCCATCTTCCTTGATGTTCCCCAAGCTATAGATGCAAGAGCTGTGTTGTAAATGTATCAAATCTGTGATCTCTGAACTGTTCCATTTATGGTTTTCTGTAATGGCCTTCATTTAGAAGGAGGGGAGGCTTCTTTGACGAGGGATAGTAGCTACATATAAGATATGATTTAGAGCTCAGAAAGGAAGGATGCTGATCTAGCAAAGCGGTCTTATCAGATTCTTCTATGAGATCCATGACAACACTAGCCCAGGGAAGCTGGCTAGGTTTCTAGTACCAGGCATGGCTTCCCTTCTATAGAGTGGGCCTCAAGTGCACACTTGTGAATGTCACTTAATGCACCTTCCATGCTGGTAATTGCTGTGAATTATAGGTACGGCAGCTGTGTAGGATTATTTAACTACTTTCCTCCCTTGTCTGCTTGCGTAGTGTTTTCTGTAACCGTGAAAGTTAGACCACAGAAGAGCGACATTCAGGTCAGATTCAGGTTGAATTATCCAGGTCCTGTGTCCTAAGGGTAGCAGTAGAAGCCTACCCTCAACTACAGAGTGGTCATCAAGAATTATATTGATAATTCTGGTCTAAAGATAAGTGAAGCCAATTAGCAGAGAAATGGATGGTCCTTGAAAAGATTGTATTGAGTGAGGGAGTCCAGAGCCTGAAAGACAAACACCACATGTTCTCAGCTGTGACTCCTAACTCCAAATCTGCTGATGAGAGTTTACAACATGAAGCAAGAGCAGAAACCAGGAAACTATAAAGGGACCACGATGAAACATCACCAAAAGCGAGTTGGGGAGGAAAGGGTTTATTTGGATTACGCTTCTATATCATTGTTCATAACTAAAGGAAGTAAGGACAGGAACTCAAACAGGGCAGAACCTGGAGGCAGGAGCTGATGCAGAGGCCATGGAGGGGTCCTGGTATACTGGTTTGCTTCTCTTGGCTTGTTCAGCCTGCTTTCTTATAGAACCCAGGACCATCAGCCAGGAATGGCTACAGTGTGCTGGGCCTTCCCACATCAATCACTAATTTTAAATACTGCTCCGTAGGTTTGTCTACAGTCCAACCCTATGGAGGCATTTTCAAAACAGAGGTTCCCTCCTCTCTGATGACGTCAGTTTGTGTCCGGTTGACACAACACCAGTCAGCACAGGAACCGTGGGTGGGGGAGGGGAAGTCTGAGGGGGGAGAGTAGGATACAGGCAATATGAAGTGAGACAGGGAAGAAATGGGGAGAGCGGGGCCTCACCTGGGGAGGAGGGAGGTTATCACAAAAAGAGAAAGAGGGTCAAGGGACAAGTCACACCAAGGTTGTTTGATAGAGCCTCAAGTAATCACACTAGTTTATGTTTACTTAAAAATCATGTACATGACATATAAGATATATATATATCTATATATATATCTATATATATACACATAGTAAAGAAAGTTAAGTCACTTGGGCTGACAATGTGTCCAACAAAAACCACAGACTAACAAAAGCCCCACTACCAAACATGAATCACAGTAGTCCAAGTGGCCCTCCAAACAATATATTTTCAATATTGAAAAGTGAAGTATGGTACTAGTTTAGGAGATGTAGTGAGGAGTCTCGGGCAGGCCTGCTTTTCGTCCCGCCTGGCTCCCGCACGGCTAGCTTAGCCCCGGAAATAACAACACACAAATTGTATTCATTTAAACACTGCCTGGCCCATTATCTCTAGAGAGTTAGTTACTGGCTAACTCTCACCTCTTGATTAACCCATTTCTAACCATCTGTATAGCATCACAAGGTCGTGGCTTACCGGGAAAGATTCCGCATGTCTGATCTGGTGGCTGGCTCCAAGGCGTCTGCCTCATTGCCTCTTTCCCAGCATTCTGTTCTGTCTATTCTACCCACCTATGATCTGACCTATCAGGCCAAGCAGTTTCTTTATTAATTAACCAATGAAAGCAACAGAAATACAGAAGACTCTCCTCTATCAAGGAGAAATTCCAAATCACTTCTCTTGACTAAATGTGAGAAAGCAGAAGACAGACTGTTGCATTCCTAGCAGGTCTTCCCGGGGACACGCGTGACTGGAGCTGAGCTGACTGCATGACTTTCTTGTTCCGGTCAGTGTTTAACGTCGTCCCATTTCCGGGATCTGATGACCCAGAGCTTGGAACCACTGCGGCTTACAGCATTTGAAGACATGTAATCCCAGAGGAAGAGGCACAGGAGCCCTAAGCTGAAAGGAACTTCACAAGGTCCTTTGCTCTGCGAAAGTGAAGAGACAAGAAACAACATGGCTGAGCCTTTCTGTGCCAGGCTCTGTGCTGAAACCTCCGACTGTCTTGTGTTTGCTTCTCCCTGGGACCACACAGACACACTGTGCAATTTCTTTTCTAGGTAGGTTCTCAGATATGAAACATGGCCTCTAGAGAGTGTACAGCTGAGACGTGGCTCTTACTTATTTTTACTAATTTTATAGATTAAAAACACATGTTCTCTAAGGACCGACAGCTAACTGAGCTTAATGGATCTCGCATGACTAAGCAACCATTTATAACGATGTCACTAATAGCTACTATTCTGATAATTTTTAATGGATATTATCAAGATCACTTCATCATTCTAGAGCTGAAATGCCTTAATATGCACATATATTGTACATAAAAGTTCACCCCCAAAGGTCCAGGGGCTGAGGACTTGGTCCCTCGCTGGTGGCCACAAACACTGAGAGGTGATTGGGCCAGAAGAACTCTGCTCATTCTCAGTGAATTTTTCCAGTGACAGATTCATAATTTGAAGGTATTGTTGGAAGATGATGGAAATTCAGAGGTGGTTTGTAGTTGGCAGAAGTGGGCCACTAGAGGTGTGGCGTGGGACCTGCAGGAATTTACATAGAAAGCTGTGCTTGAATCCTTTTTCTTTTTTCTTGAGACAGGGTTTCTCATTAGCTTTGATGCCTGTCCTGGAACTCACTCTGTAGATCAGGCTGGCCTTGAACTAACAGAGACCTGCCTGCCTCTGCCTCCTGAGTGCTGGGATTAAACATTTGCGCCACCATCCCCCAGCACTTGAATCTTTTATACTTAACTTACCTAGATACTAGAATACTTTTGGTCCCTGACAAATTGCAGTATTTACTATATTTTAACTTTTATGTCATTGAGTATTGGTAATACTGAACATATATTTTATATAAATTTCACATTATCTTCTATGGATAGCACAGCCCTATCTTTTGCTGCATTTGTTGTATGAAGATTGTTAACTTACAGTAAACATCGATTCTGTGTTGATAATTCCTGTTGCAAATATTTCTTCTAAGTTTTCCTAACTTCTCCAACTTTTTAAAAATATATTTTATGTATACGAATGCTCTGTCTGTGTGTTTGCCTGCACACCAGAAGAGGGCGTCAGATTCCACTATAGGTCACTGTGAACCACCATGTGGATGCTGGGAATTGAACTCAGGACCTCTGGAAGAGTAGCCAGTTCTCTTAACCTCTGAGCCATCTCTCTAGCCCACGGCATTTTTATTTTATCCAACTCATCTTTCCTATGCAAAGATTCTCACTTTCAGATCATTGAAATCATATTTTCCTTTACGGCTTTCTTATTATGCTAAGATGTCCTGCTAAGATGTCCTCCTATCAAGGGTTATACAAACCACATTCTTGCACTTTAACTTTATTTCTCCATTCCAGACTCTGATTTATCTAAGGTATGTCTGCTCTAAGGAGGAAGCCTGATCAGAAATTGGGTTTGACTCAGCTGTTTGAGCCTATATCTGCTTTTTTTAAATTTTTATTTCCAAGCTCTCTGTTGCAGACAAGCAATTTTGAAGGCTCCCTGCTCTGGCACTATTCTTTCATTCTTGCAGTAGAAGCACAGAGCCAAGCATATGCAACACACACACACACACACACACACACACACACGAGAGAGAGAGAGAGACAGAGACAGAGACAGAAAGACAGACAGATACACATATACAGAGTAAGAGAGAGAGAGAGACAGACAGACACACACACACACAAAGAGAAAGATACAGAGACAGAAAGACAGACAGACAGAAACACACAATGGGAGACAGAAATACACAGTGTGTGTGTGTGTGAGAGAGAGAGAGAGAGACAAAGAGAGAGAGAGAGAGGGAGAGAGAGAGACAGACAGACAGACAGACACAAACACATTGGGTGGGGTGGAGTGGAATGGGGCAGACAGCATTGGTTTTACTTGTTGGGGTAAGATCAGAGCTTGCTAGCTGATCCAGCATGTGTTGGTTGCCCCTTGGTATGCATGGAATTTTTCTTTCTTATTGTGTCTGAAATACCTTGGTGATTTTCTCTTGATGCTTGTGGTTTCAGGTCTAGATGAAGTGTTTCTTGATTTGAAGTGCCCTAAGAGAAGTCACTTGCCACAGTCAATAAGAGGCAAACTCCCCAGCCACACTCTAGATGCGGTAGACCTGCTGCACAGTGTGTGAGACTCTGTTCTTACTCATCGCACGGATGTCACATGAGTGTTCAGGACACCATCGTACGGTCATGGACATAGTATGGCGAGGTGTGCACTTCATGCTCTATTGAAGGGCAGGGCTGATATGAAGGAGAAAAATAAGGCGCTGGGTGAGATGATTCAGCTTGAAAGATGCTGGCATCCAAGTTCGATGGTCCGAGTTCAATCCCAAGGACCTGCATGATGGGAGGAGAGAACTGACTCTATCAAGTTGTCTTCTGTGCATTGGACACATGAAGGGGCGAGGTCGATCGGTAGTTAAAAATTAACCAGACTAGCTTAATATAAAAGATACAGCTTTAATAAACAGAATGAAGGAAAACTTACACCGGAGTCCCAACAGTCCGTCCGAGAACGCAGGGGCAAAAAGAGAGGAAGTGGCAAGGCACTTCGATCTTTTATTTGTTTTGTGTGGCCCCGGGGCGGGGGGGGGGGGGGACACACCTTAAGCAGAATGTGATTGGCTGAGGTTCCCCATCATCCACACATCCCTCACACACAAATAAGTGTAATACAAACATTCAAAGATGCAAAAACATAAGCAATTTGGCACCTTTTCTGGGGAGCCAAAAGTTGGGATGGAAGGAGCCGTGGCACTGACCGGATGGAACTGAAACAGGGAAAGCTGGTGTCTTTGGCCCTCTCCACCTTCCATCCTCTACCGCGCTAAGCTGACAGAGCAGAGCGGACACCAGGGACAATCAAAAACAATTAAAAAGAGAAAGGACTTTCACAGGAGCTTATGATGTACCTGCACTGCCATTGCCACATTTTAGTCCCAATTTTCACTGTCCCTTAACGACATTGCTTAAGACCTGGAGCACAGGAGAGTCCCCTGCTAGGCTCTGTTCTTGGATGCCAAACACACAAAACACTTTTGTTAAATAAACTAACCACTTCTCTAAAGGAGCGGAGTGACCACACTCTTAAAATGCCAAAGGTCTTGGACAATAACGCTCTTTAAGTTCAAAGAGAAGAGATGAAAACCCACATTCCCTACCCACCGAAAAGCACCATTAGTTCAGAGCCAACTGTCCCTCTCCTGGATGTAACAAGACTTGTCTTTTATGAGAAAATGAAGGTGCTGTAGTAGAGGATTGTACTCAAGGTCAAGGCTAACGCAGACCAAAATCACTGCACACTTGCTGAGTTTCCTTGAGTAAATAGATTAACAGAGATATAGTAAAGACGTGTTCATTTGGATTGTCCGAGAACCAAGATTTGGGAGATGGCCTCTGTAGTATCCTGAGAGGTCGTCCAACCGGTCACAACAGTCTTTTCGTGGACAAGCCCTGTGCATGACTGGGCAAAAATGAAACAGGATGTTTGAAATACAGCTACTATTCTTAATAACTTGTCTTCTGGGGGAAGAGATGTACAAAATTATAACTACTATAGAACACACAGCTACTGGCTTTAACACTATCATCAATAGATTGCCCAGGTATGGTAGTATTTACTAAATCACTTGTCCCAGTGAAGTGATTTACCCTGTGGTTTAAAAAACCTATTGCAATAGGATTTCAAGTGGGAATATCCTATGATGTGTATGGTATAGCAAAACTTCATCACTAATAACTTTCATTTCTCTCATCCCTGTCTTTGTGCCATGGCTGCTGTGTATTTCTCTTCTACAGATATTCCCCATAATCCATTTCTGTTCTTTTGAGGGTAAAGGGGAATAGCAGAGTTCAGGGGGAAATGGGAATGGGAGGCTCCCTAGGGATGGGGGAAGGAAGGTAAATACAAAAGAAGGAGCAGGGTAAAATAAAATAAGAATCTCTTTTTAAAAAATGTCTTAAGGGATCATTATTAACTATCTAAAAAAACTGTAATGCTGGGAAATCTGTGTATAAAGATACATATACAGTTTAAACTTGGGCTGACAATGATCCCTCTCTAAAGATCATTAACAATTACTCCAATACCAGACGCGAGAAGCCCTTCTTTGAGTTGCTGGTCAGGGCTGTCCAAGAGAACTCCCAAACAAACAGCCTATTATTGTTGCCCTTGGTTACCCCCCAGATGTGGAAGATAACATGCACTTCAGGAACAAGATCTGGAGGCCCCAAGGGAGCCAACCAACAGCCCTTAACCAGCTGTGATGCCCATGAAACACATCAACGACCATCATGGGCTCTAGGGGTGAAGTAGTGGCATGCATACCCTGGCTGCTCTCTACTTGGACTGAAGACCAGCTGAACAACCTGGGGAGGCACTCCATTCTGCTCTGGATGTAAATGACTGCTGGAGTTTACCAAGGCTTGTGATGGCAAAATGACCAGCACCAGTTATGTGAAATCACTATGGCTAAAACAGGGCCTTTTGGCCCTCGAGTTGTACGTCTGAAGCAAGCAGCTGGAGTTGCAGTGCAACTACTTCAGAGCGTTTGCAATGTTCGAAGCAGTCTAACTTTCAGGAAGGCAGCCTGTTTGACTTTTCGGCTCACACTTTGCTGCTTGTGTTAGCCAAGGCACCAGGATGGGTGAGCCAGCTCTCAACTAGGAAGTTAAATTGCCTCAGCTCCCTAACACATATTTTATTTAAGTTAAAGAAACATTAAAAGAGATGTTTACAATAGAGGCCTACCTTTAAGACTGGCACTTTTATTCTTAGTTAAATACCTTTGGAAGAGAGTTGGATAATTTTATGCTTCATGAAAACGTCAGAAGAAAAAGGGTTATTTTGCTTTCAGCTTTGGAGATTGAAAGCTTTCCCCAGTGTGGTGCTGATTTTAGTTGAGGAGAATCTCCCTGGGTGTGTCATGTGATGACAGATGGGATCATGGTGAAAGGCTGTATGAGAAGAATTGGATGGTAAACCAGGAAGCTGGAGAATAAGAAGGGGCCAGGGTTGCTCTTATGTGCCAGTTCTTATGAGAGCTGACCATTGCCCCCAAAGGATTCTTGCAATTTCTTTCCAGGGCAACGCTTCTGCTGACTTAGTCCCCTCTCAACAGGCTTCACTGTTCAAGTGTCCCGGCACCGACAATGAGGATGAAGCTCCTGATGAATGACCTCCTCAACACAATTAGCATCCAAACCACTGTGCAGGAACATTGGTTTTTCTTGCTTTCATCAACCAATCTGTTGCACTAAAAAGAACGCCGGGTGGCAAGCCGTAATCATTCCCGTGAGCTTGTGCCGTGCCACTAGTGCGCCTGCCATCAGCAGGGCTGTCTGCACAGGAGACCTTGAGCACGCCCAGATGTTGCAGACGGCTGCATGCTGAGCCTGAGTGAGACACCATACATAGTATAGGCGAGATGAATGGCTGGCTGGAGACTGCATTTGAGTTTTTGAATGTTTTCAATACTCAGCCAAAGTTATGAAACTTGAGCTCAGTGTTTGAAGAGTAACTTCCTCCCAGGAACTGCCTTTGGGACTTGGTTTGGGCCCCGGCCAACTTTCTGAGTCAACTGAATTCTGCCAGAAGCATCGGGATTCCTGGGCATGGGAGTTAGAAGGGGGCCTTGCAGGAGGGCAAGAATAGGACACAACACCTGGGGACTCCTCCAAAAGGGACACTCTGTACCTAATGATGCACAGTGATGGGCTTCCTGAGGACAGCAAGGCCTGTTCTGGACTCTAAGAAGTTCTGCTGCTGACTCAGGAGAGTAAGCGTTATGCTCTGACTCATTTCCACACTTTACAAGATGCGTCCTTTCTGTATTCAGAAAGAATGTGCAGGCTAGACGTCATGCGCCAATGACTTAGATGATCAGTGTCTAGAACAGTCTCCCCCTGACTCCTCCGGGGGTGGTCTTCTCCTCCTTTATCATTGGTTGGTTTTCCAAAGGGCTGGTGTAATTTAGGTAAAGTCATCTTCTCAATCTCTGTGTAAGATCCTCTTAGTTCCTTTTAATGAAATGTCTGGAAGTCCTGACTGGTGATGAATAAGCTCTGAAGGGTCTTTTTTTTTTTTTTTGGTTTTTCCAGACAGGGTTTCTCTGTAGCTTTGGATCCTGTCATGGAACTAGCTCTTATAGACCAGGCTGGCCTTGAACTCACGAAGATCCACCTGCCTCTGACTCCTGAGTGCTGGGATTAAAGGCAAGGCGTGCACCACCACTGCCCGGCTAGCTCTGAAGGGTCTTAATACAAGCCAATATGGGCTTTTCCACTCAGGTCATACTGTTTCAATAAGTTGTGAAAGCTCAGAGTAGTTCAACTGGTCGGACCATGGCTGGCGATGGTGATGGATTAAGCTTTTTTCCTGAAATACCTAAAACCATAATTGGTAGTTATTTTTAAAAAGATTGCCAGCATTCTGAATGCCTCATAAAAGGGGAAGTATCACTGTGCACTAGGGAGGAATACTAGTTTTTGGTTTTGTTCTGCTGCTTAGCTCTGTGATCTTGACAGGCCTCAGAGACTCGGAATCTCAGTTCCTTGACATCAAAACCGAGATATTGCATCTATAACAATATGAGTGAGAAAGGGCGTGTGAGAGGACTGGAGCTCACAAAAAAAAAGCTGCATTTGGGAGAGCCTGGCCCACTGATGGGGTTGTGTGTCCATATTTGGTTCCCAGGAGTTTTAGAGGAGATATTTGTTTGAGGCACAGATGTACAGTAAATAATGATTGCATGGTTCTTTGAGGACCATGACAGGACATTTTCACAGAAGTTAGCCTATTGGCTGGCTTGACACAGTCATAAATTGAATGAAGTTCAGTTTCCAGTACAATCTGATATTAAGGGTTAACGGTAAAGAACTGGCAGTATACCCTAGTTAAGGAAGTGCTTCCAAAGCAGGTGTGATTGTACTGCCTTATACACACTAGCCAGTCTTATGTGCTACATGAAAGAAACCATTCTCCTAAATGAAGTGTTGTATAGAGAGAAATTTGGAGTCATCATGAAAAATTCAATAGATTTCATGAGGGTTCCTGCTTCATGAAAGAGTCTGAGAGACATTCTGCAGGATACAGAAGAAAGTGACTGAACTATCTTTCAATTTTCCTGCTTCATGGAAAAGTCTGCTGGATACTATGGGCCTGTACACTGAAGATGGATGTCCCAATGGTACAGAAGAACTTTGAATGACTGTCCAGGAAGCAAGATGTCTCTGTCATTTCTAGAGTTTTGGAAGTTACTTACAATGTACTTTCTGTTTACTTAGGTAATATTATATCCTTCTGGAGTCTTTGATGGAGTTGAAGAATGGATAGTTATTATTATAGTTTTCCTTAGTTATGATAAAAGATAAAGTAGATATAAATATTGTAACTGTAATTTTTGCTTGATACCTGTTTTGTTATATGTAATTTTACTATGTTAAAGTTAAGGCCTACCTTTCCTTTTTAAACAGAAAAGGGGAAATGTTGTAGGAGGTCCTTCTGTTTATGTGTTGCTTTCATTGGTTGAATAAAGAAACTGCCTTGGCCTTTTGATAGGGCAGAACTTAGGTAGGCGGAGTAGACAGAACTAAATGCTGGGAAGAAAGGCGGACAGAAAACTGCCAGATCAGACATGCTGAATCTTTCCCTGTAAGCCACAACCTCATGGTGACATACAGATTATTAGAAATGGGTTAAATCAAGATGTGAGAGTTAGCCAATCAGAGGCTAGAAATAGTGGGCCAGGCAGTAATTTAATTAATATAGTTTCTGTGTGATTATTTCAGGTGTAAGCTAGCCAGGCAGCCAGGATGAAAAGCAGGCCCTCTCTCCTTGTAACGGAAGTCTTTCTGAGAAACTAGGCAAGTTCTTGTCTAAAAATTAAAATAACAAAGAGATGGAGGTGCAGTTTGCTTGGCAGAATGACTACCTAGCATGCAACAATGTCTTATGTTCAATCTCCAGTATTGACATATCAAAAAAAAAAAAAACAGCTATGGCAGCTGTAGATCCCTGGTAGAGAGCTGTTCTGTGAAGTGGTAGGGAATCACAAGAGTAGAGATGTCCTAGAAGGAATGGATGAAAGTGGTGGTGGGAAAAACTAGGGGACCCCAGGACTCTGGGACCATACAAAGGGGTAGAATTTATTTTTGAAGGGTGGAGTGAAAGCTCATTATCTTTGTCCATCTGATTGGATTTAAGAGGCCTGCTTTGGACACATCTGTGAAGGTAATTAGAAATATCGCAGAAGGTTTGAATGAAAACCCAGTATGTACTTAAAGCAAGTCCTTCAAGTTTTTATTTCTAATTAAGATTTCAGGAAGTTTCCTTCATTTGAGGGGTTTTCGGCTTTCGTTTCTCAGTTCCTTGCACTTTCACAGTAAAGAAAAACCTCTCCTTTTATAAAATAATCATACATCAAGTTATTTTTTTTTATCTGAACAGCCCATGTAAAGATGGAAAGAATCACTGATTGCTTTCCTCAACAAAGGTTGTCTGTCTTGACCAAGTCAATTTCTCAGCATGCAGAATACACACACATGCCCAATCATAACCACACAAGCACAGGCACACACACTCATACACACAAATACACACACACAGTCTCTCTCACACACAAACTTCTGCCATCATTTCATAGATTTACATAGATTCTAAGTGAATATGATATAGAAAGAAACATATACACACACATCTATAAGCATATTTAGAGGATTATATGTATAATTTATTTCATAAAAAATTCGAGAAAATGCAAATTATCCAAGATTAGCAGAGAAGCAGATAGGTGTTGGCCTGGGAAAAGATAGATGAGACGAGTTGCCAATGAAACTGGAGAAAGTTTAATATGGTGGACATAGTCACAGAGTGTGTGTGTGTGTGTGGGGGGTCACCATTCTGAGAGGATGTAAGTCTTTCATAATAGTTGAGGGGAAAGCTACTTGGTCTTATCTTATGGGGCATTTGTATGGCATCTGGATAGATAAATGGGCAATTCACTATCTTGTTAGAGTAAATTCATGAATTGTTCAGCTCCAGACAGGTTATACCAGGCAGGCATCAGTGAGTTGGTACAAGTTAGGCTCCCGGCAGCTAATTAAACCATTATTGGTCACTAGGGACCAATGTTATTGGCCTGGTTATCAAAGTATGGAGATTTGGCTTTTTGTTTCAGTCTTCTTCTGTCTTCCTAGTTACCCACTGAGAGATCAGCAAAATTATGTCATTGACAGGTGGCAATGGCCTGTCTCTTAAGCTGCTTCAGAGCTGAGGAGAGGCACCAAAGGGGTACTAGCTGGTATTGACGGTGCACCATAGGATTGCAAAGGGGTCCTAGTTGGTATTGATGGTCCACTATAGGGTCATAGGATTACAAGGCCTAGAAGGCTCTAGAGGATGCTTTGGAGAGGAGAAGCGTTACCTATCATGAGAGGGCAAAGCTAGATTGACACCATCTGGAAACGGAAAGATCCTTGTTGGCAAGAGATGGATACAAATTCTGACAATTGTTGATATCCCTCAGACACACAATGGCCTGTGATCTGGAAGATAGAGATTATACAGAAGGCTAAGAGAGCAAGGGCCACAATCATAGAACAGAATTCAAAAATCAAGGAAGAATCTATAGTATCCCACTGACATATAAAACACTTGGTGTTTTTTATTGGAAGATCTTGCAGAAGTTTGGTTTGGTTTGATCATTGGATGTGATATCTTAGCATCTGGTCTGGGAGAGATGAACAAGTGTATTTTCACATAACCTTTGGAAACTTAATCTATTGGATTTGGGAAGAAACAAACTTGATTAAACATTGAAGGAGGAAGAGACCAAGACTGTTGTACATACATTTTACTGCAGGGATAAGAGATGACAAGTCTAGTCAAATAATGACCGGGAAGAACAGATAGGCAAGGGCTGGCATGAGTTCTACCAACTAGAGAAGGTGAGAGCCAGCTGTGCTAGTAAAGTGAAGGATTTGGTTCCTATTTTTTTTTTCTGGAAATACCTCTGAGGTAGGAGAGAGTTGAGTTAAGGGAAAGATAATAGGTATGTATCAGCCACCCGTGATGCCCTTGGAATCCTTTGGGTCCTGTGATTTGTCATAGGAGTTAAAAGTTGTATTTTAAGATCAGGGTAAGGCGCAAACAATGCAGACAGAGCCTGGGGATGAATGGAACAGATCTATTGTGATGGAGATTTTTTTCTAGTAATGATGGAAGAGATATTAAATAGAGAATTGGGTTTTTATTTTCTCAGAGTTCAGTGAATTAATTTAGATAAAAGACTAGAACGTCTTGAACAGATTTTTGGACCATTTAGAAAGGATTGACTGGTGAGGCATGGGATAGAGATGGACATAGTGTTATCAAGACATCTCCAATTTGGGTCATTCCAAAATCAGGGGTTATGGATCACGGGTTCTAGATTTATTAATCTGAAATTGACCTTTGGGTTTCCTTTGAAGAGAATGTGTCAGTCCTTGGCTTAAGCTCCAAATGGCTCTCTTGTATCTCACCTTGTGCTCTTTCTGGAAAATAAGGTTTTATGGCATGCACAGTGTCTTAGTTAGGGTTTCTGTTGCTGTTTATACGACCACAGCAATGCTTATAAAGGAAAACATTTTTTAACTGGGGACTTGCTTACAGTTTCAGAGGTTCAGTCCATTATCATCATGGTGGGGAGCATCATAGCATGTAGGCAGACATGGTGCTGGGGAAGTAGCTGAGAGTCCTACATCTTACAGGAAACAGGAGGTCAACTGAGACACTGAGCAGTATCCTGAGCATAGGAAACCTCAAAGCTCATCCCTACAGTGATACACTTCCTCTGACAAGGCCATACTTACTCCAACAAAGGCATACCTCCTAATGAGCTTATGGCGGCCAATTACGTTCAAACTACCACACAGCTGAACTAAGTTACCATTCTCTGGAGTTTGGCCATGGGAGAATTTAATAAGACCATATAAGGTTCCTTGTAAACTGGTGAAAGCAGGTTGTGTGAAGGACATTCTCCGTTGGACTTTTGGAGAGCCAGGATCTCAACTGAACAAAGGATTGGAATCTTGCTAAGGCGGGGACAGAATGTTGTTCTGTGACATTTCTAACTATCTTTCTTCTCAGGTGTTTGAGAGAATGGAATGGAAAAATACCCCCTCCCCCTTTTTCAGAACACTCGAGACTCACTGGGTGTCATACTTAAGAATCTAGGAGGAGTTCCTTGGTGTTTTAAATTATAATCTCTACCAACTGTCCATCTGCTGGGATAAGACAGTTTCTTGTTGACTTCGTGGCTCCCATTCAAAGCACATGATCCGTTTTCCCTGCTAAGGATTGTCTGTTTTGTAGCATATATTTAAATCCCAACCTCTGGGGTCTCCAAGGCCTCTTTGCCAAGAGGAGAGGAGATTCAGCATTTCCTTATCCTGGAGAGCAAGGGTCTCTCTTTAGCCATTTAACCTCGTGGCCTTAGGTTTCCCAGCTTTGGTTGATGAACATACAGAAAGTATGCCATCTTCACACAGGCCTTTGGTAAACAAAACAAAACAAAACAAAACAAACGCATTTCAAAATAAATCCCGATATTGTTATGACTCAGGTGCCTTAACAATGAAAACCCTTAGCAAAAAACATTGGTAATTATTTTGAAAGCACATAAACTCTATTTTGTTTTGTTTTGTTTTTTTAAAGCCAGTTCTTATAAATGTTACTAGGAACAGGTCAGTATCTTAAGAGAACTTCATTGTTTTAATTTGTTTTCATCACAAGTTTTGTTCTTTGAGAATCTATGCATGTTTACAGTGAAATGTGCTCCTGTCTACCTCCTAGGCTCCTCCCTCCACCTCTCTCTCAGCAAGTTCAGTTAGTACTGTCCATACGTGTATGGATGTGAGGCCATCCACTAGGGCATGGGAAACCTACCAGTGGCCATGCCCTCAGAAAAGAATGACCGTCTATTCCCCAGGAGCTGTTAACTGCCAGGAGTCACTTAGTGCGCGGTGGGTGCTGGAGAGCCCCTCTCCCACCTATGCCAGCATTTCTGTTGGCTCCCGTTTGTGTGGGTCTTGTACTGCTACCGTGGATGATGGGAGTTGCTGAGGGCAATAGCTTCTCACTGAGTTCCTCCTCGGTGCCTTCTTTCTGTCTCCTCTTGCTCAATGTTCCTGAAACCTTGGTGTGGGGTTTGGGGGGTGGTTCCTGAAGATGGTTCATTTAGGGCTAAGCTTCGTAGTTTCTAATGCTCAGCCTTATGGCCGGTTAACCTCATTGTTTGAAGTGGAGGACTGCATTTTAGTTTCATAACAGTGCTGAAGTTTGACCTTTGGAATTCAAACAGCGCAATTATTATACACCTTTTGTAAACTCCCCGTGACTCACTGGGATCTTCTATTATGTGGCTAAGAATTTTGTCTTGTTTTTGTTTCTCAGCTTTCTCATTTTGGAAATATTTAATAATTTTATTTTATAGCAAAACCTTACTTTACCATGAAAAAAAATTTTCTTATGCAAAAAACAACAAACGAAAACAAAACAAAAAAGAAAAGAAAAAAAAGTCTCTCTTTACTTTCCTTCTTACTTCTTATTGGCCCTATTCAGTAAAAGAATTGAATCTAATTTATATTATGATATAATGTAACAGGTTAAGATTGTTTGGTTACATCTTAAACTCCAGGGTTTTATTTGCTATCAGCCTTAGGTAGACTTTAGGGTTGCTTTTTTTTTTTTTTTAAAGGCTCTTTACCAAACTGTCTTTCTTGGTCTTATAAGGATCTAAGTTTTAGAACTTTACTTTTCATGAGAAATGGCCCAGATAAAAAGACTTTCAAAGAGTCAAAGTCTTTATATGTTCTCCTTGTAACTGTAGCTTGGGCAACAAGGACACGTGCTTTCCAGAGGACCTGGAGGAGGCAGCAAACAGTTGTTCTTCCTTTTATACTATCCTCTACTCAGAGTTTCAACAGAAAACAAACGACAAAAGCAACAAAAGCAAGCCGTTCCTGTCTGAGATTGTTATAGGGTCAGTATTGTAAAAGAAAATATGTTGTTTCATTTTGAGGGTTTAGGGATCCAATTTAGAGAAGGACACCCCCACCCCCGCCGTCGCCCTGGTGTGTATGTGTGTTATTCTCCAGAAACTGCCTGCATTGTCTCCGTTTAATACTATTTATTAGTCTTTTTGATATGGGTCCCTCATTGATGCGAAACTTGTCGAGTTGGCTGGGCTGGCAGGATCGTGAGCCTCAGGGGTGTGCCAGTTTGTGCCTCTTCCTGGGATCCTAAGGGTAAGCCGCCACTCCAACTTTTTCCAGATTTATTTACTTTTATACTAGGTATTTCAGTGTCTGGTCTACAAGAGCATGCAGTGCCCGTGGAGGCCAGAAAGGATGTCAGATCCCCAGAACCGGAGTGACTGATGATTGTGAACTGCCACGTGGGTACTGAGAACAAAACCCCTGCTCTCTGCGAGAGCCACGGTGCTCTTAATCACTGAGCCATTGCTCCAACCTCAAACACCTGCCTTCTTCATGTGGCTTTTGAGGATCGAATTTAGATCTTTGGGCTTGCAAGGCAAATGCTTTGCCAAGTAGGTTATCTCCTCAGGCCACATTTACAGCAGTTTGTCGAGACTACTTCCCAAAGGCAAGTTGGTGGCGATGGACAGTGTGTGACCCACTGTGGGTCTCCTTGTGCGCTGGCTGAAGGCATCCCCAGTGGGCAATAAACCTCTCATTCATCCTCCATAGAACAGAGGCAATGCCCTATGCTGGGGAATCCCCCGAGAGGAGAGGGCCTCATGTCTGTGAATGTGAAACCCGTTCGCTGTCTGGTGCCACCCGCAGCACCACTGGACCCAAATGTCTGGCAGGTTATGCCAGACTGACCCTGAGGTCACAAACGGAAACATGACCCCAGATTGGGTGTGAGAACAAGGAAAGACGTGCTGTCTAGGAAGAAGCAAAATTGCTGCCACCATTAAGTTTCTCAAATCAGGCTGCCACACTCTAGACATGTATGCTCTGCTCGCTCCTGCTGAGGAACTGCAGCCACAGAAGTGTGAGTGAGGAGTGGGAAGCATCGCTTCTCAGACAAACACCAGCAAAGTCAAGGGAGGTGAGGAGCGAGCTTCCCATTCACAGCTCACTGAGGACCCCCAAGGCAGGAGAAACGGACAGGCAATGAAATACCCACACTGTGAGCTGCAGCAGGCCGGCAGAGGGATGTTGACTGATATCACCACCTCCCATCTCATAGAGAGCTGTCTGACTAAGGCTGCGGTGTGACCCCATCTGCATGCACTAAACTGAAGTATTGGTGGGAATTTACCCGTGGCTGCTTCCGCTGCCCCAACAGCCCTTTGTTTTCAGGCTCTGTGCAGTCCCGTCCATTTTCAACTCTACGAGGTGTGTGGAGGAAAAAGGAAGTCCCTTGTCATCATTCCAGTCAGACCTTGGTGGCCTCTGCTGGGGAGGCAGGAGCCCAGGGAAGAACTGGGGGCCTGGGGAAAGTACTGGCTACGTGGGCACCATTTGGAAGGCCCATGGAGGAGGAGATATCGCCCCCCCCCTTACCTTACTACGGTTGTGTGGATTGAGACTAAGCAAGGAATTGAATCTCTCTTTGTGCTGCTGAGCCAAAGTCCTTAGAAACCAACTTGTCAGCAACAGTGAGCACCACTTTGGAAGTCTTTGCCAGCTTTTGCTTTGCCTCCTTTGGTGCTAGAAAAGCAGAAGGCTAGAAACACGTGACCATGTGCCTGTCCTTCAAAATGGCAGTAAGAGCAGCCCCGTTCACTTGGTTCAGTACAGTGCCCATGCCCTTGTTTTGCTCTGGGGCTTTTGGGTGAACCCATCATGGCTGGAGTAGGCCGGAAAGGAGGTTATGTATACACTCTGTTCCTATCCCCACCCCTCACCCCTTACCCCGGTGCTCAACGGCCTCCAGGCACGTTGCTGGTTCTCTCCCCACCCCTCAGTTTGAGCCAGGGTTTGCCATCGGCTCTGTAGGAATGGTGGTGAGGAGAAGGGGCTCAGGGGGAGTCCAGGCACCAAGGAAAGGTGAGAGTAGCTCTTGAGTTCCCTGCCTCACGACCTTGAGCAATGATGAACTGTGGTAGTAGAAGGGGAGGCAGATTTTCCTGGGTAGAGAAGCTGCTCCCTACAGCAGGGAAGGGGACTCAAAACTGTCTGTCACCCTGACCTTCTTGGCTGGGTACCTTAATACCCAGTTTATGAGCCCAAGTGGCTCATGACCGTATGGACACTAGAGACTGAGTTGAAAGGCTTCAGCTTGCCTGAACTGATTGAGTATCGGGACTGCAAGTGGTGAGAGTTATGGTGGGCGAGCACAACCCCAGTGGAACCTGCCACAGAGAGAAAAACCTCACCCAAAGTTACAAGAGGATAAAGAACCAGGAAGTGAGAGGAGCAAGGGCTGTGGCCAGCCATTATTAAAGACTGTCGTCAGCCATTACCTTGAGAAGCTGGACCTTCTAAAATTTACAGCTTCCAGGGCTGGCGAGATGGCTCACTACTTAAGAATGCTTCCTGCTTTTGTAGAGGAACTAAGTTCAGTCCACAGGGCCCAGGGTGGGTATCACAACCACCTATGAACCTAGCTCGAGGGGGTCTAATGCCCTCTTCTGGCCTCCATGCGAGTGCGCACTCACAGATTAATAAAATAAGAACATGAAGAGATGAAAATGAAATCAAATTTACAGCTCCTAAACTGCAATTTAAACTCACAGCTCTTGAGCTAAATTTGCAAGTTTTGAGGTCAGGTCCTGCACTCACTGCTTATTCAGAATTCATCAGGATCTGGTTCTTCTGGTTGGCAGATGTTTCCTTCTGATGAAGCTGAGTGTGCTGGTTAGGTGACCTAGAGAGGCAGAACCTTAATTGATGGATTGTTCAGTCAGTTGACTTTTGGGCAAGTCTGTTGAGTATTCTCTTGATTAATGATTGATGTGGGAGGGCTCAGGTCACCTTCGGTGGTGTCAATCATGGGCCTGGGTTATATGCGAAAGCAGGCTGTACAAGCCACGGGAGCAAGCCAGGAAGTAGCATGACTCCATAGTCTCTGCTTCAGTTCCTGCCCTGACTTCTCAGTGAGTTGTAAGCTGTAAGGTGAAATAGTCCCTTCCTTCCCAACTTGCTTTTTGTGATGGTCTTTATCACACCAACAGAAAGCAAGCTAGGACACTCATGACTTCTGCTGGTGTAGACCTCATTGGGGAACTGACCGTGCCAGTGGCCTCCTTTTCCTATTTAGAGAAGTTGGCTTACTCTGAATCTTTATCATCATATGTGATAACCTTTGAGAGTTGTTTCTCTTGAGACTAGAAATTTGTGGAAGGCACCATAGGTCCTTAAAACTTAAGATTCCACATATCTACATGAGACATAGTGACCACTACAGGTTCAGGCCCCAAATGGACTAGGCCTAATTATTAAAGGGGTGGGAAGGGTAGGAATTTGGTTTTTGTTTTTGACTGATTATTTTTTTTCCTGTGGACAGTGGTTAATACAGAAAATGACAACTGATCTATAGGTAATAAGTGATTATGGGACATGAGGAAATGAGGAAATTGAGCTGGAATTGGCTTGGACGCTTTCTCCCTGCTGGCTAACTTTCATAGAGCTGATAGGTGCTATGCGGGTTCCTGGGGCAACAGGGCAGGTTACAAAAATGTCCTGCCGAGCCATAAACCATGTTGGCTACAGCAATGACCACCCTGGCAAGATGTGTTCCCATTAGGCAATAGAATCATGAATGTTATAGGGGTAATCAATTGCTTTCTGATTGGATTTAGGGCCCACTCCAAAGGAGATAACTGTTTCCTTTCTTTTCTTTTTGCTTTTTTAAAATATAAACTTGATCAAGAACCTGTGGCTGTGATTATGGAGCCCAGGATCCTAAAGAGAACATGTGTATCACCCCTACCTCTTCAAGGCTCAGTGACCATCTTGGAAGAGAGGGTAGGTAGAACGTAAGAGCCAGAGGTCAGGAGAACGTAAGAGCCAGAGGTCAGGGAGAAGTGCCGCAGAGGAATGTCTTCTAGGCATGACACCGCCACCACATCCATGCACTCACTGCAGCGGCGGTCACTTGCACCAGACTGGGCCTGTCAGCATTTCATCATAGGAGGGGAAAGGTGCTAGCCTTCCTTGAGGCACCACTGACAGCTCGTGCTGACTGGAGAAAAGTGTGCCTTTCTTGAGAGTTGTACCCAGCAATACGCCCTCCATGCTCTAGTAAACAGCCTCCTGTCCGTCCTCATGCAGGCTACTCTAACTCAATTCAGTGGGTCGCACATGAAAAGAGATGTGAAAACAGAAGGGGATCTTGTTGAGAAGAAGAAAGGTTTCCCTGGAAGAAGAAAGAGGAATGAGCCAGGGTAACTGGGGTGAGAAGGATTAAAATCTCTTATATACATGTATGAAACGGTCTGGAGGATTCACGAAGTTCCTCCCAATGGGCTATATATACCAGCGGTAACTGACGGTGGGGGAGGAGACTCTCCAACCCCTGACACAGTCCCTAGCAAGTTGAGCAGGGGGTTCTGGTGACACAGCTTCTGTAGTTTCTCACTCGTTCTGGGCTCTTTAGCAGCTGCCTTTGAGTTATCCATGCTCCTGTAAGCCACCCCTCCCTCTTAATCCTGTGAGTTACCCTAGTAAGCTCACGGGAACCATTAAACAAGATTTGATAGACTTGCTCTTTGGTCTGCAACCAGTGCCCTATTCGGAGTAAACAGATCCTGCCCATGTGTCTCTAGTAAAAGTCACGCAACAGAAATACCCTAGAGAGTAGAAGAAAATGATCATACGTTTCAAAACGCTGATAAGATGATTGGCGATTAGGTGACAAGATCTTGAATAACTCTTTACCTTACTTCTCCATATCTTAAGTATCATGGTTATATATTTTATTCTCTGTACTTTTGAATTGCTTTAAAAATCTAGTGACACCATTTAAGTCCTGCTAGGGAACGGCTGGGAAGAATGCAGTTTCACGTAACATTTAGAAGTATAGCAATTCAGACATGTTTATTGGTCCGTGACTCATATTTAGTGGCTAAACATAATGAATACCATAACAGATTGCCTTCCAGTATTACAAACAGTAAGCTCCTAATCCACTGTCAGAACTGAAGATGCCATCCAAAGTTCACAGAAATGTAGATCTAGGCACTGAGAAGAAAGAGAGCGAAAAGGAGGTGAAGTCTACAGGCCCCGATTCTTACTTAAGATTTGCCCCTGCTGACTGTGGAGTTTTACTTCAAGTCACATAGTATGACTAGGCCTTCTGTAGCGCCTTGATTTGTCATGCAATCAAAACAAAATAAAGAACCTGGCAAACAACCACAATCAGAGGGCCTGAAGGTGATAGCAGAAGCAATTTTGGTTTGGAGACCAACGTGAAGGGCTTTGTTTGGGTTCTTCAAGGACAGGAAGGTGCTGTCTTTGGGTCTGGCCCTTCACATTGCTGAGGCCTGCATAGTTTCAGGTTCTGGCTTCATTGCTTTCTAAACACTCTAGCCTGCTGTTTGGTTCCACTGCTGAAGTCCATCACTCGGGCTGTTTTGAGTTTGCTGGGACCCTTCTTGCCTCAGTTGTGCTTGACTTAGGGACCTAACATGCCAGAGGCTCAGTGTCCATCAAAAAGCCAACCCAAGACAGAGGTCCTTGAGTTCACACTCTCGTGCCAGTGAAGATGCGGTTATGTAATGCTTTAGTAAGCTGTATTAACAAAAAGTAAGGAATAAAGAAAGAGAGATATTCCTTAGAATAGGAAGGGTTCCCAAGAGGGGCAAAAAGTAAACCATCAAGACTCTTTGTGATTTTTTACAGGGTCATGTCAAAATCTGGTCCAAGGTTGGAGTAATTGCTTTAGGATTGCTTAGTTTTCTGGGCTCTCATGACACAGTCAGTGAAGGCTCACATGCTCTAAGCACGCCCCTCTGGCTGAACCTGGGGAAATTATTATGAGGTCTGTCTATAACACACAATCGGGGTGGCTAAAGCCTTCTCCATCTGTCTCTGACTTCAGAGCTTTTGGCTTTCGACCTTTACCAGGAGCCATTCGTCACTAGTTGGTGTTGCTACCTCTCATCTTGAAGGTGTCTCAATGCTACTTCTGACAATGAAGGTGTCTCACTTGCTGCTAATTATACACAAAACTCTTTTTTCTTCATAGTTACCAAGAATCAGTTCCAGGTCTTCTGCATTATCTTCTCGTCTCCAGAGTGGCCTGAAATAGTGGACAGGACTTTCTCGACACCTCTCTTCCCTTATCTGCTACACTTACCTGCATCACGCCACAGTCTACGGAAGAACAGTACTGTCCTATGTGTTCTTCAAAGGCTTGAGGGAAGGAGACAGGTGGCCTCTGTCGCGGGCCCAGAGCTCCGTCCTTCCTTTATCTATTCAGCTTGGCTATCGCATCCCCAGCCGTGCGGCCTCTTGGTTATCATCTTCATTGCTTCAGGCTTCGCCGTTTTAATTATTAATCTGCCTTTTAATCCCAGAATGAATTCTACTACAACAATTTGCAGTTTTACCAAGGGCCGTTTCCCCTTACTACCTACAGAGAGCTGACTCCTGCCTTGGTTTGATGATTTCGGGTTCACAGAAGACAATTCAGGTAGCCTTCCTGCAGTTGGGATGGCCCCGCTGGTCCTCTCTGGCTACGAGCAGCCCTTGACAGTGTTTCCTCTGATGGGAGATGAGAGGGTGCTTAAAAAGCACTGGGAGACAGCCTTGATGATGACCACCACCTCTCCTGTTAATTAATTATTGTAAGTGTGCCAAGGCAGCTGCGTACAGTCTCCTTTCAAACAGGAGTCATGCCAGTCAATGGCGGCCCAGACATTTGGTTGGTTTTCTGTCCTACCCGTGCCTTTGTAGATGTGTGCCTTGCCTTGTCCAAAAAGTAAGGTGGATTTTAGATTTGTCTGTGTTGATTTCCTAGTGTTACGTTTGGCCTATGACTCCATCCTTTTGGAATTCTGATTTGATTACTCAGGGACTTGGATGTTTTTGTTCGGTGACTTTGCCATTATGCATCCGGTTCCACAGAATGCACAAAGCTTAGCAGGGCTGCCTGTGTGTTTTAAGAATCAGTGCAGTCCTCCCCATCTCCTGCCTTTGCTTCTGCTTTGAGAAACTATCCCTTCTTCCTCCTTGGCCTCAGTACTCTACCATCTGGTTTCTTTAAATTGAACTTAAACCTTATAACTCTGCAAACATCTGTTTCCTGTTGCTGTAACAGAATACCTGAGGCTAGGCACTTGAGACAAAAGACGTCTTGCTCTGGAGGCTTCCAGTTCCAAAGGCTTGACTCTGACTGGGTTGATGGGCCCTTGACTGTGTCACATGATGGATGACATCATCATGGTGGTTGCACCTGTGTGAGGGAGAGATCACAAGGGGGAGAAAGGAAATCCGGGACGGGAGGGGCCAGATTTGCTCTTTCCTAATAACTCTCATTTGGGAACTAAAAGCATCACCCTGTTTTGAGGATGATGAGTCAACCACCTTGCATTAAATTCCACCTCTTAAAGATCCTGTCACTCCCCGCCCCCCACTTACTTCTTTAAATTGCTACCCTGGGGCAACCAGGCTTCTGATGCAGGCACCTTCAGAGATTAATTACATCAAAACCATAGCACTTTGAGACAATGTCTCTTCTCACTTATTCTCTCTTTCTGTGACCCTTGGCTCTGGACAACTGAAGGGTGCCCTGAGCATGTATGTCCCGCTCGGCTGCTTCCTTTCTGGGAGGAGAGCGTCTGCTGCGCATGCGAGAGTCAGGAAGGGATCGATTGTAGAACTTGCTAGGCTCCACTCTCCCAGGTGACCCATTTATGGACATCTTTTGTATCCAGCCCTACTAGCCACCTTGTACACCTTACTCACAAGACTTGCAAACTAGTTTCAAGAAGGCCTGTGTCACTAACTCCTGTTTAATCTCCGCCTGGAAAGCCTCATGGAACAAAAGGTTGAATGAGCTTCATTTCACTTGCCTAGTTCTTGGTCGATTCATGATTTCTCTTGGCAGCCTGTCTTCTGTGAGCACCAGAAGACAAGCCCAGTGATAAGTTACTTGAAAATGTCCCTGCTCCTTCAAAGATCTGGGCTTCAAACATCCCAGGAGCTCAGGAGAGGGAAAGTTGTTATCTACAGGTATGGAGGATCAAGGATACACATTCTCCTCAGGGGTCTGGTAGACTGAGGGAGGCACAGGATGGTCTGACTTGTTTGGGCCATTGCCTAGAACAAAAGTAAAGTCTGCCTGCAAGCAGTTAAGCCTAACTCCCCCAGGCTGACCACAAAGGTTGCCAAGGGCTATTGGGCAAGGCGCGGCAGCTGGCCCTGCGTAGGAGGACAAAGCTTAAACCAACAGAATATGTCACTGGAAGGCACTGTAGAGAGCAGCTAATTTCCAGACCCAAAGAAAGAGAAACCTATTGTTTTTTCTAGATGACCCATAGATCCAAGGTTAGACTCCTGGCAACAGAGTTGCACGCGCATGTAAACATATATTCATGCATCATCATGTACATCACACTGTCCATGTTTCTTCAGCCCCCTTTCTCATGGAGGAAATACGTGGATTTTAGTTTCAATAAACATATTTATAAATGCACGCCAATTCTGAGTTGCTCATTTTCCCAAGGAACTCTGGGAGTTGTGACCTTTAGCACACTAATATATGAATACAGACCATAGAGTCCTTCCATGGACACGTTTTCCAGTGACGCTGTGGTATAACCACGCTGTCTGACACCTTTAACACTAAATTCTTTAGAGCTGGCTCAGAGTGTCATGGACTCTAGTACTCAGAAAGAAACCCAGAGTCCGGGAAATTTTCCATTCGCTTCTGGTGTTGAATTTTTATTGGCATCTATGACTGTTTGTTTCCCCTAAACTCTGGGGGTGACTAGGCAGCTGAGAGAGTCCAGACAGGAGTGTATGCGTGGGTTTCCTATCGGCTAACTGACTGTCTATATTCCTAATATGTCACTCCTTGTTCAGTGTGGGAGAA
Organism: Myodes glareolus; assembly: GCF_982192425.1. Lineage (NCBI taxonomy): Eukaryota > Metazoa > Chordata > Mammalia > Rodentia > Cricetidae > Myodes > Myodes glareolus. The sequence continues at coordinate 38,811,870 of NC_142043.1, forward strand.
GAATCTGCAGTAAAAACTGGTGACCAGAAACTTCCTTCATATGGAAACCTCTCCTCTTGGCTGTTCAATAAGATCAGGCTGAACTGGCTAAGGGAGAAGTGTGGCTAACAATCTCTGCCTTGGGAGAATACTTAGTGACTTGGGTGGGTTAGTGTCCTGCTATTGCTGCTGCTGCTGCTATTTCTTCTTCTTCTTCTTCTTCTTCTTCTTCTTCTTCTTCTTCTTCTTCTTCTTCTTCTTCTTCTTCTTCTTCTTCTTCTTCTTCTTCTTTTCTCCTTCTCTTTCTTCTTCCTCTCCTTCTCCTTTTTCTTCCTCCTCCTCTTCCCTTCTTCCTCTCTTTCTCCTCCTCCCCACCTTCTCTTCCTCCTTCTCCTCTTTTCCCTCATCTCCTCCTCCTCCTTTTTTCTTCCTTCTGTGCCCTTCTACACCCCACTCTCTGCTTTGCCCACCCTATGAAGTCAGAAGCTTCTCTGGAATGAAGCTCTGCTCGCCCTCTAAGTCAGAGGCTCCCAGAAGACACTGAGTTTCTGAATGTTTTAGCTTGACTGTAAGCACATCAGCAAGCTGCAAGTACCCCACCCCCACCCCAAAGAGGCAACTTCTCCTTTGTCTGATGGTTCCTGGTCCACTCAGAGCCTCCCTACCTGCTTTGTATCTTCATACGAGGAAAACCAAAAGAGGGAGAAAAAATAGGAAGAGAAACAGGAGAAAGAAAGGACTGGGGTTGGGTGGGGAAGCAGGGGGAGAATATGAGAGAGGAGGAGGGAGCAGAAGTGAAAGGAAGAATACAGAGAAAGGATTGGAGGAGAGGAAGGGAGGAGAAGTAAGGGTGGAGGAAAGCGAATCAGATGCCGGGGAGGAGCCTGTGACTGGAATGGGCAAGCTGTTTGTGCGGAGGAGAGGCAGGGAGGGCTCCTTCTCCACAGTCTGCTCCCTCTTGCCCTTCCTCTGTCACTGCTCTCCGCTGTGGCTGTCAGGACAGTCGGGGTTCAGATCACTGAAACCCTGCTTCACCTGCTCCAGCTAAAAATGCCAGAAAGATACACCGGCCCTGTCTCTTAAAGTTCAGAGATAATCTGGGTCAGACTGGTGAAGGGTACTTCCTCTGTCCTCCATGGAAGGGCCTCCCTGAGTGTGTGGACTCCGTCCTGGGGATTAGATTTGTGGTTGTCTCAGGAAGGCTTGACAAAGGAAGAAAAACTGTATTTATCAGAATACATTGTAAGCATGCATGACATTCTGAAAAAAAAAAAGGCACCAATAGTGACTGTCTTCAGGGTAAGCTTTCCATTATTGCCCAGAACTAGACTGATCTCCCTTGGCTGGACTAGCCCTGAAGGCATACACCAAGCCAAGGATGACCTGCTGTGAGTCTGTCCTTGGGCCTCCTTCCTTCAGACCTGTGGCTGAACCCAGTGTTGGAACAGGTCAGTCCTTCCCAAACCCGCTCCACACTGGAGCAAGGGTGGAAAGACACCTTTAGCTGTCTTGCAAAGCTAGGTCTTAGCATCCATGGATCCACCGTGTGGCCTCGACCTGTCTCCCCATTGTAGGGAGCCTTGAAATTGGCACAAGAACACCCCAAGATTACCTAGCCCTCCCATCCCACGGCAGTCACTCAGGGTTGCGGTCATTCCTGTCTGTGCCTAACTGGATCTTTTGCTTTTGTTAATTACCAGCTCATCACCGCTGCCCGGTGGCTGCCTGGCACAAGGCCTTCCAGGAAAGGGCACCCAGAAGGGTGAGGTAGACTATTAGGAAACCGCGCAGTTCCTGACCGGACAAACCCTGTTCCCAAACCATTCGTCTGGATCACGGTTAAAACTCAAAGAGCTACAGCAGATGCAGCTCCACCGCTGCCCCGCTAAGGCATCTTGGGAAAGAAACTTGATATAGCAGGCTCATCTTCGAAACGGGTCGACAACTATTTCCCAGAAGAAAGCCTGACCCAGATCCCTGCAAGCCCTGGCAGAGAGAAGGCAAAGTCTAAAGAGGGGGCATCACCCCAGAGTGCCCAAAGGGCTGTTCTCCAGGGAAGAGTGGAAAATACTGGAAGAAGAGATGAAAAAAGAAGGGAGAGATTCTGTGTGGGGTCCCATGGAAGGAAAGCGGCAGCAAAGGGGTTCAAGCACTCACATCAGTAACAAAGGTCAGCCACTGTCTTCTGAAGTTAGTGCGACAACCATTCTGAGTTGCATGAAGACATCCAGGAAAGGGTAATGACAATGACCAGGATGCCCTCAAGGCCTGTTGACAGGGTTTTCAGTCCTGGAGTAGGCGGTTAGCAGACTTGCTTGCTTGCGCTGGCAGGGTCAAGATCAGCGTGGTGACAGGCCAGGCTCTTAGGACACTGACAGCATTCTCTGGTGTGCAGGGCCCAGGAAGGGCAGCATATGAGAAAACCCTGCCCTATCCTCTCTCTCAGGAAGCACCAGGTTGATAGGTGTGATGCCCTAGATCCCATCCCTCTGTCGAACTGAATGCCTGGGGATTTGTCTCAGTGGACATTGTTCTGTAGCATGTGTGTGTGTGTGTGTGTGTGTGTGTGTGTGTGTTTGTGTGTGTGTGTGTGTAGTGTGTGTAGGGGGATGGGATGAGATCCCAGACCAGGCTCTGTCTGTGAAGAACTCAGAGCAGGTCAGCAGCTCTAGACCGGGTGTAGGTAGTGGCCTCATCTAGATTGAATGTGAGGTTAGACAAGGAGAGAAAGCCTGCCTTGTGCAACAACGTGGGAGACTTATGTGCAGCCACGGTACTAACATTTCATAAGGGTTTGGCACGTTTGCAGAAGGCTTCTGGCTTACGGCCTAGCTCTGCACTTCCTGTTCATAGTTCCCCAGATGTGTCACGGCAGGATTAAAGCCCCAAGAGGGTTCTGACACAGGCGTCATCAGGAACCCACTTTCTCTGGGTCGCCTGACAAGATGTGAGCTGTCGCTCCTGTGCCGCCCCCCAGACCCTGCCCAGGGCTCTCTTAGAAGGAAAGAAACAAGTAATGCTGTCCAGGACTGACCACAAAAGGGAGTTTTGTTTTAAACAGCCAGCATCAGGCCAGCAGACTTCATCCCAGGAAGAACCACTGCTGGATGATTGTCAGAGTTCCTGGTGCCCCGAACCATGAACCACACTGACGGTAAGATGGCTCGCTTCACTTTAGGGTTTTCTGTCTTAGTATTTTTCCTTCTTTGTCGGGTGAGTAGAGATGTTTTACTTAGACGCCGATGAGCTGGTTGGGAGGGACAAATAGAACCAGAGCAAAGATAACATTGTTCTGTTCGCTGAAAGCAGATGTGGGGTTTCTTGATAGTCCGCGTCTCTGTGGGCACACTTACCATAAAGATGCATCATGTATGAGCATGCTAAGATCGCCTGTGATTAGGTTTCATTATGTGGGAGATTAACGATGAAATACACGGAAACTGTGTGGTATAAGTGCATCTAGGGCCTATGTGCACACTCCTTACCAGTTCAGTTCACATCACTTACGCTATGCTACCTGTATGTTATAATAGTCTTGGCTTTGCATCAGTGGTGATGGTTATAAGGGGAAGGGCGTTTTGTGAGGTCGTTTGAAATGCCGCCGTGGACGTGAGAACTGAGGCATCACTTCACCTTAGTGGCCACTGTTTAGAGGGGCGTTCTCTCTCACGCGAGAGTTTGCTGAGGGCCCTGCGTAGTTATCCCCGGCGCTGCTGGTTCCCTGCGAAGTCATTATGTACTCTAAAGGCAACACTTGCGCACACTTCCTTCAACGAGGTTTAAAACATGTTGCACCTTAAAACCATGTGCATGCCTTCCTCTTTGTTTCGCTATGGAGACAGAGTCTCACTATGTAGCTCTCTGTTGGGAAGTAGTGTATATGGCCATAGAGAAGACTGTGTCTGTACTCTCAATGAGGAGTACCAGTTTTGCCCTGATTTTTTCTTGGACGCCTTAACCTTGTATCTCTGATCCCTACAGCAACAACAAAAATGGGGCAGAGCCAGAAAGAATAAAGACAGAAAATAAGAAAATAAAGTGAGGGAGGGGTACAAAATTAAGTTTACTGTCTTCAGTTTGATTGAGGTTCACAGATTCCCAAGTTATTTTGTGAACGACACTCGTTTCGTGCTGTGTTGGTAAGCTTTTGGATTGCTAGAAGGTGGGGAGGAATTCTCCCCAAAAGTGAAGACAGTCAAGGACCGAAGTGTTTGGTATGTGCCAGCATTTACGAACTGGCTGCCTGTGGGTTGTGTGTTCAGCGCCAATCCTCCATGTTCACTGTAAACAAGATGATCTGTTGGGAAGCGAGGAAACGAGAATCGTCCAGAAGGTTGGGGAATACTTTCTGAGATTATCATGCTCTTTCTAGTAGCGTAAGTCATTTTTGAAAGATTCATATAGTCATTCTCAACCACACATGCACATAACACTTTGGGCCTGTAGACCTTATTGGCATAAGCCTGACAGTTAAATTAGAAGAAAAACTTGACTGCCATTATTAAGCAATGGTGAAAGTATGTTTCTAGAAGATACCTTTCAAAAACTGACAGACAGTACTTGTTCACTGTTACACAGGTAAGTATATACAGATAATAAAAGATAGACAAGAACAACACATACTTGCAAGAGGAACACGTGAGTGAGCCGTTGCACATCCTTTGTCTGAAATGATGCCTGAAGGTTTCAGTCTGGATTCAGAGATTTCAATGTTGTGGATAATGAAGACTCGATGACAGAAGACTGTGTAAATATTTCCAAACCAAAAAATTTCCGACATTCAAACCATTCTGGTAACAAACATTTCAGATATGGGAGATTTAACCTGTACCACTAGTGAGTATCTTGCTTTCTGAATATGTCTGCATTTTTAAGAAATAAAGCCATACTACTTATATTTTATTACCCTAATTTACCTTCTAGCAACATAGTGTGAGCAACTTTTCATAGCAATGGACTTCTTTATATTAGAACTTTAGGGGTTGGGGAGATGGCTCAGTGGGTAGAGAGAGAGCTCACAGTGCAAAGACAAGGAACTGCATTTAGTTATCCAGTACCCATGAGAAAGCTGGTGTACCAGCGACTGTCAATGACTCCAGCACCAGGGAGACAGACAGGCAGGGCCTGGGAGCTCACAGGCCAGCCGGTCTAGCCAACTGAAGAGTTTGAGGTTCAGTAAGAAACCCTGTCTCAGAATTGGGGTGGAATAAAAAGGTAGCGAAATGGTTAAGGAAGACACCAGAGGACACGCTCTGGCCTCCACACATGTCCAAGTGTGTCACTGCACACATGCTGAGCCCCGCAAGCCTTTAAAAGATGCTGCAAATCTTATTTGATCTATTTGGCCATGAGACATTGTTTTCTTCTCTATTATCAGCTCTGTGAAAAAGAACATCCTTGCGGTTGAATCTTTTTGCATCTTCTCGTGAATATTGCCTTGGGATAATTTCCTAGAGGGAGAGCCCAGTGTTTAATTTATCCTAGGAGTGCTCTATGTAAGTCCCCATCCCCTGTGTATGAATACAATCTAGCAACATTGCCACTAGCCCTGATTTCATCTATCTATCTGTCTATCTATCTATCATCTATCTATCTATCTATCTATCTATCTATCTATCTATCTATCTATCTATCTATCTATCTATCTAAATTGTGCTAGCCTGAACAATTGGCAATGGGCATTTTTCATTGTGTTGATTAACTTTGGGAAAGAAAGCCTTTCTGGAAACTGGCTTCTCTATCCTTTGGGTTCAGTTTATCTTTTTCTTCTTCTTCTGGTTATTTAACATCAAAGTAGTGACCTTTTACCGTAACTTCTGCCAACCCAGTTTCAGAGGTCTGTGACCTCCTTTGAAAGTGTGTTAAGGGAGTGGGGCTTGCTTCTTTTGCTCTGACTTTTACCTGTGGTGGTGGGGGAACCACCTCATCTTTGTGGTTTTATCTCGTCTTTAAAGTTGACTTAGATTCAGGAGCAGCCTTTGCTCTGCTCCAACCGCACGTGGAATGCTGGAGATAAAAACAGTGTCCAACTTGCCATTTTGTCGTCCTTCTGCATTTAGGACACCGTGCCACCCCCTCACAGGCATCGTCACCATCTGTATGCTTTGTTTTTGTTCTTAAATCATCCCAGATAGGGCTTTTCTGGGGTGACCAGATTGAGGTTTTTTTGCTTGTTTGTTTGTTTTTTCTATTGAGTGTGCCTGTGAAGTTCTTAACGGGTGTTTCTAAGCAAGGAAACGTACGCTTGACCGGAGCGTGATTTGAGGGGGAGGAGAACAGAGAGGTTGACTCTCTCCCCAGCCCTCATGTGCTGATCAGGACCTAGCAGATGTTTGTCCTGGGGGATGAGAGCTTCCGCTGGCCAAAGCAAGTGCAGACCTAAGACCCAGCCGCCATCCCTTTTACAACCACACAGGGAGGAACCATTATTGCTAGCTTGTTTTGAAGATTAGGAAGCTGAGAGGCATAGAGAAGTGACTTGGGTGAATCTCATCAGAAGTTGGTACAAGAGGTAAGATTCTTGGTGCAGACAGCCTTACTCTGGAGCCCCGCGGACTCAGGGAAGATGCCATGACATGTGGTTCTGGGCGACTGCAGTCCGTGTGGTTCACTTAGGTGTGTGTGCACGTCATGGGTTTTCTCTTACGTTCTTTTTTAAAAATACATGGTATCCCATATTTTTCTCATGAACTTAAACATCACCAAAGATGAATCCCAAAGCTGAAACTTTATGAGCCACATTCGCACAATGGAATTCGCACAAATGGAAAATTCCACTCAGGAAACTTTGCTTCATACAACAGGTTACTCAAAGCATTCTGCCAGATAGTGTGCGGGAGATGTAGGTCAAACAAGTGGATCTCGTGTCTAAGATCTTGCCCTCAAGGTGTCTTTTTATTTTCACGCACGTAGTCCAAGATGTGAAGAGAAAAAAAATCCCACATACTCAGACACTTTTATCCTTGGCCAGGTAAAAGGTACTCATTATTTTTCTCCTCTAGAGCCAGAGGAGCAAGCCAAGACCCAGAATGTCAGTAAATAGCCCACCACACAACCCATCAACCTCTATCAAGTGTGCTTAGCTTCAAACCCACGGACCACGGGTCTTGAACAGCTGAACCCTAATGTTCATGCTTCTTGCATCAAAAGTCCTGAGATCATACATAGTTCTGCTGCCTTGGGAGGCGTTGAGGCAGCAATCTCAGGCAAGTTGGCCTTCCCGTGGAGGTGAGGGAGAGCTCATCCTTAATTTCTCTGAGTTGACAGGGGCTGAATACCCTGTCTGGGTATTCACTTTATCTCTTCAACGTAAAAATGATAGGTGCTTAAAATAGGCGGGAACCTGTTTTCTGCTTCCATCTGCAGAGCCTCCATGTCATCACTACGGAAGTTCAGAGACTCCCTGAGAAGGGTAGGATGAGGTGCAGGCTTAGGAGTGGAGTCAGTTATAGTTTCTCAGGAGCAGTTTCTCTGTCTTCGCTCTGCTTAGCTGTCCTGGTTATGATATGGGCACGGACACAATTATAGTGGATTTTTGTTTACTCTTGGTTAAATATTTCCATGAACTGTTGGAATTTTGAATATAAATAACTTACTAGCAGTGTTGTGGATTGGATGCAGGGCCTTCTACATTCTAGGCAAGCAGTTGTATCCCTGAGTTACATCTCCAGCCCAAACAAAACCTTGTAATTTCAAAGTAGGATACCTAAGTACTAACAGCAGATGGTTTATTGGTCTTTATACATCTCCTTCATAATTGTAACTTCCGGGATCATCTAGATGGAAAGAATATTGTGTTGCTACTGATTTTCTTTTTAAGTAGTAGGTGACACACAGTTTACCTACTTCTGCGGTTTAAGAGCCTGTTCAGCAAAGTGTCCCTCACCTCTCTCCTTTCTGCCGCCCCTTCTTTCTCTGGTCTTTCGTGACAGCTGCTCTCCTGGGGGCTGTTTTATCAGTGCCCACTACTTCCTCACTTCTAGGGTACACCATTATGTACCCTGTCCCATCTCTGTGTCTAACAAGCTGTGTTTTAACTCCTTGGAGGTCACTGAAGTTTTTTGTAGCCTTTTGCTGGCCTCATCAGGATTGCAATGAATAACAACAGCTTGCCCCTATCACTTTGCAGAAGTTCAAGCACACGTACCTGTAGGCCAAATGCGTCTCAGACTTCCCCAGTAAGCGTGAGCGCATGTGTGTGTGTGTGTGTGTGTGTGTGTGTGTGTGTGTGTGTGCGCGCGCATGTGCGTGTGTGCTCACTCTTACATGCATGTATGGAGGCCAGATGTTGATGTCAGGTGACTTTTTCCATTGCTCTTCTTCTCATTTTTTTTTTTTTTTTGAGACAGGGTCTTCCCTTCTACCTGGAGTTTGCTGTTTTGGCTAGAGTGCCTTGCCAGCAGGTCCCCAGGACCCACCTGTCTCTGCCCCATTCAGTGCTGGGGTTACAGGTTCCTGCTGCCCAACCTAGTTTTTATGCATCCCTGGGACATTTGAACCCATGTCCTCATGCATACGTAGCGAGTGCTTTTCTCACGGGGCCATCTCCCAGGTCCTTTAAACTAAATCTTGTTGAAGGGAAAAAATGTGAATTCACTGTGTTTTATTATTTCTTCAAAACTCCAGTGTGTTTTAAAACTGTCTCAGAATATGAATGAAGCTGGACATCCATTCTCTTGGCTGCAAAATCTTCTTCATCATGACTTCTAGTCACTTAGCAGTTAGTTTTTCAGGACTTGCTGTGTGTGTAGCCAGAGGACACCAAGGTAGGTGAAGGGGATCTGGCCACTGCTGGGCAGATGTGTGAGCCGGAGGACATGTGGTGATTACTATGAAAGACTCAAGGGCTGTTTAGTCAACTAGTGACTGAGAGCTGCCTTAGTCTAATAACTGAGTCTTCTTGAGGGGAAAGGATGAGGTGTCAGGCATGAGATGGAGCGTAGAGGGAGGGTATAACTTTGTAAAAGTTCTGGTTGAAGAATCGGGCACACACCCATATTCTAGTTCTCAGAAGTCCGCGGCAGAAAGATCCCAAACAAATCTGAGACCAATGTATCCTACATAGTGAGAGGAGATCCTGTCTCCAATTCAACAATCAAGTAATGTCTATTTGAGGACTATCTCCTCAAATAGACGTTACTTGATTGTTGATAGTCTGACATGGTAGTGAAGGGCTGGGAGTAGGTTATCAGAAGAACTGGGTACAGAGACCAAGGACAGATCATGGTGGGCATTAGGACAGAGATAGGATCCTGGACTTTATTGGGAACTTCAGATGGACTTAGGTTGTAGGATGGGATGATGGAGTGGGAGCGTCCACACTTAAACCTTGGGGACTGCACTTGCTTCCCCGGGTAATACTAGACCCTATGCACCAGCACCCACTGCTTTTACCTCAAGAGATCATGACTGGGGTGATGCTGGGTGAAGGACCTGTGCTTTACCAAGCCCTGACCTCAGCATAAGACAAATGATAAAAGCTTTGTCTAAAATGGCCATAGAGGCGTTTTTATTAAAATAAATTTTATGTTTCCTAGAAGTGAAGCTTCTCTTAACAAACAGCATTCTCATCTATTGCTAAACTGACTGACCATTTGACATAGGTCATTGTCAGCTTTGCCTTCTGGTCCAGGGAAGGGGACAGGAGTTATTTCTGAGAAGTGACTCTCTGGGCGAATTGCCAGTTCTCGACTCCTCTCTGTGCTTGGCACTGTGCCAGGCTTTACAGGTGGGAGAGGAATGGGAGTATACAAAAAGAAAAAAAAGAAAAAAAAGGAAATTGCAAGCAGCTGTCAATCTACCCTGAGCCCAAACTGGCTGCTGACTACCAACAGCCACACGTACTACATGAACGCAGAGGGGTAGTGAGGAGGGTCCTACCACCTTGGGGGTACCAGATAAAACTTAGACCTAGTGATCATGGCTGCTGATCCCACTGAGATTCTGCTTGGTGTTGTAGTATCCTCAGCATCTCAAGACCTGGAGACATCTGTGTGTCATTCTTTAGATCCTTGTCTATAGCTGGGGGTGGGGCTATGGTCACCTCTTCCTCAACACCACTGCATGGACAAATAGGGAGGCCAAGACTTCCCGACTTCGGTGAACAACGAGCATGGACGATTATCCTTTAGAGCTGAACAAAATTTCTAGGAAGTCCTGCCGACCACAGAGAGAGTGAGCTGGAATTCTCTTACAAGTCATCCCTCCCTCTGGACCATTACCGTGGGCTGATTTACTTATGAGTCTACCGTGCTGGTTGGGTGTGGGCTGGACCAGGGCTAACATTCCTAGTGACTCTAACTAAGCCCAGAGATGCTTCGTGTTATGAAAGAGACAACATGGTTTTGATCAGACACCCAGACCCAGCTCTAAGGCGAAACTGTCCTAGGTGATCATTTGTGGCCAGGGAAGGGTAGAGTTAATGTGTCTGTGTGTGGGAGTGGGGATGTTTGGGATACAGCTGTCAGTCAATGTGACCCTGGGGAAGCAGTGATGGGGCAGGTTTCTGCAGATCCAGGTGTACCTGGGTAGCGAATGGGTAGTTGTCAGGATAGCTAACATTGTAGCAGCTTCACTTTCTGGTCCAGGGAGAAGGACAAGGGTTATTTCTGAGAAGTGACTCGGTAAGCAAATTCCAAACGCATGACCCAGACAGAACTGCCCCAGGCAGACTCAACAGAGGCCTCAAGGCGTCATGGACAGCTCTGAGTGACAAGGTATAGGGACATTTCAATGGTATTTTAATAAATAAAGACTGCCTGAAGATCTGAGAGTAAAACAGCCCCGCTGGTCAGCCTTACAGACCAGATTATGATAACATACACCTTTAATCCCAGTAGCCACAATGATGCGCATCTTTAATTCCAGTGCTGCATGCCTTTAATCCCAGCCCTAGAGAGGAATATAGGATAGGGGAGAGACAGCTCTCAGACATATAGTCTCATTCAGAGATTTTGGGAGACAGGATCGCCCTTTCAGAGTAGATTGAGGTAAGAGCCAGTGACTGACTATTTTGCTTTTTCAGATCTTCAGACTGAACCCCAATTTCTAACCCTGGGTTTTTATTAATCGTGCGTCAACGAGGTAAGAGGAGTGTAGTCGCCTCTGGTTGTCTGCAGGGGACTGGTTCCTGAGGCACCAAAGTTCAAGAATGATCAACCTATTATACAAAACACATCTCCAGACAGTTCTTTGTACTCTACACTGTTTCTACATAGCCTAATATCTATACAGTGTAAATGCTACACATATGTTATTATACCAGATGGTTTACAGAATAGGGACAAGATAAAACATCTGTGCATGGTCAGCACAGACATATTTGTTTCAAATATCCGCCCCCCCCTCCGCCTGCCCCGTGGTTGTCTGAACACATGAAGGTAGAATGTATGGCTATGAAAAGCCAATTGTTTTCAAAACCAGAGTCCAGGAAACTATAAAGCTTGACATGTATCTGTAGAAAGTGTAATCGAAACACATACTTTAGGATTTAGGGATTCTTGGTGCTTGGTTTCCCTCAACCCGTGCATGATGGTTGTTTAGCCTTTGATCCCCGTGTGTTGATATTCAAAGGCAGGGTCTCCTAGAGATACTTAAGTTCTGAGCTTGATGCCCTCATACATTCGATTAGCACAGAAGCTAATTCGAAGCTGCCTAGCTTTCATTTGGCCACGTGCCTACCCAACAAGAAGCCAGGTAGGTGCTGGCAAGCCCGGAGCTGAGCTGTCACTGGCCAGAAGATCTGCAGGTACCCGGACCTTGTACTTCCAGCCTCCAGACCCATGGGAAATATTCATTTGTTGTTTAAACCACTCTGTCCATGGTCACTTGTTACAGCAGTCACAACAAACTGAGACACCATGCCTCATCAATTCACAATGACGATGTGAACAGATTTAAATGATAATAATAATAAAAGAATCTCAGCAGGGATTTCTGCCGAGGTTTGTCTGAACACTACCAGAAGCAGCCAAAGAGCAAGCGATGACATTGTTTTAATGCTATGGGACATTGTTCTAGTGCTATGGCAGCACATTTACGTACTTTGTGGGCGCCTGGCTCATTTACCATTGGGACAGAGGGTTGTTAGTCTTGAACATGGCTTTTCTATAGAGACACTGAACCTCTTGACACTAGATTGGTTGCTCTTGTCTGAGGCTAGCAATGGGGCTGCTCAGACATTGCTCCCCAGAGCATAGCCCAACGTAACCACAAAGCCAACACATTCCAGAGCCATAATTATGCCCCCAGAGGTTGATGTTGCCTCTATAATTGTAGAACTTGACTGGAAATCATGAGTCAACCACTCTTAAATGCTTTCTGGCCTACAGCTTTATTTGCTGGCCTGTTGACCTCTCTGGCTGCTCTGGGGATGGATGAGTGGGCATCTAGTCTTGGAAGCTGCACCTTCTAGCCTAGCCTCTTGGCCTAGGGACTACTTCGCCAGGAAGTCCCAGAACAAAGGGTTCGCAGACATCCAGCTCCTCCATGTGACATCTGGGAGCTCTTAAGGCATTGCTTACATTTCTCCCACGGGTTTTGTAATTTTCAGTTTCTTCCTAGGGAAACTGGGATTTGAGGATAGGAGTCATGTTTCTTGGGAAAATCAACAGAAGACTTCGGATTTGAAAGCTGGTATTTTGGACTCTCAAACTTTGCAGAAGTGACAAAATGATCGAAGGAAAACAAAGAGTAGTTTGTGAATGTATTTTTAAAAAGTAATTTTACATATTTTTTATGGGTATGAACATGTGTCTGATGAATATATGTGCTCCTGGAAGTGACTAGAAGGTGTTGACTCCTTTCATAATTACCATAGCTGTGAGTCACCACCACATGGGTGCTGGGAACTGAATTGAGACTTCTGCAAGAGTAGCAGGTACTCTTAACTGCCGAGTCCCCATAAAGTTCATCTTTTAAGAGAGGTATTGAAGCTTTTGAATTTGTAATGGGGTTACATCTTGAGAAACTGAACATAAATTGGAACTGTTACTGGACAGTGCACACAATTCACTGGCCTTGCCCAACCCCGCTGCTCGGAGCACAGCATACTCTCGAGTGTCTGTTGATTGACAACCTGGCTGATTGGAAATCTTGCTGCGGCTGCCCAACATTGGTTAAGTATGACATTGCAAATCAGCAGCCCAGCAAGAGATCCAAATTCACAACACCGAGTACAATGTCTATTGAAAGAGCATCGGAAGGTGTGAACTGCGAGCTGAGACCCTGTGACTCTGAGTCAGTCTACAGGAGAACAGTGTCTGGGCCATAAGTTTTCCAGCTTGCTAGCACCGAGCAGATTCAGGCTTCCTTCGAACAACCCTGGTGGATATTACCCCCACTGGCACCTGTAAATAAGCTATCTCTTTAAAAAGGTATCACGTAAAAGTCTTATTTTTAAGTCCCAGAAAGGATCAGCAGAAAGCCTCTGAGAAGTTTGACAGCAATGTGTGCCCACACCAGTGTGCACTTTGTTTAATAATAAAGTATACATCCGGGCATCATGGGAAACCCACTAGCAATTTCTGTGGAATAGTTAAACAGATTCTACTAGAAGGGGGGAGGCAGAAATCTGGTCTCATCGCCTTTGTCTTAGCTAGTCACTAAGGGACACTCATTTCTCAGGATTGATTCTACCCTGTGATTGCACTCAGCAGCGACAGGAGGAATATCGAAACTTCTTTGACTTCAAATGTGAACCTGCGACAACTACCTGTTTGAATCAGTTTCCCTCAAGGTTTAATCGCTTTTCTATATGAGTTCCTGGGCTGACTCAGAGGGAAGAAGAAAGGCTACAGTGTTTGCTATTGTAGGCCTGAGGGGAATCACAGGCAGTGGGGATCATCAGCCTCACACTGAGACTTCCCCCAAGGTGATGCTTTTTAACAATTTGGCAGGGTCCTGTGCCCTAGATGCAGAAACTAGGTTGTGTGCCCTAGCAGACAGAAACTAGGTTCACAGGACTGTGTCACACAGCTGGAAGTCAGGCAGAGGAGGCAGGCCCTTCTTGTAGGGCAGGATTCACACCTAATTGTCCCAGTGAAACTTGAACTCTCTTCCTGGGGTGGCCTCGGTCTGCAGCAACGGATAGGAAACAGTTGGGATCAGATCCAGGCAACATCGCTCACTCTCGCTTGCCCATTTGCACCCAGTCCTGGCTGCGCTTTTTGGAAATCAGCTGAAGAACCTTGAAAACACTAAAGCCTGGATCTCACCCCCAGGGGGGTTTGTGCATGGACGGGCCTGAGCGCAGCCTGGGTTTTCAGGACTCTGTGGTTATACTGTGCGGCCTTCGCTGCACAATATGGCTTGGGAATCACTGACCCGGGAGTCGACAGCTATTAAGCCAGTCAATTACCCAAGTAAACAAGGAGCAGGCTAAATCAAGCGTGTCTAGAGGGATTGCCAAATACTGCCTGCTGGGGGATATTTAAGTCCGTTTCTCAGAAGACCTTGGCCCTGGAAGTTCTGGAAAGCTAGGACCTGCTGAGTGTGCTCCTCACTTCCTCAGGAACTGCGAGCATTAGGCATGTGAACAGGGCGGCTTGGGTTCATTTGACAAACACTTCAACGTCTGATTTCCTTAGCTGGATAGAAAATATCGTTAAGTGTCTTTAGCAAGCAGCAGGGAAGAGAAGAGAACACAGGCAGAGCAAAGCAGGGTTGTAGAGGGCCACAGGCAGGGTGGGGCTCAAGGTGGTGAGCCCTGCATTGTTTCAGGGACAGAGTTTGGGAGTGTCCTAAAACCTACTTTGGGAGTCTCAGGGGTCAGGAGATAGGGACTTGGGAGGAAAGGGAGGATGGGGAGGAGGAAGAAGAGGGAGGAGGAGGAGGAGGGGGAGGAGGGGAAAGGGAAGGAAGAGGAGGAGGACGGTATTCTAAGAGGAAATTGCAAGGGCAGGCCAAACGCTGGATGCTGGGGAAGGTCACAAGGACACTTAATAACTATAGCCACCTCAAGGACAAACTAAGAGACTTGTTTGAAACGGAAGGCCCAGGGCTGAGAGAAGGCTCGGTAGGTAACACGCTTGCCATACAAGCACATGAGTTTCCATCCTCAGAACTCGCGTAAAGCCAGCTGCAGTAGTGTAGTTCTGTAATCTCAGTGCCCTACAGCAAGATGGGAGACAGACGGGAAACTCCGTGGAAGGCCTCTGGCCAGCTAGCGTGGACTGTGCAGCCAGGAGCAACAAGAGACCCTTTTCACAAGTAAGCTGAAGAAAAGGCTGGAATTCGAGGCTATTGTGGTGCCTCCATATGTGTGTGCACAGAGGTGGGAGAGAAGGAACTGGAGAGAGGGGAGAGGCCTCAGCTTGGCATTGACTAGGCAGGGGGGTGGTCTGACTTCTCCTAGTACTAGGCAACCCCATTCATTGCTTCCTCTCTCCTTCCCTCTAGCTTCTAAATACTTCCTCTGCTCTTAACCCCACTCCTAAGAAGCAGAGGGCCCTTCTTCTGCCCCTGCATCATCTTGGTGCTGCGAGCAGTGGCAGCAAAGACCTGAGGACAGAAAGCAAGACTGATATTGGAGGTTGGGTAGTAAGTGCCACAAGGATTGTGCAGTGCTGGGCGACACTGACTCATCGGGAAATATGCCAATGACTGTTTTATTTTCCAAATACAAGAAAAAAAGTGTGGGAATCAGCCAGATTTGGGCATGAACAGAAAATATTTTTTTTTGCTTTTGAATGTTTATCAATATATCCTGTGAGAATTTTAATTATAGGAAAGTGCTTGAGTGGCAAAGTGGGCAGAGAGGGGGTAAGAAGGGGAGGGAGAGAGAGACTGATTTTCCTGTAGCTGAGATCTCTCTCTCTCTCTAGCTAGATCTGGTTATTCAGTGCCTGACATTGTTTTAGAAGTGTTGAAGGACACAAAAGAAGAAAAGAATGGTTCTGGACTCCTCTCTCCTGTCTGGGTTTTCTGCTTTTCACTGGTGAAAGGGGTGAAATCGCGTTAGCCAGCCTGACCCTTGGAATCATGACATTTTCCACGTCAAATTTGCATGTTTGTAGTTTCTCGATTCCACTTCCTCGTGCTCTGTTGTTGAATCCTAATTCCCTTGTGACATGCATTTGGCTGGATTTGAAAGACTCTTACATAAATAAGGAATAAAAAGAAATCACGCTCAGAAGGTGCTGTTTTACCACACAATGAAGGGTGGAAACCCAATGGCAGAAGGAAGCAATGTAGTGAAAGGTCTTGGGTATCTCTCTTCTCTTGGAAGGCTCGGAAGTTTTAATGAGGTGGTTTCAAATAATAGGTAATACTGTCCCAAAACTCCTTGAGCTAGGCTAGTGGGTCAGTGAGCTTCTAGCTGGCCACTTTTTCCCAGGGCTGGGGATTCCCACCACTGTGCCCAGTTTTATTTGCATAGGTGCTAGGGTTGGAACTTAAGTGCTTGTGCTTGTATGGCAAACACTTTACCAACTGAGCCGCCCCAGTCCCCATTAGCTGCTTCCCCCGCCCCCCGCCAAGCTTCATGCCCAGTTTTAGATAAACAATCACTTCTTTCTTATTTAGAGCGCACCTGAAATCGTGACACTTTCCCTGCCAGCCTGTGGGGTAAGCAAACGATAACCACAGCAAAGTGTTTACTCTGTGACAGCTACCAATCAGCACAGGAAGCACACTGGGCAGTGCTGGCCGCCTCCTTAGGCTGCTCCAACCCAACTTCCAGGCAGCTGAAGGGATCCTCCCCCAGGGGCATTCAGCGCCTGGCAGCTTTGTGGACATCACAAAGTATAATGGACGCAAACATCACTGTTTGGTTTCTTTGGATTTCCTGGATCGCGAAACTGTTGCCAGCATGGGCCTTCAGTTACTTATAATTCAAAGAGGCGCTTTGGGACTGTCTTCCTGGCCATTTTCCTGCGTGTTCCCCCATCTTTAGTTTATTTAGATGAATGTAGGCAGATGTATTTCAGGCCTGGGAAGTCTCCTTAGGGAAAAGCTAAATGGATTTCTCCGAAAGGGTCTTTGAGTGTGGAAATTGCTGGGTAGAAAACATTTGCTCAGTCCCATGTTCCAAGCAAGCGCTTGTTTCAAGAGTCAATCTCGTTTATTAAGACCTTGGAATAGTATCGGAGTGCTTAAATCGAAATCAGACCTCTGGTGCGACAGAATGTGCATGTCCTTTCCGACAAAGAACCCCCTTTATGTCTCTACATAGGCACGCATAGATACACAGTAACCAAGTTTCTCCCTGTTCACGGCACCCAGTTGAAATTCCAATGCCTTAAACTTTCCTGTTTGGAAGAAATACCTTTATGTTGGGAGACATAAACAGACATTCTCATTCTATTTAAGCGTGGTGGGCTGGGCCCTAGGAAGAACAAACCAGGTTGAGAAGCTCAGAGCATTCTGCCCGCTCCCTAGCTTTAGCGAGGGGAGACTGATGCTTGGTCATCCCCAGGTGGTGAAGATTCTGTAGGAACTGGGAGTTGGGAGAGTTTCTGGGTGTTGAACACGTCATGAGAAGCCTGCCTGGCAAGGACTCTTGAGCCCCTTCCTACATACCTTGCCTTCTGTTTCTCACCATCTGGCTGCGCATCTGTGTTCTTTGTCATAGTCATAATTGTATGAGAAATGCCTGAACTGGTTTCCTATGTTCTGAAGCTATCCCAGACTGTGAGGAGGTGTCGGGACCTTGGTGACAGCCTAACCCGGGCAATCGGTATTTGCAGCATCAGAGATTGACTTTTGTGACCAAGCTCTCTGCTTCTGGAGTCTTCATGAACAATTGTCAATATCAGAATTGAATCGAATTGCAGAATACCCAGCTGGTGGCAGAGAATTCCTTGCAGGGCGATGGACATCTCCATGCATCTGGCCACAGACCTGTGCTGACAATGGGTCCACGGAAGCACAAGTGTTTCAAAAGACAAGAAGAAGACTTTATTTTACGTATGCACTTAGCTTTATCAAAATAACATAGAGTCAGCTCTGCACGTAGCAATTTAGGTATTTAAGGCATGGCCAGGAATAACTCTTCGTGTTAGCATTATTATAGATGATACCTGTCTTTGGCGAATTTAAACACAGTTTAAACGTAAGCTCCCACTGCACTTTCCAAACGTTCCTTTGTCTGTGGAGGGTTTTACTTTTAAAACACTCTGTGCTGCCTGAGGAAGCCTGGCTGTTCACCATGGTAACAAAATCACACTGCTCTTGGTCCGCCAAAAGTCAGAGAAGATGTGTAGTCTGTAGGTTATTGTTTTGAACTTAAGTACACGAGATTAATTTCTGGATGGAGACTCGGAGACAGTCTCAGAGAGATTCCACATTCATCTGTTATATTGGGAAATATGTGGTGAGCCTGGTGCCAGGTGGCTTTCTCCGCCCAACAGGGATTTCATTTGAAGGGACTTCACGGAAATCACATGATGAGCCCAGGCTGTTAGCATTTGGTTGACTAGATAGATTTTATTTCTTTTAATTTCCTAGCTACATTGAGCTTTGATTGGCAAACAAAAGCTGCAGCTTTTTAAGGTGCATATTATGGTGGCCCGATGGATTTATTTATTGTGAAATGAGCCCAGAAAATCAAGCCACTTGGCACATCATCTTATATGAGCAATCATTTTTTTTTCCCGTGGGCAGAACATTTATGACCAATAAATGCACAAGACGATGTCACTTATGACTTAAATCTCAACTGTCACCCACAGCTCAAGTTTTAAGATTTCACTTTGTGGGACTATTTTTCTAATTATCACTTTAATTTTCTTTTCTTTTCTTTTCTTTTTCTTTCTTTTTTTTTTTTTGAGAAAGAGCTTCTCTTTGTAACAGTATGAGCTGTCCTAGAACTCTTGTAGACTAGGCTGGCCTTGAACTCACGAAGATCCACCTACCTCAGGCTCCCAAGTGCTGGAATCGAAAATATGTGCCACCATACCTGGCTCTAATTATCATTTTTTAATATTTAGTGTGTGTATGCGTGTGTGTGGTGAATATGTGTGGTGCATATGTGTGCACATGTGTGGGGGGGTGAATGTGTGCGCCCATGCATGCACAGTTAGAAGCCAGAGGTGGAAGTTGGGTAACTGCGCCTACCACTCTATGCTTTAGTCTCTGAGACATGGTTTTTCACTGAACCTAGAGCTTCCCGTCTGGGGTAGACCAGTTGGCTAACACTTTGTTTTAACTTGTCTTCACCTTCCTGCCCTTAAACACTGCAGTTATAGACATATGACTCCATACGTGGATTTTACTTGTGTGCTGGGGATTTAAACCCAGCTACTCGCTCACACGTGTTCAGCAAGTACCTTACCCACTGAGCCATTCCCTTGGCACTGGCAGTGCTAATCTGAAGGTAGAGAAGCCTTTGCAGGGCCTGCCTGGCTGAAGGAGGTCATTAAAGGCTTGCCTTTGAAGTTTATGACTGCTCAGACTGTATTCTCTCAGTCTGGGCAGTTCAAAGAAACAGCAGTTTGGTTTCCATAGCAAACAGTTCAACTGAACAACGCAACGGATAGACTGGTGTAACCCTTGCTTTTGGGCCTGTTCTCGCTCCTTGTCCACATGGCCCTGCATTTCCCATCATAATGAGCTGAACTCTCTCCAGAACCATCACCCACACATAGTTCCTTAATTGGTTGCTATTGGGTATTTTGTCATAGCTGTGAGAAAAGTAATTCATCCAGTTGCCGAGTTTGTACCCTCTGACCCACATCTCCCATTGTCTCCCCGTGCCCAGCCTTAATTCCCATTCTTCTTTCTATAAATCATCCTTGTGCTCATTACTCTGTGTGGGAGTTCTGCGGCAGCCCGTGTGAACAGCTCAACCCCAAAGCCTTCCCCCGACTATCAGATCTTTCATTTACTGCCCTGTGCATTTGACCAAATAATTTCATCTGGCTACAGCAACCCACACTCCTTCGTGGTGTTTAAAGTGAAAGTATTTTCATATACAGCCTTTGAGGGATGTGTTGTATGAATATGTGTGAGTGTGTGGGTGTTGCGGTTATGGTGTGTACTGTTTATGCATTATGTTAATGTATATGTGGTGCGTATATTTCTTGTGTGTGTTGTGGAAGTGTCTATTGTATGTTGTTTTCAAAGCATGTGTTCTGTGTAGATTGCTTGTACTCTAATGAAATATTGTGTATTCTGTATGTATGTCTGCTGTTTGTCTTTTGAGTGTATAACATAAGTGTCTCATGAGTTTTGTATATGTAATATGAGTCTGTTGTGTAAATGAATATGTTGTGTACATTGGTACGGTGTGTGCAGTATATATTCTATATCTGATGAGTGTATGCAATCTAAAATATGGGTTCTGTGTAGTCCATCTGTTGCAAGTATAGTATATGTTTGGTGAGTATATATAGTATATGTTTCATGTATAGCGTGTTTTGTATGTTGTGTGTGGTATGTGTTTTGTGAGTGTGTATAGTGTGTGATGCATGTGTTATTATATAGTGCTTGGTAATGGACTTATTTGACTAGACGTTTGATAGATACTTGGTGGATGGGAGAGAGGATGTCATCCTGCCCAGGTGAGGCCCATAGTGCACATTCCCAGTGAACGGCCAGTTTCTTGAAGACCTACTTAGTGTTTATTTGTCTAGCCTTCAGCATCACACAGAGGGAGGCTGCAGTGGTGGGAAAAAGAGGTGGGATTAGATCCGGTACACTAGACACCTGCCCTCAAGGCTGGAGTTCCCCAGGCACACTCTCGCTTTCTTCCACACTCAGCTCTTCGCTCTCTGGCTCACTATGTCATTTCTCCTCCATCCCGGTGACCATGTGTTATTTGTCCGCACCTTGCACAAAGTGGGGATTTTGTCTGATTTGTTTCCAAATACAGTTCAAAGACAAGCACACTGCTTCATATGAATCATGGCCACAAGGAAGATGTTTCATGGCGAATATATCTTGTTTAAGGATAAGAATAAATGAGTTCCAAAAAGTCTAGCTCAAGCCAAGGGGTTTCGCCAAATGCAGGGGTTCTCACATCTGCTCAACAGCCTCCCAGGGCTACCCCTTTTGGTGCTCTCTTGCTAAGTATTCATCTAGTCTCACAGGGATTGTGGAGTTGGCTTCAGTGAAATATTGCCTACATCCTATTTGGTCCACGGCGATTCAAAAGCCACATTTCTCTTCCACTAGATATATGACCTGGCACATCTGATGTCACTAGGAGTTTGGGTCTCCAGCTAACCATGGGCCTTCCTAAGCCCTGGCTTCAAGTCTCCTGATCTCTCTCCAGGCCTCTTGAGAGTCTCTTGGCAGCTTCGGGCCCTGTCTGTGGTCCAGAAGCTTCGGCAGCATCTCTTCTTGCTGAGGGCAACTCTCCTAGTTGGGTGGCCGCTGTTGCAAACCAGTTGTAGCAGGTCTCAGTGAGTCTGTATTCTCTGAGGGGTGGATTCTCTCAGGCTCCTCTCAGGAGAGGTGGAATCATTGCTGGAGGTGGGGAATCTACTTTGAGATCTGAGCTCTTGCCTTCTTTTTCTATCTCTCCGTCTGTGAGTCTTTCCTGCCAGACTTGGGAGGGACCTTCCTGGATAGCTCTGTGGGAGGCAGACCTCCTGGCCCACTTTGTGCTCTGTTAACCTAATATTTTTCCATAGCTGTTGAGGTGTAAAGTCCAATTTGGGATGCTTAAAAGCATACTTGGGGAGGGGAGTTAGAAGCGTTGGTTAGTCAATAAAGTGCCTGCCTTGCAGGCACAAGGACCTGAGTTCAGATCACCAGAATCCACTTTAAAACTCTGGGCATGGCAATCCATGACTGTAAGTCTAGCTTTTTTGGGGGAGGGAGGTGTAAACAGAAGGATTCCTGAGTCTGACTGATCAGTCAGTCTAGTTGAATTGATGAGCTTCAGATTCAGTGAGCGACCCCGTCTCAACAGGTAAAGATGGAGAGAGATTCAGGAGAGACCCAATATCAACCTTAGACTCTACACTCACATGCAACAAGCATGCTGGCCCGAATGCAAAATTTGTCTTTTAGCAAAGGCCCACCTACTTTTGTGCCTCATTTCAACTCATTTAGGACTTCCTTTTAATTTATGCAATTTTAAAATTAGGCTGCTTCTTGAAATAGATATGTTCTAGGTAAGCGAGATTGGTCCTGATCCTCTTTTCCAACGTACATGCTACAGCTATTGACCTATTGTGGACTTGTACTCAGTGCTGGGCTTCAGAGCAGAACAACATCTTCTGTTCTATTCAGTTTCAAGTGCACACAACACGGTTTTTGTTTGTGGTAAGAGTAGTTGACATATGTACTTCCAGCAGCAAATTGAGATATCTTATAAATGTTTAGCTTATCAAAATAAAATACTCCTGGAGGCCCATGCTTAATACATTTGGATAAAACAAAATATTAATAAGATATTAACATTAAGAACAGGCTTTATTACTACTAGATCTGTAGATGAAAGGGCTAAGGGAAATAATTCTGAATGAGGTTAATATAATACTCTACAAACGAAAATGTAACATGGCCATTTAAAAAGGCTGCCTGTGAATGAAGTCTTAAGGACATATGGGAATCTGTCCCATGGAGGTCTTTTCTCCATTGACAGAAAGCAAAGACTGAGTGTTGGAGGACTTTGTAGTAGTTGATAGAGCTATGAGAGAAAGAGGGAAGAAAGAGGAAGGAATTGAAAGGGGTAAGAGGGAAATAAGAAGGGCTCCACTGTGTGAGATCATTCAAATAAATGTTCACCTGCCACTATACTGTTCCCCAAGCTGGGGAAAGTCTCCCTCATGTCTCTCAACGCTGGCAACTGGGTGACACTCCTGGAGGCTCTTCTTAGCTACCACACATCCATCTAAAACTCCCAGATTGTTTGCCACAGTGTTTCTTCTCCCTGGAACAATGTGTTAGTGGGAAAAGCACATCTTCCTTTATAATTTCTGCACCGGCAGGTACTCTTAGCTAGGATTTGTTTTGACACACACACACACACACACACACACACACACACACACACACACACACAATGTCTCCTTTCTCCTTGGGTATGGCCCATGATAACCTTGGTAGTTCTGTGATTGTTTCTTGAGTTTCCAAGGGAGTAAAGCAAAATTTTTCTAGCATGGGTCATGGGCAGTCTTGAAGATTTGTTCAGAGTGATGTCACACTCGTCAGTGGGACTCTCCATTGTGGCACGAACAGGGAAAGATAAGAAGGGGAATAGAGACAGGAGCACAAAATACCAGGTCTTCCCTGACCCACTGTGGCCCTTGCTGCTGAGATGTCAGCCGATGTGGTTGGGTTAATTCCTCCTACGGTTTGGGAAGTAGGGCTCACAGTGATGAGCAACAGCAACGCAAAAGTAAGACCTCATGGGGAAGTGCTGATTACCCGTTCTTGAAAAGAAAGATGAACAAAACTTAAGAGGGCCTGTGGTATGCCATCTCCCAGGGGCCACACCTATGCTAAAACACCCTTTTCTAGAGTCTGAAGGAAACAATCTCAGTGGACAGTACTCAGTGTACTCTTCCCAGGCTCTGGCAATACAGTGACTCTCTGGCTAGGCTGCATGCAGACATGCATTGATGGGATTGTTCCTAGAAGCTGGACTTGCATTGATGTAATTGTTCTTAGAAGCTGTGCACACCTCAGGAGGCCTGTTCTAGTATCGGTCCTAGACTTTGATTGACAACCTAGACTTCAGGATATCTCTTTCTCCTCTGTACACTGTCATGCCCAGGGGCCCTCTTAGGCCTGAGAAGCACCTTGTTCCAGTTTCCAAAACTCTGAAGAGCTCTTGGCTAAGTTTGCTCCCACCCACCTCAAAGGCAGGTGAGAAGCCTAATATTAACCCTTAAGTGTTCATGAACACAAAGGGAGACGAAAAGACGGCAGAAGAACCGGAAGTGGTCAGAGGAAAGAACTGAGACGGAGCAAAAGAAAACATTAAAAAGAATACACTGGGATTGGAAAACACTGAAACCAGGCACAGGGCCTTTAAATGGACAGAATTAAGCAGTCCATCTATCCAGTCAACCACTGTGGAATATGCTTTCAGGTTTTATTTAATATAATACTAATACAACAATGGATGAAAAGACCCAAACTCTACCCTCATGGGACTTATGGTCCCAGGAGGGTGGGGAAAGGAGTTTGGTAGCTAGGTCATGTGAAATGGTGACATGTGCTAGTAAGCATTCATAGGGACTTCAGTAATACAGAACTGTGTCTGTGCGCAAGCACGTTCATGCTCATACATATGTGTAACTTTTAACAACAGCAGACACCTAATATTTTGGGATGTGTGTTTGGCAACAAGCGAGGGGGATTTCTTCAGCCGTAGTGATTTGGACATTAACAATGTAGGAGGAACAAGAAAGACATCTTGCTCTTGTTAAGACAGGAAGTGATTCAAGTTTGGCTGAAACTTTTTAACAATGAAAAACCAGGGAATAAGAGAACCACTTTGGCCCAGCCATAACTAAATGTCTAAGTTTGCATAAAGAATGTTGTGAAATCTCTTGTTGCAGGCTGCTCTTTGCTTTTTAATCTTGTATTAACCTTGAAGAGAATTCAGGTTTCAATGCCTATTACGTCATCAAATGGACCAAGCTCAGGGCCCTTATCTCACAGAGGTGGAGCTATTCTCACCTATCAGATCTGATTATTTCAGATGTGAGTGTTTATGGACAAGTGCCCTGCGTTTGAAGTGTGGTTTGGGGTGATGTTTGGCGAATGAGGAATTTATCGGTTGTGGTGACTGGCTTCTAGCCTTCCAGCTAGCAGCATTGGCCACTTCTTTTCCCCACCAGAAAACTCCCTGTTCCAAAAAGACATCACACTCTGAGTTCATACCCAAGAAAGTCCCAGCAATAGTGACTTATTTGCATAACCATTATTCAGGAAAACTCTTTCAGGGACACGAAGACCCTGCAGTCTTCTCAGTAAGTCTCTAGCATAAGTGGGAAGATAAGGTTGTTTCTATTTTCTCAAGTCAAAAAGCCCGAGTCACTACAACTTCGGATAAAAGCACTGTAATGAAGATCAAGATGGTCCCTGCTTCCTGGTGTACACCTGGCAATGTCAATTCTTTCACACGTTAACTTTCTTAGTCCTTACAGCAACCTGGGAATACTGCGAATCTTACCACCAAGCTTGCTCATTTCTTAGTGATGGAGATGCGTTCTGAGAAGTATGTCCTTAGAGAGTTTTTGTCATTGTGTGAACAACGTAGACTTATGCAACTGAGATGGCTATCATGCCGCTAGGGCCTATGATTTCACTGAACCATCTTTGTACCAATGGTCTGCCAGGAACTGAAATGCCATTAAGTACCACATGATTGCTACACGACTCTATCACCTATCTCTGAGATACAAGAGACATTAAGTGACTTGATTCCTGCCCACAGCTAGTCCTAGTAGAACTGGGATGTGAGTGGGGTACCATCTGAGGCTGTTGGGCTCCATTGTCTATGCCAGTAACCGCCATGCTATGCTTCCACTGAATCTAGAAAGCAGTCCCCCTCAAATCTTAATGCATTTCTCCTGTGCAGTGATCAACAGCGGGCCAGGAAAATGCAGCAGTGTGGATAGGAGGCATCAACTTTAGACAGTGAGTTGAAACCTCATTCCCCGAGTCTATTCGCTGAGTAATCCTTGGATAAGTTCCTGCTCCCATTTGGGACATCGGTTGCTGCTGATAAAGCCTTGATAGTAAAGCCGCTGTCCTATGACAGTGCCTCCCTTGTGGTTAGACACACGTGCTTGGTTCTTACACATCCTCTTCCTACATATGCAATTGATTCCTGAGCATGGACCAGATGGGTGCGTAAGAAAGCTGTGTCCGGTTTGGACATGAACGTTTCCCCATAGGCGCATGAGCCTGGAGATTTGGTTCGCAGCTGATGGTGATGACGTATTAGAAGGTTGGGGGAACCTTTGAGACTGAAGCCTACCTTCCGAGAGAAAGTCACCTATCCTCAGGGTAGGCCTTGAGGATGCCATCTGCTTCTGGTTGCGTCATGAGTCTTCTGCCTCCTACTCAGCACCATATTAGAAGTCCCCTTCTGCCACCGTAAATCAAGCCACATCAGCCACCGTGCCTTCCCCACCGTGGTGGACTATTTCCTCTGAAACTGCCATCCCAAATAAGTCTGCGTCCCTTCCACACACACAAGTGCTTCTGTGAGGTGTTTGGTTCCAGAAGTGAGGAAAGTAACTCGCACAAAAGGTGTGTCAAGCAAAGCGCAGATGACGGAGTGAGTCCGCATACCTTTCAGGAGGGAATTGAGCAGGGGACTTTTTCTACCCAATGATAGTAAAACCTTAGTAAAACGGTGACACCCCATCCCTATGGGAGAGGCTTATTAGGGATGGTGTTCTTCAAGGATATTATTCCAAAGCCGCAGGAACAAGTGGAGCAACTGGGTCCCAGGGAGATTCCCTCCCCATTTCTTTGTCCTTTTCCTCAGAAATTCCTTCCAGATCTCACCAGTGACCTCTATTCAGAGATATTAGCAAACTTTTGTCTGAGGCACTTTACACTCTTAAAAGTATTGGCAGTGTTGAAAGCCTTCTGTCTGTGTGATTAATTCTACTTATGTTAACGGTATCAAACACAAAAACTATGCAATTTTAAAAGTAAATTCTGTGGATCATTAAAAACATCAATAAACCAACTGCCCGTCAATGTAAGAAACGTGGTATCTCCTACAAAATAATTGTGAATTTAAAACAAATTGAAACTAAGAATAGTAGCATTGCTTTACAATATATACCTTGTTCTGGAAAATTCTTGTATGTCTAGCTTAATGCAAGAGAGCAAAAAATTTAAAAACATGCACCTGTATTTTATCTTTAAGCTACATGCTACATAGCTTGTAGGAAGTTCGACTGAATGCCACGAGAGTACGTAAAGCATGTATATAAAAATCTTCTTTGAACTTCTAAGAAAGTACTTGTGACCTTCAGGACCCTCTGAGTGGCTCTTGGGACATTGTAGGAATCACTAAAATATAATATCCTTTTCTTTTTGCTAATGTAAAATTGATTTTTAGTCAACACCTGACAATTGTCTGTACTTAGGGGTAAGAAAGCAACGTTTCTCTCACCTCAGGCCTTCATCATTTCTTCTGAAAATGTTCACAGTTCTCTCGGCTAGCTCTTTTGGATTGTACAATTAGTTATTATCAATCATAGTTACCTCCACATGCGAGAGATTATTAGAGCCCATTCCTCTTACCTGTTTTCTTATATTCATGAAACAACATTTCTACACCACCCTCCTCCCACCCTTCCCTACACATTCTGCTCTCTACTAACAGGAAATCAGTTATTCCTATCTAAGCGAGAACCTATAATGCTTGTCTTTCTGCTTTTGCTGTTTCACTTTACAGTGCCCTCTAGTTCCATCCACACAAGATGCTGTACTGGCAGGACTTCCTTCTTCCTAGGGCTGAATAGGATCTCATTGTGTTCATTTTCTTTATCTGTTCATCTGTCTCAGGACACATGGATTGATTTTCTATCATGTTCTGACATTTAGTGATTTAGCCATTCTCTCAGAATCCCCTCTCAGCTTCTTCCTTTGTCATCTGCTTCCAAATGGCAATTGTTTATGATTCATCTTTCAAAATTCTTGGATTTGCCAGATCAAAAGAGTATATTAGAGTCTGTTCCCATCTTTTCTCTCCTTCTTTTTCTGATTGTTTCCTTACAGTCTTTCTTTCTTTTCCATCTTCACTGGCAATCTTGGGAGACTTTCCTCCCTGGCCGGGGCCTCACAGCTTGTCTCTCAAATTCAAAAGCAGCCAGGATGCTTGTCTGTGGCATGCACAGTTAACTTCTTTCCTCAAAAATCTTGGTCTTGGCCAGAATCAATCGATTTATGTTTTATGAAGAGTTCAAGTCCACTTTTCAGATATTTTGCTGGGGTGAAGAATCCAGTTAGTTTCACTGATGAACTTAGAAGCTGTTGGCATGTCTCTACTTCCAGTCAGGATTGAGTAAGAGAGCCTGGAGCAATTTTCTTACCAGAAACAGCCAAGTGACAAGAGAGAGCACATGAAGCCAGGGCTCTAAGATACTAGATGTCAGTGGTGAAGGTCCATCATCCTAGGAGTCAAGAAACAACTGAGTGAGCCCTTGACCATTTCTGTTTACCAACATGAGTCATAGTACAGGGAAAGAAACTCAGTCAGAGCTCAGCAAACTTCTGGATTGATGAGATGGAGCTTAGGGGGTCCGTGGCAGCAAACACAAAGGAACAGATGCAGAGAATAGGCATCTTGGAGACCATCAGAGTCCTGTGTAGGAACTCAGCAGAGCACTGACCCATAGCCACATGAGACAGCTACCCCGTACAGGAAAAGAACATTTGATAAAACAGTACACGAGTCCAGGAACAACCACCATTGCTGCAAGACGACAATAAAATATCTGGATTCAAAGGCATTTTATAGAGGACTCAGAAGCAGCAATCAATGAGGAAACTGTCTTAGACCAAATATTGGTTGCTATGTTCCCACCCAATTTCTTAAAAGCAAGGCCCCAAAGAAACGATGTTCAAGAAATCAACTGTATCCTGAAGGCAAAAGAATTCAAAGCCCAGAACATTCACGATGTTGGGTGTCCACCTAAAAATGTCCAGATACACAAACCAGAGGGAAACATCAATCAGAGACAGTCAAAGATCAACACAAATGCTATAATTAGAGTGTGTGAGCACTAAAGTTAACTAAACTGTATTACACGTTCTCTAAGAGATATACAGAGAAATCCAAGGTATGAAATGTATTTAAACCAACCCATCCCACACAGAACAGTTCTACCAGGCCCTTAAAGAAGACATACCATCAATTCTATCTGAACTCTTATAGAAAACTGAAGAGGAGTCAATAATTTTCAATTTGGAAAGTCTTCCCAACTCTCCAAGGCTATTTCCTGTACATCAAAACTAGAGAATATGATACAGAAATGCTTATGGACTATGATACAGAAACAAAATGTGTAAGTCTATATGTAAGGTGGTAGCAATGGCAGACAGACCTGTGCTTCTAAGCGCACAGGGCACCTGACAGTGTCCTTGTTGGCATCGTCTGCCCCATCACACCTGGTTTGATCTTCTCTAGAAGTCTGTATCCAGTCATCCACAAATCACTGTCTTTTGTTGAGCCTTTCAGGTACCAGTCTTATGACTTCCATAGACAGGGAAGAAAGAAAAACATGATAGACTCCTTTTCCCTCTTTTCTTTCTTTTCCTCTTTCCTTTCCCTATCCTTCCTCTTCATTCCTTCTTCTCTTTTCCCCTCCTTTCCCCTTCGTTTCCTTTCTCTCTCTTTTCCTTCCCCTTCCCTTCCCATTCTCCCTCTCCTCCTCTTCCTCTCTTCTTTTTCTCCAACACTCTTTTCTTCCTTCCCTTCCTTCCATTTGACTTTGCTGTGCAGTTCAAGAAGGCTGATGTGCAGCCTGCTACGTAGCCTCGGACTCCCAATCTTCCTGCCTCTGACTGCACAGAGCTACAGAGGGTACCCTGTGGTACAGGGGTTCACCACCACTCCACGCCATACCTTCTCTAACACCAGTTATATAACTTTATTCGATGGCCCTCAGAAGTCATTTCCACTTCCTTCTATTGGCTGAGTAACTCACGAAAGTCAATCCAGATTCAAGGGAAGCTAAGTAAGTATCACATTTACATATTCAGTGGGGAACAATTCAGTCCGGCTCCTCAAGGTTAAAGAGTTGTCTTTAACTGACTGCAATGGTCAAATTAAAGAAAGACCACTTAGAGAAATTACATTTGAGTTGTGCTTAGACAATATCAGCAAAGTGAAAGACTCCAACATGCAAGTGTGGGCTTGACAGATGCCCAAAGAGAAAAGGAACATAGACATAACTTAAAGACTGTTTATAGGAACAGAGATGGTGAGGCCATTTGGGATCTCACTTTCACTGTAAGTTTGGAGTCTGAGAAGAGAGTGAGTCAGTGCGGTGTCTATCTGGCAAGCGCAAGGGCTGAGTTCAACCCTCAGAACCCAAGTGAGAAATGCCATGTGTGGGGTACTGGCACACTTGTAATATCTACGCTAAGGAGGCAGAGACAGGAAAGCAGAGCTTGAGACACGACACTCGAGGTTGCCCTCTGACCCTAACACGCATGCACACACATGTACAGAAGCCATCCCTCCCCATATTGCACACATGGACACCAATATTCATTATAAACACATACAAAGTAAATAAAAGGGGACTTGGGGGGCCACGCTCTTGTTGTCTGTCCTGTGACTGAGTCCAATGGTTTCAGTCGGTGTTTCCTGGGCAACAGGGAGAATCATGGGAAACAGCCTACCGGGCCACAAAATGTCGGTTATTGGTGCTGTGAGTTTCTCAGGTTTGAGCAATCATGGAACAGACACATGTTGAGAGAAGCGGGGGTGGGGGAGGAGAGGGTAAAGAAGAAAGGGGCAGGGAGAGTAGGGTGACAGGAAGCTGGGAGGAGAGTGCCCTCCGCTTAGCTGGTTCTGCTAGGTGCAGCAGTACATGGACGTGCGTCTCTGTTAATATATTGACACCCGCCAGGCCCCAAAGCTCTTCCAGTTATTTGCCTTCATTGAGCAAGATCAAACTGCAATGAAGCAAACAACTGGCTTGTCACAGCTGTCCTTCCCCCGCTCTACTTACAAAGGAAGTTAAAAAGAAATCGTTCATCGCCCCATGTCTGCTACGCAATCACGTCGGCTTTCACCTCCAGTTTGCCTGCGGCTTTCTGCTTGGTAAAGGGCTGAAAGAGAAAAATCACAGTGCGTTAATTAGAAAGACAATCTCAGTGCGTTAAGTAGAAAGACAATCTCAGGAGTCTGTGAAAACTGCTTAGAGAAAGCGGGGGAGGGGAGCACTGAACTGCTTCGGACTGAGATGTTTCAGGGCTGAGACACGGGTTCAGAAGTGCCTGTTTGGATGTTGGTTGATGGAAAATGTGTGACAAGACCGGGCTGTTCAAGGACATCTGGGACAGTGGTTTCGGGTCTGTGTTGTGGTTCTGTGAGAGGTTCCTGGAAGTTCCACAAGCAGCAAAAATAGGTGTAGCAAGTTAAGCGCCACAGAGGCCCTGCCTGTCAAAGCTCCCCTGTCTATAAATGCATGTGCATTTCTCTATATGTTTCTTATGAATTCTCATTCTTTATGGTGATTGTAAAAAATTACTGCTTCAGAGCGGTTTCGCATTTACTGATTCAAGGCCCAGAGTCCTTGCCAGTAACAACACACTCCTCATAATTCTTCCCCTCATGGTGTTCTAACTGGAAGTCATTGGAGGTAGTGAGGGAGATTAAGGGTTGCTTGATCTCCAGGGAGGGTTTCTGACCCACAAGTCAGCCTGAGTTTTCTACAAACTGTAGCTGAGCCCATGATAATCCTTCCAGTCTCATTTTCCAACAAAACAGGTTTTGGCTCTTCAGGCCTGGCCCCTTAGGAAGGTCTGGGGACTCGGGGATGCTTTACTGAACACTGGGGTATAGTAGAATGCACTCTTTGACTCAGGCCATGTTGGACACCAGACTTTGCTATGACGCTTGATGACCCCTAGGGCTGTTAACAGTGTGCAAAAGCAGAGCTAGTGGTGGATCTTAGGCTGACACACGTGAGCATGCTCAAGGGTGATGTGAAAGTGGCTGGCTGTGCTTACACATTCCCAGCTGAAGGGTTGCGTAAAGTGGCCACACATCATAAGCTGTCTGGAGAAAGGGAGTCAAAGGCGGTCAAAGGTCAGAGGGAAAGCATCCAACAGGTCTGAGGGAGGAGGCGGCACCAAGGTCTTGGGTAAAACCTGTGAGACCTGAAGGTGAGGAGCAGAGCTGTGTGAACCCTGTCACTTGGAGTATGCATTGAGAGCTGCACCTGCATGGAGAGGCACAGGTAGGGGGAATGGGTCACCACGCAAAAAGAAGAAATTCTTATGGTACACGCCCTGCTACTCGGGAGGTTGGGGAGGGTGGCTCTCGAGTCCACTCAGGATTTCAAGGGTCACCCTAGATAACACAGCAAGACCGTCTCAAGTGCGAACGAAGTTTGAATTTCATCTCTACGTTAGCGCACAAATCAATTTTACTACTTGTAAATTGCTTTAAGATCTTTCAGTATATTAATGCATAGATAGTAAGGCAAGTTTATGTTTACCAACATAAAGCTTTTATATTGCTGGTTCATATATTTCTTTGTTTTGTGTGTGATAGTCAGGATAAAACCCAGGGTCTGTCACGTGCGAGGCCAGTGCTCCACCCCCAAGTGACACCCACAGTCTATCATTTCGAGTTAGACACACCTATTTTTAGCATTCGTTAAACTACCACTTATAATAGGACTGTAATAGGACTGCCATGTGATCCTCCTCAACCGCTCCTGGATCCGGCCCTTGAAGAGTCTAAGTCAGCATGCAGATACTGACATGAATATTCATCTTTGATGCTGCACCACAATCAAATTATGAATTGGCCTGGGACCTTTTTAATAGATAAATGGATAAAGAAAGTGCATATACAGAAAATTAAGTATTATTCAGATATAAAGAATTAAATACAGTCAGGATGAAATCAGACACTTTCAGGAAAATGCATGGAATTGTTGATAATCGTGTTAAGGAATCTAAAGTAGACTAAACAAGATAAACATCATATTTCCTCTCATAAATGAGATATGAAAGAGAAAGAACATGGCCATAGAAGGGAGACTATAAGATACTGGGGGTAGACATGATCAAACTGTTATGTATGTGTCAATTGTCACGTTTAACCTATAATTACTGTGCGTTGTTAAAATGTAGTTTTTAAAAAAAGAAATGAGGTGGAGACTACCACGGGACACCTCTGTTGAAACAGCCTTGAAGTGGACAACTTGGTTTGCCCACGTCACGATGGGGGCTGCGCAATGGAGTCAGTCACCTGGAAGTTGTAAACATTACTGACACCGGTAGCCTTCAGTAATTGCGCCATGACATTTCTGACCAGGGGAGGGGTCAAATCTGGTTACAGTTGTGAATGTAACCAAGGCTGTCAGAACCACCTTTGTGGAAGACTGGCGGGCGGGACAGTTGCTGACTTTACCCAGTACCATATCACTGGCAGACTGGAGCCCGCTTCTCTCAGAAAAGGGAACAGGTCAAACCTCCGGAAACAGATAAATGAGAAACTCCGAGGCCACAGGGAGGTCTATGAGAAACTGTTGCTGCTTTGTTCCTTTATGGTGTCTCCCGTGTCAGAACTGCCCCCAGGTGACTTCAACCTTGAGTTTCCAAAGCTGCTTAAGGGAATACGGCAGGGAATCCAGGGCCTGTCCTGCCTGGAAGACCTGCAGGAAATGGCCCTGTGCTCTAGAAGGAGAAATCAATCAATCATTGTTTATTTGCTGCTGCATTGCAGGGTGGCCCATTATGACCAGGAAAGAAACAATCAGTCCTACGACCTTGGCTATTCTTGATTTTTTTTTCTTTTGGTTACGAATTTTTTTTTTTTTTTTTTTTGCCTAGTTTAGTGCTAGAATTAACAGGGCTATGGTAAGACAAGTCAAAGTGTTGTTCAGCGGTAATGCAGCAAAGTATAAAGTCTTTGCAGTATCACAGCTATGCCGGCGCTCACTCAATCTCTACCCCTCCACAAAAGGCCGCTGCACGCCTCTATAACCAAAGAGGAAATCGAGGTATCACAAGCTTAGTGACTTGGTTCTCAAAACCAGATGGAGGCACCCAGCGTCAGGCTCCAGAATTTGTGCCCAGCACAGAACTGTTGTTTGTTTCGGGATCTCCCGCTCAGATCCTATTTAGGTGGCCTACGTTGGTTGCTACGTGGAGGTGAGTTATTCCAGCTAATTTTGCTAAGAACACCGAGGCTGCTCAGAGGAGACATTCTTCCCTGGACTCGGGACACCTGGAGAAGGGCTCTACGATGCCCGGCAGGGATACAAAGACCCTTGTTTGCTCGGCAGGGGTGCGGAGAACCTGGGGTGGACTACTCCGGGGTGGAGATGGGGGAGATGTAGAGACTCCGGGATGCTTGGCTGGGGTCTTGAGACTTTGTGATGCCTATCAGGGATATGAACGCCCAACCTCTCCGGCTCCCAGGGCGGGGCATGGGCACCAGGCCAGCTCGTTCGCGCCTGCGGCTTAACAGGGCCGGCCAGCAGTCTCCGGCCGCAGCACGCCCCCGCGGGTCGGGCTAGGAGTGGGAGCAGCGTGCTTCTCAGGCGGACACAGCTCGTGCCCCTCGCCCGGGAGCAGCCTGAGAGCGCGCGGCTCTGATTAAGAGGGCGGGAAACCAGCGGGTGCCCGCCTGCCCCCGAGAGCGGCAGGAATGTGACCCATGAGTGCTGGCGCCGGAGCACCCTTCGCGCGGCTCCCAGGGCTCCGGTTGCTCCCGGTCTGGGCGGATTTGGCTCGGAGCTGCTAGATTCCCTGCTCACCCCCACTGGGGCACCCGGGCAAGCCCAGGTAGGAGGTAACTGGAGAGTTGGGGAGATGGGGTGGCCAGGCAAATGTCCTTCTTAAGTTACTCGGTCAGCGTTGTCGGTGGATGAAGGATAAAGGTGATGACAGTTCAGTCTTCTTTGTGGGGGGTGAGGAAGAGAGGGAGAGAGGGAGGGAGGGAGGGAGGGAGGGAGGGAGGGAAGGAGTGAGAGAGAGAGAGAGAGAAAGAGGGAGGGAGGGAGGGAGAGACAGAGACAGAGAGAGAGAGAGAGAGAGAGAGAGAGAGAGCGAGAGAGAGAGAGAGAGAGAGCGCTATCACAGGCAGGAGTAAAGGTTATTTAAATAATTTAAATTGCCCAACTTCAGGTTTGTTCGAGGTAAACTAGTCTCCCTGTGTAAATTGCTCCCAGGCTTTGAGATCTGGCCAAGTGTAACTAACTTGTAACTAACTAACAAACCTCTTAGAGGTATGTGTGTTAAGTTGGGAGCAGAGACCCCAGCCCCTGGCATCCATCCCAGCCTCCCTGGCCTGGGTGTTGCTTTGGTTTGGACTCCCAGCATGCCCTCCCTGAGGTCCTCAGGACCACTCCCACAGGGTATTTAAATGTGCTCCCAGAGAAGAAACGTGTTTTTCAGGTCTGCATGGGCTCCCTGCTGTCTTGTCTCCCCACCATGCGCTCATTCTTAATAAAACGATGGGCATTTTGATTTGACCTAATTGGATTTCTTGGGCCGGTGGAGCTGCCCTTTTCTTATTATTTTTACTTAACATAGTGGGCTTAGAAAGGAGGTCTTAATTAGACAAGAGGTGAATTTCATAATCCACGTGGTGGGATGAATCCTCTCTCCAGACAGGTTGATCCTGGGGAATGTAGATCGTTGTTTACAAACATGCCCAGTGCCTGACAGTTTATAGGGCCCTATCCCCTTACTGCCCTTTATTCTCCCAGCAGTCCTGTGGGTGAGCCGCCAGGATCACCTCGTTTTATAGCAGAAGCTTAGGTGGAGGCTATTTTGTTTAAGGACTGGTGCCCTTGGGTCTTCAAACCCCTGTGTCTTGGGGTGGGAGGGGAGTGAGAGAGGCTGCCCAGGAAGACAGGGGGACTCCTCTTCCTACCAACGCTAGCTCTTTGCCCTATTTGGGATGTTCGCCAGATGGGCAGATCCTGTCATTTTTGGCCCTGAGGAACAGAATCTAGTCAACTGGGCTACTCAAGCCACGATAAAGAGGAGCCGAAGTCCATCTGTCACTGGAACTGGTGTCTGAGTCACTCTGGCTTGATGCCAGGCTTCCTGGGAGGTGGATATACTGCATGAAACCCCATGGCTGAGAGCTACAGGAATCAGCCTGGTACTGGGGGCAAGTGCTACCTCTCCTCCTACTTTCCAAACAGCTGCGGCTATCTCTCTCCTTTGATTCCTTCTAGTTTCTTAATTTTCTTCTACACATTGTATTCTATTTAATAGTATACATCCACACCCTCAACTAACTCCCAAGCTAGGTGGAAACATGATGTTCATTGAGATGGGGGAAGGTACCTGGAATCTGGCTTATTTTTAGTCTACCGTTCTGGTGCACATAAGTACTTGCTTGTAGGCTCACCGTTGGGTGGCCAACATGCAGTTCAATAAAGGACATTTGCTCTGAATTCTTCCACAGCCTTGGCAAGGAAGGAGCAGCCTTCCCATTTCTCAAAGGCCTTGCTGAACCCCTGTGGTAATGAGGCATGAAAGTTCTCTTGGTGCTCCCGAGGCTCGTCACATCTTCTGGCAAATCCTCTGTCCTGGATGAGACACTGCTTAATATTACTTTTATTCATTTATCAAACAAATAATTATTGGAGGCTACTAATGTGCCAGGCACCGGGGAAAGTACCAGGGAAGATGAAGTAAATAAGATAAATAACCACCACTGTCTCCTCACATACATGGGCTCTCTTGGCAAGTTAGAAAATACTGGAAGGCCCCTTTTTTCCCCTTCTAAGACAGTAGTTTGAAATTCACCACTTTGCAAAGAGTGTGGGCCTGGGTAGCCTATAGGACAGTGAGCATCACCGACAGAGAGGATACAGAGACAATGGTTGTACATACAGCCCAGTGATCCTCCAAGGAATAGCAAGGATGCTAAGATATACTCGGGGGCCAGCTATGCAAGAGAACCAGGGTAGATGGCAAAACCTACCGATGGGAGGTGCCATCAGGGAGTGTCTGTTCACCTGCATGGAGATTCTGTAGAGGGAACATCTTGTTAAGGAGCTGGGCAAAGCCGGACTATTGCAGTGAGATAGCCATGGCCTAGGGTCTGGCAGAGGGAAGAGCACAGGGCCGTCAGTGTCTTGCTCTGTATGGTGGATCTGTAGTGAACCTGCCACTTCA
Organism: Myodes glareolus; assembly: GCF_982192425.1. Lineage (NCBI taxonomy): Eukaryota > Metazoa > Chordata > Mammalia > Rodentia > Cricetidae > Myodes > Myodes glareolus. The sequence continues at coordinate 38,848,605 of NC_142043.1, forward strand.
AAGGAGAGAAGTTGTCGGGAGCCCTGACTCATGGGCCATGACCTGCCCCACAATGCTACCCACGTGTCTTTAAAAGCCGGCCTTTGGTTAAGGTTCGCCTCTCCGTGTGGTTGTGAAGTGGTTAGTGCTGGAGCAGAAGGACCTGCAGCGTTAGCAACTTCGCTTGCCTCTGCTTGCCTGCTGGGGCCACCGGAAGTGCCAGATTCCTAGCCATACCTAGTACATGAGAGTGGGCAGAGGGGCCCTGCCAGAGAGAGTTGTCACCAAGTGCTGAAAGCCCCTGAGGATCTTCCAAGTTCCTGGTCACTCACTACCTTTGGATTCTATGCTGTCTCCTCCTTGTGTGTGTCCATTGAGACATTTTTTTCTATCTCATCTGTTTGGGAAAGGGTTTATAAGATATCATTAATTAAAAGAGAATGAGAGGGCATCAGACCTGAAGCCCACGATGGCTAGAAATGTTTAAAATGACCTGGGAAGCCTCAGCTCTTAGTGTCTTCAAGATAAATGTGTAATATTTGCGGGGAACTAAAGGATTCTTGGTGTAAAGTTGGGTTGAAACGTTCTTCTGGTTCTCACTAAAGGGTAGGAAGGCAAGGTTAAAGCCTCTCGAAGTTACCCATTTCACACGTGTGGGTTGGCAACCCCAGTGCAGCTTGGCGCTGAGCTGACAGGAAGGATCTAGAGAGCCCAGCTCTGCTCATCTGGCCTCCTCATGGTCACCTGAAAGTACAGCCGTGACTCCTAGCGGGAGAGAAGTGAGAAGTGTCCTTCTGTCACCTTCAGTCAGGGCTTCTGACCTCATCAGTTACCCAGCACTTCTGTGCCTAATTATTTTTAAAATGTCTGTTTGCAATGCAAGACGAGGTAATAAAATTTAGCTGACAACCGTTTTCAAAACCGTACTAGAATGTCTAAATAGAAAAAAAGAAATAAAAGCAGTTTGTAACAAACTTCTGCATTTCAGTATGCCGTTGCTTGGGGTGTAGTTGGTAGTTTTTCTTCTTTTGGCTCTTTGGGGGCCTGCCACCTGGTTCCTAAATAAGTACACATGGAGATTTAGTATCACTTATAAATGCCTGGCCTTAGCTTATCTTACTTCTAGCCAGCTTTTCTTAACTTAAATTATTCTGTCTACCTTTTGCCTCTGGGCTTTTATCTTGATCCTATATACCTTTCTTTGCTTCTTACTCCCCAGCTTGCTGTGCAGCTGGGTGGCTGGCCCCTGGAGTCCTCCTCCTCCTGCCGCTCCTGGATCTCCTCTCTCAGACTCCTCCTACTTATTCTCTCTGCCTGCCAGCCCTGCCTATCCTTTCTCCTGGCTCACTATTGGCCCTTCCGCTCTTTATTAGACCGATCAGGTATTTTAGACAGGCAAAGTAACACAGCTTTGCAAAGCTTATGTTGTTATGTTAAGTTTATGTTAAGCAAATGCAACATAAAAGAATGCAGCACATCTTTGCATCATTAAGCAACTATTGCACAGCATAAACAAAAGTAACACATCTTAAAATAATATCCCACAACATTGGGGTAAAAAGTATGCAGCACTTTGTATAAGTTGACCACAGAACAGCGTGCGGGCAAACTCAAGTCCCTAGAGGAACAGGTGAGCTGGTGGCCCCATGAGCCCTTTTAGCGGGTTCTCAACTCTTCGTCAAGGCCTCGGTGTAGTCAGAGGCGACTCCTCTCAGTTGTTACAGCAGTTATTAACAGCCCCAAGCCTTTCAGTATGCGTGGAAATGGTGCCAACTCCGCCTTTTCTATAAATGTGGGATAGAGTCAGGGTTAAGCCGAAAACACCAAGTACATTGTCTGTTGCTGTATCTGGGGGGCACCTGGTGGTCATGAAGGACCAGGGTCAAGTCTTCATGAACTGTCGCCTTGCACTGTTCCAGATTCTAGTATTTGATAGTCATCCAAAGTGTCCCCTGCCACATCCTGTGTGTCTCCAGGGACTTGACCTTACCGGATGAGGTGATGGAGAAAGGACAGACATAGACACAGAGAAAAATTGGGATTGGGTGCACTGAGCTCTCTGATAATGAAGAAGCCCCATTGCCTTGGAAGTGCAGAGTGTTTATATATATATATATATATATATATATATACATATATATATGTATGTATGTATGTATGTATGCATAGTTGAACCAAGGGGTAGAGTTATTGTATACAGCTAGACATGGAGGCAGAGTTTATTGTATATGGATAGACAAGGAAGTGGGGTTATTATCTATAACTGAGCAAGGAAGTAGGTTCCATTGATCTTGGTAGGATCAGTATCGGAAGGGGAGCAGCCTTCAGGCTGTAAACACCTAGAGAGAAGAAAACTATGATGGACGTTTTCCGCATACACTGTCAACATTCATTCGTGGGCCCAGGAGGGAAGGTTTTGCTTTGCCGCGGACCTCAGACATCGGGATCCTTGGCATAGCTGTGCCAGTGGATCACCCACTCACCAAGGACTTCACTGGCTCCCTGTGTTTCCTTCAGTAGAGCTTATGAGATGCTCTCCCAGGGGTCCCGCTGTGCTGAGAACCACTGCCTTCTCTGTCTGACTGGGTCGTGGCGTCGTGACTAAAGCACCTGTGAGGTTGTGGAGCCTGGCATGGCCCGTGTACCAGCAGAGAAACTGTAGGAGTCGGTAGTACAGAAGCTGACCATCTAGGATGCATTGGGCATCAACTGTCAGGATCACGTGCCAAGGTGGCAATGGACATCAGAATCATGGGTGTCATGTACGTGGGGGTGATGGCTGGGGAGCACAAAGGACTTTGGGGGTTGATGAAAGTGGGAAATAAATGATGTGTTCCTAGTATCTGTCATTGTTCCAGCCTGTGGAACTGAGCACCTAAGGCATCTGTATTAGCTCAGCACAGCAGTATATAAGAGAAAACAATGACAGTTCTGAGGGAGAATGCTGCACCTTTGGGCTGCCTGTAGATCCTCAACTAAGAGTCAGAGTTACTCTCACCCCCACTGGCCTAGTCTTGAGTGTTTTTTCCTGTGACCGTATCCACGTCTCTGCCTCACTTTCCCCTTTTGTCCTTAACCCCATGTGCCTTAGTTGAAATAGGCCATCTGGTGGCTTTGAGCCTTGCACAGCCGAGCATTGACAGGTTTCATCCCAGCACGTGAAACCTGTTTGGCCATTTTTACCTTATCTTCATCTCTACGCATTCATAATCTCTGTGATTAGAAAGATAGGTCTTCGGTGATTAGAAAGATATTCCCTCCCCCTCTTTGTGTGGGCAAAGAAGCCAAAACCATTTACTGTGATTGAAAACTGCAGATCTTGATGTTCTTTGGGGCTTCCAGGAAGTGGATCTCTTTGGCCGCTTCTTGTGTTGCTAGTGGCTTTGCTTGCTTGTAGTGTTGTAAAATTAATTTCTCCAGTGGTTCCAGTGGTCCCCACGGTTAGAGTGTCTGTCTGTGACTCCACGTTACTAATCTCTGAAGAAAGGAAACCGGCTAGAGCACACCACGGAGGTCCCCAGGTGCCTCTGAGATCACCCCCACCCTCTCCTTTCTCAGCCTGAGTCCGGGCACACCTACATAGCTGGACTTTTGAGAAGTTAGTGTGAGATACTCTATCTTGTCCCGAGGGTTTGAGCCTGTGGGCCTCGATGTTTCCGTTTCTCACAAGTGGGAAAGTACGAAATGATAAGGGAATATTTACTTAAGATAGCACCGCTTAGACTTTCAACACAAAGACTGAACTGAGAAAGTCAAAAGCAAATGCCCAACCGGCCCTATGAGTGTCTTACCTTATGGGATGTTTTTCTGATGCCTCCTGATTTTAACTTGGGAGATCTTGGAGGCCTCTTTCTTTTCCACTCAGTGCACACCCACCTTTACTTCAGTATAAACCTGACGCACACCCCCAACGTACATCTCCTTGGGTAAAACAATGACCCCAATAGGATAAACTCGGGTCCTTTGCATGGCTGTAGAGCTTCTTGGAAATGTGCCCATTCTGGTTTCAGAATCAAGGGCTCCTGTGAGTACAGAATTGGAGTTCCTATAGTTGTGGAGTTTGTGACTTTGTGCATTTCTTTTGCTTTTCTTTACCACACTGACCTTTTATGCCTGGAGGTTGGCAGCTATTGAGAATCTGGTTGAATACTTACAATAGAGTGGCATCAGGGGGATGTCATCCATGTGGACTTCGTTCAATACCAAAACCACTATTCACTGTCCTTTTAGTAGACACGGAGGCACTGACACTTCATAAACTGGGAAGCATGCTTAAATTCTCGCTTATTCTCAATTATGACCAAGTTAAAGGGGAGCTGAGTTGTCTAAGTATGTCTCTGTATATTAAACCTACAGATATAGTCACATGTCAGGTGCAAGAGATCACAGATGTGTTACAAATGCCATCGCTCTATGAGGCATTGCTTGGAATGGTAGGCGTGTAGGGAGAAAGGCAGAAATGTGGAATGTGTGTGTGTGCTGTGCTTTGAGTGTGGCCTTCGAAGCTCACAGGTGAGAGTGCAACCGTGTGAGGCAAGACTCATTAGGAAACAATTAGTTCTCGAAGTCCCCGTGCTCATGAATGGGTTGGTGCCAGTTCCGGGGAAGTGAGTTCATTATGGCGGGAGTGGGGTTGTCATAAAAGTGAGTGTAGCCCTCCCTTGCTTGCTCATTCTCGCCCTTTCTTGCCCTTCCCTGTTCTGCTTTCTGCCTTCTGCCAAGGGTGACGTAGCACAAATTCTGGCTCCATGCTCCCAGACTCCAGAACTATGAGCCAAATAATCTTCTGTTCATTTTAAGTGGCTTGGGGTCAGGCATCTTGTCCCAGTAGTCAAACAAACAAACAAAACAGAAAAACATACAAACAACACAGAGAGAAACTAAAATGGCTAAGATTTCCTTCATAGATATCAGAGTTGGAGGTTGGCTCCGTCAGGTCCCTAGAAGAAGCAAGAACTTATTCTTGCTTTCTACTCATGCTCCTGGGTTTCTATTGAGGTTTGACTTTCTTAGAATTTCCTCTAGAATTCCCCAAAGCCCAGTGATTTGTACAGATCTGCTCTGCAACTCACCAGCCATGTCCCTTGTCATAGTGAAGAGTCTAAAAGGTCAAAAGGATAGACCCCCCCCAGAGACCTGACCATCAGCACTTGCCCCTCAATCATGCTTCAGGTTCTCAAGAACCCTGGAATTCTTTTTCCAACTGTCTGGACTCCAATTCCGTGGCTGCCGTAGGCTGTCCTGAATGGTCTTGGGGGACTCCACTGTCAATATGCCTGCCTTGGGGGCCCGGGCAGGGTTGGATAGAAGGAATGTACCCACATGTATAGACTAGGGGGTCAAACTGTGCATATGTTCAGAGCCCCTCATAATGTGGAAAGAGCCGGCTGGAAAGAGGGTTTGGGAGTAACTAGATACAGTAAGAACCACTGATAGGCCTGCTCCAGGAAGATCCCACTACAGGGCCAGTACAGCCTGTTTTTGCACACTGAGTCCCAGGACATGCTTCCTCTGGCAACAGTTAGGAGTTTCCTCTGCGGTGGACCCACACAATGTGTGGCCTCAATACATCTGTCGGAGCCTGTGCCTAGCTAACTTCTGTCCTGGAAGGTGAAATTCACAGGGTGGGGGAATTCCTTAGGAAGAGGAGGAGAATTCAAGTTCGTGGGAAATTTCTCATTCATAAGAAAGTATCTAATAGATTCAGTATGGCCACTTACAGGAAAAATGCCCTCTTCGGGCCTGCACTTGCCTTGAGGAACAGACCGGGGCCCAGAGCTGTCACTTTTCTTGTGCCTGCTTCGGACAAATGAGATCTTGTAGAATGAGAGAAAGTCCCTTTCCCTTCTGACCCCTGGGATGAGGAACGGCACACTCCCACGTGCTGCTAGCTCATTTGTCCTTCATCTCTCTTGTCCTGGCCGCTCGCCTTCTTGGAAAGGGGCTTTTGCTGGGAATCGGTATTTGTCAGACTGAGTCTTGTGCTTACTTTCTATTTTTCATAATTTAGTTCACATTTCTGCTTCAGAGTCTGAGTCTGGCACTGTGTTTCAAGGCCGCATCTGTTGCTGTCACAGAATACTGGACCCGGGATCATCTGTAAACAATAGTTTATGTAGGTTAAAGGGCCAGGTGGCAGTGTCTGCTGGGGGCCTCGTGATGCCTCCTAGCAGGGCAGATACAGGGCAAAGACAAGTGGGTGCTTTTGGAGGAGACCGAGTAAGAGATGAACTGGTTCTGTCACAGCCTCGTGATGGAGACGTCAAAGATGGTCGGGTGGGGGGGGGCGTTCCTTCCTCCGTCCTCTCTTATGCTAAAAGCTACCATACACCTGGCATAAGGAAGCTGTGAAGGATGGGGCCCTCCTCACAGGAATACGGGGGGGGGGGCCTGGATGGTCTGTCCCGTCCTGCTTTCTCCCATCTCGAGTAGAGAAGTCTCATCGCTGGGGCGCTAGCTGGGGTGCTTCAGCTTTCCGAGGTCCCTGTGTGTTGCGCCATGGGGAGGCTGTGTGACTGGTCCCTGACTGTGGAGAAGAGGGGGTATCTTTGAGGGTTCAAGGTCAGTTTCTGATCAGAAGCAATTCAAAGCTGTTTAAGTCCTTTGGCTGCTGCTGAGGAAAACTGAAGAGAAGCGGGGGTGGGGGGGTGAGGGCCTGGGGGGGGTAGGGGGTGGAGGGGGAATGGTACACGTCCTTAGGGCCTGCGCCAAGATAGCAGCTGCGAAGGAAGAACAGGCTGACATCATCCTTGGTGTCAAGATAGACGGGGTGACATGAGCTAGAGATGGAAGGGTTCTTTGTCTGGAGAAATAAGGAGAGCCATCGGCTTGGGCAGTGTCTCCCAGCAGCAGTGCTATCTGGATTGTGGTGGTGGCGTTTCAGTCATGAGGAAGAAGTGGGGAGTGTGTGTGTGTGTGTGTGTGTGTGTGTGTGTGTGTGTGTGTGTGTAGAAGGCACAGGCATACAGAGGAAGGTGAAGAGTGGAACAGGTCGGAGTGAATAGTTAAGCATCTTTACAGAAGGTCCCTAGGTTTACCCAATTGTCAGTCTTTCCCTGCCCCCTTCTTCCGCTTTGACGAGCCTCCCGGTGATACTTTCTTGGTGGTTCCCATCAGCTATAGTCATTTTTAATGCTCCCGGGGATTAGGGCGCAGAGGCCTCTGGCTGGAACAGGAAGACCTTGAGTGTGCTCTTTGATTTCGTGCTGGAATAGGACCCACGATAAGGTGCCACTGTGCCTCTGACAGCTGAACGTGGCGCCATGTTCTATCATCTCCCAAGGCGTGACTAATAATTTGGGATTGCGTGTATTTAGTCTATGCAAATGTTCAGCACCAATCTGGTCGATCTGTGCCAGTGGCGGACTTTAAAAGGTTCCACTAGCTTTTTATAGGCATAAGGAAATGACTCAGAGGTGAAAAAAAAAAGGACTCCAAAATACTAGAGGAAACTGCAGAATTGAATAATGAGCAGTGAGATACTAGAAAGGCTTTGGGGGAATTATTTTAAATTCTGTAATATGGTGGGTAGGCATATGAATGTGATTGGTTTAAGGGAAAAATACATATATATTTTTTAAAGCTATTGTGCCTGCTCTTAAAAGGGACTTCTCCATGTTTATTTTTTCTTTCCTCCAGGCATGTGGCAAGTCTTTTAGCCCTGTTTTCCATCAGTACTGAGGGACTTTTATCAATTTCTGAGTCCCTCTGACTGGTAGAATGCACGGTGCATACATTTAACCCTTTGTGTGTCTAGCTCTGTATTCCTGGCTCCTTCGACTTGTTTTCCTAAAAGCATTCTGTCCTAGAGGGCCTCTGGACACAGACTCTTTGACTTTTTCATTAGGATGTAATACCTTTAGACTTGTCTTGGTTTGTGGGTGGCTCTGGGGCTCTTTCCACCTACCTGTCTATTCAATATCCCTATGTTCCTCTTCTCTAGGTAGACACGGCCCTTAAAGATGCTCACTTCCTCCTGAGAATCAGGACCACTCATATAGGAAGCAGCCTTCTTCAAGGTAACAGGCTGGGTCACCTCAAGATCTGTTTGTCTTTTCTCCTAAGCAATGGAAGCCTTCTTTCCTCCGCTGTAGGCAGCCTTGGGACAGCTCCCCCTGTATGCAGAAAAATGTTTGCTGGCACATTTTTCTTGGGGGACAGTGTGTGTCTTTATCAGATTAGTTTTTATTTTTATTTTTTGTTTTTTTTTCTATGGCTGTACAGCATTTGAACACAGGGAGCTAATAAGGATGGTACTGGAGGACATGGTGTTTGGCGGAATAAGACGAGGACCATGGGATCTCACACGTGTGTGGAAGGAAGTTCAAACAGTTTGGTAGCAGAGAAGAAAAGAACAGGCAGTGGATGCCAGAGACTGGGGAGGGGAGAAGGGAGACCTAGAGGGAGGTGCCGTCAGGTTTTTGAGGGAGTCTGTGGCCCTAGGTCCTGCTGCCCTCCAGCCATGTTGTCATTGCTGATTTTCTTCCTCAGCCACCCCACTGAAGTGAGTTGCCAGGGCAGGTGGGTGGTGGGGGAGCAGTGCCCTCTCAGAACATTCACGGCCTCTTTCATCCCAGCCTCAAATCCCAAATCTCGGTTGGAAAGAACACTTTTGGCCTCCCTCCCAGGGGCCCAGGGCTGGTCGGTGCATGAAGCCTATTCTAGTCATGTCAGAGCTGTCCTTGTCCCAACCCCTCCCACCTACCTGTGATGTCATCCTCCTGGCCCCCTTCCCCAGGGAATCTGGCCACCAGCTACTCTCAGCCCTTCTTCCCTGCCCACTCCCCCTGCTGCTCATCTGGGCCTCCAAGAAGTCTGTTCTCCATATTGTTCCTCTTGTCTCCAACTTATTTCACACACCGTGGTTAAAGCATCTGTAGAAAAATTAAAATCTTGTCATCCCCCACCCCTTTGTGAGCATTTCCACCATCTGCAAATGAAAGGCTAGCCCCTCAGTGTGCCCCTTGTTGTAGCCACCGGCGGCCCCACCTTTCCTGATGCATTTCTTGGCACCTGTCTTCGGAGTATGTTCCAGAATAGAGACATTTCTTAATATCCTCCTTCTCGCCTATAGGCAAGTTGGGGCCCCATCCTCCCTCAGCCTTGTGTCGGGGGCGGGTCTCACCCTGCAGGTACACACATGATCTGGTGGGACGAAGAGGGATGCACTCACTTCCCCTGTAGCCTCCCAACTCCACCAGCCCATCTGTGGGCCGTTATTCCCGTTTCTATGTCCAGAATGAAGTGTGGACGTGGGCTTCCGTAAACAATTGTTCAGCAGGGCAATTGCTGATGTCAGTGGACACTGAAGATCTATCAGAACTTGTCATCGCAGTGTGGGTGCTCGTGAGAATGACAGAGGGGACCTTGGCTACCCATGGTTTCCATGTAGCAACTCATTTCTTCCTCCTCAAGGCCCTCAGTAACAGATACCATTATCAGCTCTGATGGTCACATGTGGCACTGAGCCCAGAAGCTGAGCTTATCCAGCGTGCCACCTCTGTGGGGAAGCTTGGCTTGGACAGTCTTTCAACTGCTGGCCCGGAAGTGTGTCTAGTCTAGGTCATCTCTGCCCTGGGGCTTACGTCGTTGTTGGTGGACATCAGGGGTCAGTGCTGATTTGGGACGGTGTTTGCTTGTTTGGTGTTTTGCTTTGCCTGTTTGTTTTAGAGGGACAGTTGCTCTGTGTCATTCAGCTTGACCTCAGACTCATGACTCCCCTGCTTAGCTTGCCTGGTGGTGGGATTATAAGTAGGGAACAGCACACCCAGCTTTTGTTGGTTTTTCTTGGGAGCACAGTTGGTACCATCTCAGGTGCTGGTTTGTAGTCCTCCCTCTGTTGGTACCCAAGCCAGTTTGGTGTGGAACCTCCATCCGTAGGTCCTGCTGAGAGATAAGGACTCAGACAAGGACTCAGACAAGCTGCTGCTGGGGGCAAAGGGTTTTCCTACATCTGGCTTCGGTTTTTGTTTTTTCCTAGAGCAGGGTAGGGGCAGATGGAAAACTTGTCCCCCTGTCCTTCTGCCACTTAGTAAATAAATCACTGGTCTTTGTTTTGAGAAGAAACTGGTCTTTGGTCATTGGCTCTGGACTTGAAATAGTTAAGGATCGTTCATCTGCAGCTAACCTAGAATTCCAACTTGCGAGCCACACACTATAAAAAGGAGGCCTGGCATATTTTTCTTCTTCTGCCTAATAATCAAACAAGCCCGAACTTGTACCTGAGTTGAGTGAACTGGCAACCAGCAGCGTCCATGTGATTTATTTAGAAATATGCTTGTTGATCCTAAGATGACTGAGTCTATAGCCAGAACTCGGTACCGGGGAGCAGGTCAACCCTTTCTTTTCTAAGACTTGACACACACTTCCATATGCTCCCAGAAGGAGGGAAGAAGCCGGGCCACAAGCTTCAAGGCCTCCTGTCTTATGTCATCATCTGAACCTAGAGAAGATACAGCAATAGCACTGTTAACCTACATTGTGGCAGATGCCCGGTTTTCATGGTGAAGGATCAGAGTTACAGGATACGTCAGGAATGTTGTCTTACTGCTCTAGCGTAGATCTCAACGCTTAAGCCGGGCCCAAGAATCAACATCCTGATGCCGGGGTTACAGCCCCAAGAACTGAATGGGTGTGTCTCCTGGGTTCAGATAAAACCTGCCCCTCCATCAGTCTTTGTTTAACAAGTGTGTCATAACATTTGTATGCTTTCTAGTGCAATTCCTCACGTAGAACATTTTCCAGTTAATCTTTTAAGTCCTTCAGATGGCTAGTCTCCAGGAGTGTCATCTTAGTTAAAGGACTTTGTGTTTCACCCTTATACTTACAGCCACAGGTAAGAATATAGACCTTTAGAGTCTCAAAAATTTAAGGGCAGGCTTTTTGTTTTGTTTTGTTTTCCCAGCCAAGAGTTTTATAGTCTGCTCTAGATATTGCTCAGTGTTGCATTGAGGAATCAGTTGTTTATTTTGCTCATTCTTTCTTCATTCATTCCTTGAGACTTTATTAAGGACTTCTGGGTTTCAAATTACAGTGTTCTATGCTTTGGAGACAGAGATGAGCCGTGTTCCTGCCTTCAGGAAGCTTCCCATCCTAGGTTAAATAGAAGATTATATTCAGGGCACAGTAGGCATGCAGGTTGCTTGGAGGGTCCAAAGAAGCCAAGCTGGAGCTCTGGGAGACCCCTCACCCTAGGGTGCTGAGATCTGATGGAGTAGGAGTGAGCGAGTTAAAGGGTAGAGGAAGCAGTTAAGTAGGCTAAGAGGCTGGAGCACATGGGGAAGGCTGCTGTGGGGTGATCTGGGGGAGGGAGGGACGTTTGGTAGAGCTAAAAGAGTCAGGAACAAAGTAGCCCTATGCTTGGGATTCTTCTCCATGCACTGGGAGCCTAGGGGAATTTTTGAGCAGTGGATTGGATTCAAAAATATAAATCCACAGGCAGAGAGACAAATAAGGAGCCTGGTGTTGTAATGAAACCAGGCAGGGGCCTGAGTATAACAGGAGTTATGGATAAACTGGGGTGTTGTGATGAAGAACACCGACTGTCACGTCTTGGGGAGCGGGTGTCCTGGGGGCAGCTGCTTCAGGATCACAGACTTCAGGTCCCTTTTTAGGGCATGCCCAGAAGGTTCGGATCCCTGTATGGCTGTCAGCTAGGTGGGGAGTTCCAGCGGAGGGAACATGGTGGGGCATGAACACTTACTGTATTATTGGGATTGGGGTTCTCAGGGGCCCCTGAGTGAACTCATATAAAAGCTCAATGGAGACACGAGGCTGGAGCTTCACTGAATCTCATCATGGGGCACCTGATAAGGAGAATAAAATAAGTAGAGAAAGGAGATTATTGTGCGCGTTTACTTCCTTTGGGACTTGAGAGGTAGCAGGCAAAACTGTGAGTCTGGCGTTTTTCTTTTTTTTTTTTTATTAATTTTATTTTTTTGGGGGTGGGACTTAGTTTTATGTATGAGGTGCTGGGCATGTCCTGAAGTAGGCCAAGCAAATACTTGCTCTGGTTACACTTCCTGCCATCCAGACAGACAAAGGGCCACACATTTAAAATAGCCAAGGTATGAAATCAGCCTAGGTGTCTATCAACATGGGTAACATACATGTGCTACATATACACAATGGGGCATCATTCAGTTATGAGAAAAAGCCAAGTTACATAATTTGCAGAAAGATGGATGGAACAGGAGAAGGTCGTACTATCAGAAAGACAGGCAAATGTGTTTTATTTGATATGTAAAATTTAGCAAAAACCCATATATGACATGACAGGAGAAAGTGGGGTTTGAGGGGTAGATGGCATGGGGAGGAGACAGGTGAGCATAATAAAGGCTGCAAGGATCAACGTACATCATACACTTGATGACAATATCTTGAAACTCAACACTTCATAAAGTCAATACATAACGATAAGAATTTTAAAAGGGGAGTAAGTCCTCAGGCCCTCAGTTTAATATGGATGCTATCCCCAATGCTAACCGCTCTCGATGGTCCTGCCGGTGAGGCCTTCGGAGCCACTTACAGAAACAGTGGTGCTTTTGTCTCTGTGAAAAGATTCATACACGTTCATCATAGACCTTCTGGAAAGTATAAAAATCCCCAGCGAAGGGGAAATCCACCCAAACCACAAGAATAAACGCAGCTCTAATATGGTAATATGATTTATTTTAGTCATTTTTGGATACAACCCTAGGTATTATGTTATACAGGTAATTGAATATGGGGTTTTTCAGTGAAGGCATGTCTTGAGTGTGGGAAATATCTTCTGGATGGAGACAACCAGAGGCAGCTACTTTGGGTTTAGGGAGTCCACTTACCTCTATCCTCTATCCCCACGGGAGACTGGTTCCACAACAGCTGTGGACACTGAAGATGTAGATGCTCAAACCCCATCTACATCCACCCCTGCACTTCTATCATCTCTGGGGTAGTTACCATATCTCACGAGAGGTCAGTATCATGTCCACAGTTGTTCTCCTGTGCTCTAGGGCCCGACAGCCTCCTAAAAGCCGTGCGCCTTCAGCGCAGAAGCACAGCCTTTCAAGTTATGTAACATGGCAGTTGGTTGGATCTGTAGGCGTAGCTCCCATGGGTGTAGAGATCTGGCCGTAGTCTATGTTGATTGTGAGATGTATTCTGAGGGGACTCAAGTGGAATAGAAGACGAGAATGTATTTTAGAAATGTGTTTGGGGCAAGATGCTGGAAACGCTTTCAAGCTGAATTTGTCCCCAATTCTGTCACACACACACACACACACACACACACACACACACACACACACACACACACACTCACCCTGACTTTCTAATTAGAAGTCTAGCATAACTTGGAATGGTGAGGAAGGCTCTTCCATGGGACCTGGGGGTAACGGGTGAGGGCAGGTGGGGGTCAGGAAACCGAGAGCTTTTCCGGGTTACTAACACCCTGCCTTCCTTCCCTTCTTCTGTTTCCCCAGGAGAATATGAAAGTGCTACTTGGGCTCCTTTGTTTCATCGCCCCTCTGCTGTCGCTGGAGACCGGTGAGTCTGCTGCTTCCTCTACGCTCGTCATCTCCAGGCAGGGACGAGGGAGAACGCACGGCCGTGTTTGTCTATCAGAGACATTTTCTTTCCCATTTTCAGTTACACCTAGGATTCTCCTGGCACCAGAACTATCCGTCTGAAAGCCCCTTTCTGTACTGTCGTTTCTCATTCTATGCCTAGTATTTTGGGAAACTGAGGCCAGTGAGATTTAGAACCCGGGATCGTGTCTCTAGCTCTGCAATAAGAGCTCCTGTCTGGGACTCTGGGTCTAGCCCAGGCCTCTCGTGACCCCAGTGCTCATGGGACTGTGTAAGGGCTGCTTGCCTTGGAGTAGGTGTCGAACACCAATCATGGACCCATGGCTACTCCATTTGTATTCCCTTCCAGTTTCTTCATGGTCTCCTTTCCTTCTTCATTTCCTGCCACAAATTCATTGAGCCTTTACAATGCATCAGCTGGAAAGTGCTGAGATCGCCTCAGGGAATAATCTGTATGGAAGCAGCTGTTTACAGGTGACCTTCCTTCTAGGGGAGACAGGACACATCGCATACGTCATGCAGTGTTGTAGATAAGTTAGGCAGAAACACTAGGAAAACAAGGATTATTGACGGTGTGTGTGTGTGTGTGTGTGTGTGTGTGTGTGTGTGTGCAGGACTAAATAAAAGGTTCAGTTTTCCATACTGGATCTGGCCACAAAAATATTTCCATTGGAAGGTTGATTGTGAGTACATTCTGAAGTAGAGAAAAAAGCAGTTATGTCGTGTTTCTGGGTTTATGTCTGCCTGGTTTCTGTCCTCCCACGAGGTCCCACGGCCATTTAGCCACAAGGAAATCACACAGAGGTCTATATTAATGATAAACTGATTGGTCCATTGGCTCAGGCTTCTTATTAACTCTTATAACTTATATTAGCCCATTGTTCTTATCTGTGTTAGCCATATGGCTCAGTACCTTTTTAAGCGCCATAGTCACATCTTGCTTCTTCAGTGTCTGAACAGGACTGCAGAGGAATGGGCTTCCTCCTTCCCAGAATTCTCCTGTTCTCATTGACTTGCCTCTACTTCCTGTCTGGTTGTCCCGTCTATACGTCCTGCCTGGCTACTGGCCAATCAGTGTTTATTTAAAACATAATTGACAGAATATAGACAATTGTCCTGCACCAATGTAGATTCCAGGCTAAGGGGAGAAATGTCCTTGGCAGCATGTGCAAAGGCCAAGAGGTTAAAAGCAGCTTGTGTGAGAGCTGAGAGACAGAATGAGGTCACTGAGTGTGGTAAAGAAAGATTGTATCAACAACTGAGGCCTGGCTTCCTCCAGGGCGACCGACTGTCAAGCTTTCAGTGGTCAGAGAACTAGTACAAGTCTGACCAGAAATTTGGAGCTGAGTAGAGAGTGCGTCTCGGGGTAAGAAAATATAATAGGAACATGTCCAGTGCAGGTGTGCTGAGTGAGATGCCCTCTGTGAGTTAATTGAATTTTGCAGTTTAAAAGTTTGTGCATATATTGTTTCAGGGATGAGCACTTTGTATTGGATAACTAATAGTGGGGTTCAGCTTTAGGTGAAGCAAAGTCCCCCCACTTCCAGCAGTCATTGGTTGCTGTAGTTCTTTGTCTAGGGATAGAACCCCATGAAAATTTCCCCTTCCAGGTTAATATGCCCACTGATGTTACTATTGTTCCAGTCTTGTGTATGCAGCCATTTCCAGGAGAGACTGTTTCATAGCTGACTTTCTGGTATTCTGGCTCTTAAAATCTTTCTTCCCCCTCTTCCTTGATCTTCCCTGAACCATAGACACATGAACTGTGATGTAGATGGGTCCTTGGCAACTGAGCCCCTCACCACAATCCGCTGGTCTCTACGTTGCATCCTGTTGTGATTTCCTTTAATGGTCTCCATTTGATTTGCAGAGAAGCTTCCTTGATAAGGGGTGTGATAGATACATTTATCACTATAAGCATATGACTTAGAATATAGTTAGGAATTATGCTGCTCTCGCAAAGTGATAATTAGACTCATTGTTTTATGCAGTTTTGAAACAAATGATAAAAAGAGAATTTAAACGCCAGAAACTATTTATGTCTTTAAAAACTACTTCAATTACCTGTTTGCACTACTATGAAACCTGGATTTTTGTTTCCTGATTTGTTTCCTTTCCTGGCATCCCTTGCTGCTTTGTGTGGTTAGGAGTTGCTGTCTAGGTTGGACTGTCTCAGCCTGAACGACCCTCTCTGAGGTGGTCTATTTGCTTTATAGGAGAGTCATGCTTTTGATGGATTGTCCTAGTCTTGGTTTATCTGTAAATGTCTTCATTTCTCCTTCATTTTGAAATGCCATCTCGTGTCCTCCTGGCCCGAGTGGATTCAGAGAAAAATTGCATTTAATGGAGAATTCCTGTGTATAACAAGATGTCTCTCTCTTACTGTACCAAGATTCCCTTGCTTTCTATAGCTGGACTCTGAGGTACTAGGTAGGTGTGTCTTTTAGTTCACTCTTGTCATTTTATTAAGCTCCTTAGATGTGTAGATTAATGTGTTGTAGGGAGACATTATTTCTTTGTGTACTTCTTCTGGCTCTTCTTTTCATCCTGGGCTTCCCATTGTATACATGTCAGTTTGCTCTCAGAACCACGAAAGACTCTCAGGTGATTTATTGCCATTTACAAGTTCCTTTTGCAGCAACGCCCACGTGCCTTTCAGTCCTTTACAGTGCAACAATCTTCATCTTACTTATGGGATTTTTGCACCCCAGACTCCAGTTAGTTCTCTTCATAGTTTCTCCTCCTCCTCCTCCTCCTCTTCTTCCTCCTCCTTCTCCTCCTCTTTGTCTTTCTCCTTCTCTTCTTAATCTTCCTCTTGATATCCTCCTTGGGAAAACATTGCTGTCATATAGTTCTTTTATATTTTAGAAATAGTTTTTCAGTAGTGTTGTATATATTGTAAAAGATATTGGGAGTCTTTGTCGAGCAGAGTGACGTAACCCCCCACTCACCTGAAACATTCTCCCCTGGAAGCTTTGCGCACCCCGTGAATGGACTCTAATTGCCCATTTCTTCTCCAATATTTTGCTGATAATTGAACATGTTTGAAAGCGTAATGTGTAATTCTGGATATCAGATGTCTCCCTATGCGATCATAATTTGTGGTGTGCATGTGTGCCTGGGTGTGCACGCACACCGATGCTCATGGACTCTAGAAAGGAGTGTTGGATCCCTTGGAACTGGAGTCACGGGCATTTATGCTGCCTGGTGTTGTTGGTGCCGGGATCTGAACTCCGGCTCTCTGACAGGGCAGCAAGCACTCTTCACGGCCAAGCTATCATGCCAGTACATTCATTGTTACCGGTCTTTACATTTTTTAAAATTGTTGCTGTTCTCTCTGTTCATTTGTTTGATGAATTTTCTGACCCAGCCTCGTAAGCTCTGTGCTGTAGTGTCCCTGAAGTCACTGGTAAATTCTGTGACTGGCTAATGACTAGATGATGTAACATGAAGGCATGCCCCAAAGAGAAAATCATGCACAAGACTCCATAAGATTATAAACTGATTGGCCCATTAGCTCAGGCTTCTTGTTAACTCTTATAGCTTATATTAACCCATTATTCTCATCTATGTTAGCCATATGGCTTGGTACCTTTTTCAGCTGTCAGCTTACATGTTGCCTCTTCAGTGGTTAGCGCAGGAATGGCTGAGGGACCTTCCTGCTTCCCAGAATTCTCCTGTTCTCATTGCATCACATGTACTTCCTGTCTGGCTTTCCCGCCTATACTGCCTGCCTGGCCAATCAGCGTTTTATTAAAATATGATTGACAGAATACAGACAATTCTCCCGCATCAAGATGATCCATGGCCTGTGTATTCTCTACCCCTTGTGGAGGGACAGCATATAGGCTGATGACAGCTCACCTCAGCCTTCACCTCCTGCCCAGATGTGATCTCAGAGTTATTCAGATGTGAGACTGAAACCTTTTCTGGACCCGTTGAGCAGCTGTATCTATATCTATATCTATCTATCTATCTATCTATCTATCTATCTATCTATCTATCTATCTATATCTATATCTATATCTATCTATCTATATATACACACACATATTTCCATACACGTTTGTGTGTATTATGTATGTATGATTTTCATTCCTCAGGAATATGCCAGAACCTTCAGATCTCCCTGTAGGTTATGGCTCTCATGTTCTAGTCTATGTTGTAGCTTTTATTAAATAGTTGCTGCCTTATTAAATACTTGACACTGAGTTTGTTCAACAACACTCCAGGGATAGGGCTCTTGCTAAGGATCTCTGAGTCAGGTCAGTAACCTGGGACATTTGAGAAACTCCAGACCTGCTTGGCTCTAGCAAGGTTGCTGGTGTTCAGGGCTGCTACGTACACACAGGTCCTGGTTATCCCCGAATTAGGGCTCTGAGGGGAGGCAGACGGTAGCTAATTCATGAAGCAATAAAGCATGCTGTTCCATTTTTATCAGCAACTTTCTATTTCTTCCTCCTCCTCCTCCTTCTGTTCCTTCCCCCCTCCTTCCTTCTCTTTCTAATGAATGCTGCTCTGAATGTTGGAAGCCTTTGGTTGAGAGAACCAATCTAGTGCCTTTCCTGCTTTTATGGATGAATGGTTTACAGAAACTTTTGGGTTGTTATTTTGGGGTACAGATCTAAACAGAGACTCAAATGACTGAAAGACCGGAAATGTTCAGCATCCTTAGCCATTAGAGAAATGCAAATCAAAAGAACTCTGAGGTTCCATCTTACACCTATAAGAATGGCCAAGATCAAAAACACCAATGACAGCTTGTGTTGTGGGGTAAAGGGAACAGTCCTTCATTGTTGGCGGGAGTGCAAACTGGTACAGCTGCCATGGATAACAGTATGTCAAATTTCTCAGAAGATTAGGAAGCAACCTATCTCAAGACCCAGCAATACCACTTTTGGGTATATACCCAAAGGATGCTCAATCGTGCCACAAGGACATGTGTTCAACTGTATTCATAGCAGCACTGTTTGTCATAGCCAGAACCTAGAAACAACCTAGATGCCCCTCTACCAAAGAATGGATAAGGAAAATGTGGTACATTTACACAATGGAGTACTATATAGCAGAAAAAGTAATATCTTGAAATTTGCAGGCAAATGGATGTATCTAGAAAAAATCATATTGAGTGATGTAGCCCAGACCCAGAAAGACAAATATCATTTGTACTTACTCATAAGTGACTTTTAGACATAAAACAAAGAAAAGATAGCCTACAATTCACAATCCCAGAGAACCTAGACAACAATGAGGGCCCTAAGAGAGACATACATGGATCTAATCTATATGGGGAATAGAAAAAGACAAGATCTCCCAAGTAAATTGGGAGCATGGGGACCATGGGAGAGGATAAAAGAGGAAGGGAGCAGAGAAAAATGCATCCATATTGTTAAAGAGGACCCCTACTCTTCAGTGAGATAATAGGAAAGGTGCCCTGACGCCCTGACCGCAAGACCCATCCTATCCAAACGACTCTAATTGGTGACAACGCAAATCCATCTGAAAGGAAAAAGCCTGAACTAAGAAAACATCACAGAGGTGTCCCCTGCTCTCAAACAGCTGCCTGGGAAGCTGTTGTTCCAGATTGTCACAAAGGCAGATGAGAGTGTCACAGCTGTGGCCTAAGGGTACCAGGTTCCCCAATTTAAAAAAAATGGAGTGGAGTCCTAAGCAGAGAACTCTCAACAAGATCTCCTGAGTAAATTGGGAGCATGGGGACCATGGGAACTGGTAGAAGGGGAGGGGAGAGGAAGGGAGGGGAGAAGAGAAAAATGTGTAGCTCAATAAAATCAATTAAAAATTTTTTTTTTAAAAAGGCTCTCTGGCTACATAAGATTTTTTTTTGTCACTGGTGTTAATCTGATTACTAGGCGGTTGATGTCATTTTCTTTATCTTTTCTTTTTGTTGTTTGTTTGTTTAGAGGCAGGGTTCCTCTGTGTGATGGCTCTGGCTGTCCTTGAACTCACTATGGAGAACAGGCTGGCCTTTAACTCAGAGACCCACCTGCCTCTTCCTGCTGGGATTAAAGGCGCCACCACTACCCGTCTCAAAGGTTTATTTATTTATGTATTTTGTGTATATGAGTGCTCTAACTGCAGGTACATCTGCATGCCAGAAGAGAGCATCAGACCCCATTACAGATGGCTGTGAGCCACGCTGTGGTTGCCAGAAATTGAACTCAGAACCTCTGGCAGAGCAGTCAGTGCTCTTAACCTCTGGCCATCTTTCCCGCCATCTTGCCTTTTCTTAGAGTTCCCTGTGTCTTGGGACCCAAGCTTATTTTGTCACATCTTGAGCAATTTCAGCCTGTATTTCCAATATGTTTTCTGTGTTCCCCACTCTTGCTGCAATTCATATAAGACGTTTTCTAGCTGCCCTAAGCTATCTGGCGCCCTGCTTGCTCACCTCCCCCCACCCCACCTTGCTTAATCTTGAATGTTTTCTAATGTTATGCCTTCAGGTTTTCTTATTTTTTTTTTCCCAGAATATTTTCAACTTGAAAATGCGCTTTTTATACTAGAAGATTTTTCCTGAATTGTTTTATGCCTTTGTTAACTATGTCTTATGTCTCTTTCAGCATCTTGAATAAATAGGAGGTAGAGTTAGGTCATGTGTTGAACAGTGTTATTTCCTATGCTTGCCCATTTGATAGCTGTTCACATGGGAGGCCATGTTTAGTCTTTGCAATTCTCCACTGTACAGAGTGAATGTCTCTCCTCCATTATTCCTCCTTTTATATGAATAAGCAGGAAGTAAGAGGGAGTAAGTCATTTGCCCAAGGTACAGCCCACAGGGACCACGTGGCAGAGCTGGAACTGAACATCAATGGTTTCCACCCTGAAGACAGATCTTAACCACATGGCTGTGAGCTGTAGATAGATCTGGCAGGGGCCAGGATCTTTACTAACCAATGTTCGAATGTTGGTTGATATTGCATGAAGAAACACTGAGACTTTTTCTTACGGAAATTGCTTCCTTTTTTCTTTTTCTCTTTTAAAGATGGATGTAAAGAATATTCAGATGAGATCATTTTATTTTCGTATGTAAATGAAATTGATATTCGTGATTGTCCTCTTATCCCGAATGAAAAGCGTGGCACCATAATCTGGTATAAAAATGACAGCAAGACACCCATATCAGTAGAACAGGACTCCAGGATTCATCAGCAAAATGAGCGGCTTTGGTTTGCTCCTGCCAAGATGGAGGACTCGGGTCATTACTATTGTGTAGTGAGGTAAGGAAGGGATGGACACATTACAGACATGTCCGAAGCCTCAATGACAGTTAAGGACAGAAAAAATCACTTTAGTAATGTTGATTTTTCATATCTTACTTTATTTTAGAAACTCCACTCACTGTCTCAAAACTAAAATAACCATGAAGGTTTTAGAGAACGACCCTGGCCTGTGTTACAGCACACAAGCCACCTTCAAGCAGCGCCTCTACATCGCAGGGGATGGGAGTCTTGTGTGCCCTTATTTGGATTTTTTTAAAGATGAAAAGAACCAGTTACCCAAAGTTCAGTGGTATAAGGTAATTTCATTTTAAGTATGGTATTTTATATTTAGACAGTTTTCTGCTTTGAACAGTGAAATGTGTCCACAAAATGTTTGACATGTGCATATACTGTTTGCTCTGTGGTGGTGCAACTTCACGAAGAAGCAAACAAAAATGTAAGCCTGTGTCTGTTGGTTTTAACAACGTATCTAAAATCTTATGGTTGTTTCTATCTGACTGAGTAAGACACAGTTTCAAGAAAGTAATAGAACTCAACATGTTTGAGAAGATGGGTTATATGTTTAAGCCATTTTAGAGATGGTTTGTTTATACAGCTGATATTATTTTGTGTTTAATTAAAAACGCTTCTGTGCTGGGGCTGCAGAGATGCTCCGTGGTTAAGAGCTTGAACTGCTCTTTTGTAGGACTGGAATCTGTTTCCCAGAATCTACAGAAGGCAGCTCCCAATTACCTGTAACTGCACTCCCAGGGGATCTGGCACCCCCTTCTGGCCTACGCGGGCACCTGCACTCATATGCGCAAACCCATAATTGCACACATACCTACTCATAATTAAAGACAAAGTTAAATCCTAAAAGACTAATAAAAAGTTAAATGTTCTGCACATAGCCTGGTAGTGTCTGTAGTCATGTAAACATGAGGGTGGGCACAGCATACTCTGGTGGCTTTAATTTAGTAGCCTAGTGGAACTTTTCCCAGAAAGTCATCTTTTAGAGACTAACAAATACAAAATAAATATTATCAGCTCAGGAATGGACCACGCTGTTGGCACATGTCAACATTATTGCTTCCGTTGTGCCTTCTGTGAAATAAATTTGTCTATACTTGTCTTCATGGCCTAGGCCTCTGGGCTTGAAATTTTGAAGTGTTAATTATTTTATTTGATTTATATTTTGCTCCAAATCAAGCAAGTCACGTTTTCAGATAGGAACTTGCCAAGGTGAAAAGCTAGAGTTCCAGTTCCGGTTACCCAGGGCAGTCCCTGACGTTTCCAAGGCTCCTATTTCTCTCTTCTTGTCTAGGATTGTAAACCACTGCCTCTTGACAGCGAAAACTTCGTTGGGGCCAAGAATAAACTGATGGTGAGGAACGTGGCCGAGGAGCATGGGGGGCACTACATTTGCCGCGTATCCTACACGTACCTGGGGAAGGCGTATCCAGCCACCCGAGCCATAGAGTTCATCACCATAGGTGAGTCGTAGCTCTGACCCCACAGGGGTTTGCGTGCAGGACAGCTGGAGGACCATCAGGTTGCCATTGCTTCATTGTTTACAAAGGAACTGAATATAGGAATTGGCTCGTGACTCACAAGACTGATTAGTCACAAGAACCAAGAGAAGGAAGAAGGAAAGGGTTTGTTTAAGCTTACAGTTCGAGAGAATCCAGCTGGTCATGGTGAAGAAGGCATGGCAGCTGGAGCGTGAGGCTGGGGGAGAGGGGGGAGAGAGAGAGAGAGAGAGAGAGAGAGAGAGAGAGAGAGAGAGAGAGAGAGAGAGAGAACCGTCCTAAGTGGATCAGACTATAAAACCTTAAGACCCACCCACCCCCAGTGACATCCTTTCTCCAGCTTTGCCTCATCTTCTAGAACCTTCCCAAATATTGGTACAGTTGGGGACAAAGTATTCAAACAAATGAACCCATGGGGGACATTTCATCTTAAAACCACAACCCAACGTCCTATGGTTTTAATTCCATTTTTGTTAGTAAATATTACGTGACTGTTTTCCATTCCTGCTTCAAATGCAATGCTACTTAGATCATCGCGTTATGAGTTATGCCTTCCAAGGGGTTCTGTAAAATTCTTAGATATCACAGAAGGTAGTTCTTCCAGAGAACTCTAGGACTCCCTTTAGTGGGTTTAAGTCACCATTTGTGATCCTGCCTGGGGGAATCTGACTCCACAAGAGTCACTGACATCAGGAAAAGAGTTCCGTGGTGAGGCATTTGCCTCGCGTGTATGAAGCTTTGGATTCAAATACCAGTACAGCATAGGACAAACCCAAAAGTCCAGCAGAATAGTCACTGGCATGAATGGGATAGATCCTCAGTTTGGAGATATTTCGTATCCAGAATGCACGTTTTTGCTAGCTCAGTCACTCCATCTCTAAGTGTGTTTCTGAGTATCTGTAAGAAGATGGTGTGGCCTGTAAGGTTTGGGGAGGATTAGAGACGAGGCAGGCTCAGCCTGTGGTCATGTGCCTGATGCACAGCAAACCTTGCTACAGTGGGTGGGCAGTTAACAGGTGCAGAATGACTGCTCTTAATGTTTCCAGGGTGCCCAGTCTTGTCATACCCATATAGCGCATTAAAAACTATTTCACAGTAACACGAACCAAATTGCACTTTCACAAGTTACTTGGGAATGGGCAGGATATTGAACCTTTCTGTAAATGGTAGCTCCCAGTAATAGGAAGCTAACCTAACCAGGATGTTTTTGCGGGAGGGGAAGAGATCATCTTTGAGTGATTATGCTGGGAAACAGTTGCGGCTCTCCCAGGTAAACCCAGAATAGGATCAGCATACAGATAGCTGTATCTTCCCAGTATTATTGGCATTTCTGTCTCAAAGACTATTCATTGAATACAAATGACGCCCTACACGCATCAGCTGGATCTAACTTTCAGTGATCGTTTCTCGAGCACTTGCTGCCCTATCTATAGGAAAGAAGAAAGCCAACCTCCTGTCCTGTGCATTTTGTTTCTGTGACTATGGAGGACTTCTGGCATTCTAGTCTGTTTCGAATTCTTCCTTCTCAGCCATGGATCAGCCCACAGAACTGATGTTGTAAAGAAGCAGGAGATTAATTTTCAGTCTCCTGTCTTGTTTAAATCAAATCTGCCAAGTGGTTTGTCACTCGCCAGTGGCTGCTGGGTTGGTACCACAGTAACCCAGCAGATCAGGTCCAGCCCTGGCCACTTCTGCTCAAGGCGGTGCTTTTGTCCTAGCTACTGCCTTTTCTGCTTTTCAGGGAGAGGAGAACCCTCCAACTCCCAGGTTGTCCACATTGGTGCTGTATATAGAATAAATTCTTATTCGTACTTGTAGAAATATGTGTTATTATGTTCATTTGTCCTTCTCTTTGTGTATATGTGTGTGTGTGTGTATACTTACATATATGTAAAAGTGTAGGTGTACCTCTGTGTACACATGTGTGGAGGCTGGGAGACTCCTGTATGGTTCATGTGTATTGAGTATGTGGTCCAGCCAAACTTCGGGTGTTCTGTTTGCTCATTTCTGGTGGTTCTCGTCTTCTCTCACCTGCCTCCTGCTGCCCTTGATCTGTCTGGCCAGATCCAGCTCAGTGCTGGCTGAGTGCTGGTACCACTTGGGATTCTGTCTGGTGAAAAGCTGAGGAGCTCTGTGGCCTTTCTCCTAGCAGGTGAGAGTAAGAGCGACAGGCCGGTGATCCTGAGCCCGCGGAATGAGACGATGGAAGTCGACCCAGGTAAGCGGGCTCCAGGCGGGATGTGGCGAGATCATCGTTCCAGTCTCAAGATAAAGACAACATGACCTTCACACGCGCGCGCGTGCGCGCGCGCGCACACACACACACACACACACACGCACACACACACACACAGCACAAGCCAGTTACCAGATACACCTATGGAGGGACAGTGGCACAAGTCTTATATTCAAATGTCTTTAAAATGTTTTGAATTTATTTCTTAAATTTATTTTTTTAAGTTTTTGCCTCTTATGGCAAACATCTAGCCATATCCAATTTTCCCACCCTTGCTTTTTGCAATGGAGCCTTTCTGACTATGCAAACAGCAGCCACATGCTAAAGTTAAAATGTCTAACTTGGAAAAGCATTTTTTTAGAATAACTTTCATTGTTTTGGCATATATAATCTCAGTTTTCTGCCTAAAATATTGGCTCCAATGACAAAATATTCTGTGTTAATTAGATAAATTATATATTATATTCTTAGACATTTTAACTTTCCATCTCAACACCGTAAGCACATTCTGCCTCCAGATTTTCATTCCAAGTAATACTTGCAGATAGGAGAAAGCAGTGATATAAACAGGGTGTTCCTTAAATATGAATCAGAATAATGACACTTGAAAAATTCTGTCCAGCAGTAACTATATTGTTAGTGTATAGAAATATGATGAAATGCTAGGTAGTCTCATACCAACAGGAGGACTAATCGTGGAGGCTGAAGTTTCCAGGCTATGATAATTGCAGAATTGTAGACAATAAGATCCCATTCACGTTCTTGCCGACATGTGGGAGAAAGACCAAGATGGAGATATTTAAAGTAACAAACAGTGGCGTTCTCTGGGTGATGAGGATTCAAGAAATTTTCCTCTTTCATTTTGCTCTTCTACAGTTCAAATGTTTATCCAGCAGCCATTTATAAATAGAGATAGATTGTAATAAAGGCCAATTAGTCTTTGGACTCAAAATACATTACTCTTCAGAATCCAGGATACAGCTGATCTGCAATGTCACAGGCCAGGAAACAGATCTCGTCTACTGGAAGTGGAATGGATCAGCGATTGAAGAGGACGATCCTCTCCTCGTGGAAGACTACCAATTGTGAGTTTACCGGTCAATGCCAATATTAAATTCTGTGCCACACTTGTTCTCGTTCTGAATCTAATACCGAGAGCTAGCCAGTGCTCGACTATTCCTAGCCTTCTGCTGCCCACTTTGGGCTTTGCTAAGTCATCTAGATAATAGTTGTGAGAATCTGTATTTTGTGTTGTTCGTTAAAACACATGTCACTGTACAAATCGCACACCAGCTCAAAGCTCTTTCCTTACATTCTGTCTTGGGCTGCACTGCAGTAAGGTTCTCTTCATGTATATGGAAGGAATCAGGATCAGTCTCTGCTACAATCTCCATGGGCTGGATAAAGATCTATTAACTCCTCCTTCTGGTCTCTTCATATGCAGTGCCTTTTGTCATCTGCCCCAGTCCCGAACACCCATGGAAGCCAGAATGTTTAAGGCTCCCCCCAACCCCTGTGTGTGTGTGTGTGTGTGTGTGTGTGTGTGTGTGTGTGTGTGTTCCTTTGCAAGCTAGTAATTTTAACTTGATTTTTTTGCTACTGGGTGTTCCTGACCTTGAGGTTATATAATTTCAAATTCATCTTACCAATAGACTATTTGCGCATGATGGGAGGGGGGATGTGATTATCTGAGCTGTCATTTATATTACAAATAAAGCAATTACCTGGACCCATAGGTCTTATTCCCTACTGATGGAGCGTACTTACTCTAATTACTCCCCTTCTCTGTCTCTCTGTTTTTGAACAGTGTGCCACATCCTTCATCCAAAAGAAAGTATACACTCATTACAGTACTGAACATTTCAGCGGTCCGAAGCCACTTTTATAAGAATCCATTTACGTGTTTCGTCAGGAACACAAACATTATGGAGTCAGCATATGTCACATTAATATATCCAGGTAAGTAACAAGTGCTTACTTAACCTCACAGATTGCACAGCCCAGTGGATTCCTCTGTGGTTTCCTTTGCCTGGAACATTCCTCACCCCTTCTTCAGCTGCAGCTTTTCATTGTTTGTGCTTCTTGACCTGAATTCTCTGTTCTGTTAGGAAACTTCTCACCCCCTTGCCTGGTCTGAGCCTGCCTCCCTGCCTCTGTTTGGGCACCACTGTGGAGGCATCATGCATCCAGTTACATGTGGAAGCATCATGCATCCCCGTCACATGTCTTGGAGGCATCATGCATTCTGATCACGTGGAAGCATCATGCATCCGGATCACACATGGAGGCATCAGGCATCCCGATCACATGTGGAGGCATCATGCATCCCTGTCACATGTGGAGGCATCATGCATCCCTGTCACACGTGGAGGCATCATGCATCACGATCACATGTAAAGGCATCATGCATCCCAGTCACATGTGGAGGCATCATGCATTGCGATCACATGTGAAGGCATCATGCATTGCGATCACATGTGGAGGCA
Organism: Myodes glareolus; assembly: GCF_982192425.1. Taxonomy (NCBI): domain Eukaryota; kingdom Metazoa; phylum Chordata; class Mammalia; order Rodentia; family Cricetidae; genus Myodes; species Myodes glareolus. The sequence goes on from NC_142043.1 coordinate 38,875,617, forward strand.
TCATGTATCGCAATCACACGTGGAGGCATCATGCATCCCGGTCACAGCAACTCTTCTCCATTTCTCTTAACAAATTATTCTTTTCCCAGGACCAGTAGCTACCTATATTTGCTTCATATTCATTACCTCATGAATTTTTTAAAGCACAGGACCAAACAACATGGTTATACAGGGAAAGCCTAACTATCCTGTTTGTAACAAGGATGTCTGAAGTCATTGGTTTTCAAGAATTAGTATAGTCAAAAACCAGTGCTGAAAATATTGTTTAAATACTCCACAGTATTTAAAACAGGGCTTAAAAGCCAGGGTATGTGCATAAACATAATTTAAATAAACAAACAAATAAATAAAGCAGAAAAGTAAAGCCTTTGAGGATTTAGATATTTTCTGGATGCTACCCATGCCCTGACAGCCAAAAGGCACTTCCTTTGTCTTTCCTCTTCCCGATTGTTCTCTACCCTCCTTCCCTTTAACTTCCCTCTTCCCTCACCTATCTCACCCACACTCCTTTCCTTTGGGTGAATTATGAGGAGAGACCACACGGATGTGGGAATGTGAAAGGCCACTTCCTTTCTGTCCCCCATCTTTAGGTTCTCCCTGCCAGACTCCCCTCTCTCAGCAAGTCATGCAGGCTTTGTATGATTTTGACCCATCCTGTTATGCTATAATGAACTCTGTCTCTATGGTCCCCAAAAGGTTTTCTCTTACTGTGCATTATGCTTTAGGTGGAAACTTAAAAAAATGTACCTTCATTTTCTATGGACTTAAGCATCACTGCCCAGCTCATTAGTGTCCATTGATACAATGACAGTGGATGAACGGCCACGGCTCTGGGTGTAAAGTGGTTCCCAAATGCATGTTCTTTGCAATAAACCTATTCAAATTGCCATGACCAAAGTTTTCATTCCTTTTGGTTCTAATGATTTTCTCCTCTTTTTTTTTTGTTGTTGTAGCCCCTGATTTCAAGAATTACATCATTGGGACCTTTGTCATCTTAACAACTATAATTATATCGTGTGTTTTCATCTATAAAATCTTCAAAGTTGACATTGTCCTTTGGTACAGGGATTCTTTCTCCCATTTCCTCCCCCCAAAAGGTATAGTTTTATATCCCACGAAATGTTTCCTCTGAAGAGTTAAAGATGGCTCCTAGTATTTTTACTGAAGGCTTTTAATGATGGTGTTGGCTTAGACAAGAAGAATATTGATTTTATTTAGTTTCATAACTGATATGCCTCGATGCCATTCATTTCTAAATTACCACCCTAGCTTCCCTATTGGCAGGATACACAGGTCTTTAGAGCATCTGTCTGTAAGTTAGTTACCCAGAATCCATCATTAGGGTGTGCTCTGTGCTGCATGTGCCCATTGGATTCATGGTCCATAGTCAAACGAGAGAGAATTCTACACCTTTTTCTGTAATATTCCAGCATCATATCAAACTAATATAGAACGAATAAGTAGAATGTAGGCTTGAGATATTTGGAGAATTGGGTAAGAAAAACGTGATAAAGGAACGGTTGCCTTGAAAGTATATAGGGGAGCATTAACTGCTATGTGAGGACCATTTTGTCGTAAAACATAATAAGAAGAAAACATGTAAGACATGAGAATTTGAAAAGGTGTTTTGGGGGAGGGGAGAAAAGAAAGGGTCCTGAGGATGAGTGTGATCTGGGTACCTTATATACATCTATGGAAATGTTGTAATGAAACTCAGATTTTTAGAGTTAATGTATGTTAATGAAAACAGATGTTGATGCTAGAAAAATCTCAGCATGTAATTTTTGTTGCAGAAGAGTAAAAAGCTTTCAAGTGTAGCAAACACTATTCCATAGGTAAAGTCAAATGTACAAGTTCAAAGGACACAGGAGCAATTTGCAAATGGCTAACATTAGAGCAGAAGCTGTTTGTGCAAGGCCCAGCCAGTGAACATCCCACCATGGAGGATGAGAAGCTCACGAAGCCCCACCCCTAGCTGAGGAGCCATTTGTAGCTGCTGGCTCCCGGGGACAGTCAGTTTTCTTTGATGTTACAGACTCTGGTCGGCTGTTCATGTTGCAGAAGTTGGCTCTAGGCTGACGTTGGTACAGAGAACACTATCTGGGCTCAGTAGGGCATAAGAAAGGCACAAGAAGTTAAGAGGGGAAATGCTCAGGGGAGGGGCTGGGAAGGAGCTGGAGAGGATCAGTGGAAGGTAGATATGATCAAAATATACTCTGCACCTGTATAAAACTCCTAAGAGTGAATGAAATGTATTTTTTAAGAGAAAAGGGTTGTTCAAATGTTTTTAAAGTTTTAATGTTAGTGTATATAAAGCATTCCATTATTTAGATTATATTTTATCCCTTCCAAAGAGCGTTATGACAGGTTTCTGCTAGTGGTCAAAGATCACAGTCGGATTACAGGTTTCGTGACTATTGGTCTTAGTTAGGGTTTCTGTTACCGTGAGAAAATGCCATGACCAAAACCAACTTGGCGAGGAAAGGGTATGTTTTACCTTATAGCTTGTAGTCTGGGAGTCAGGATAGGAACTCAAGCAGGAACCTGGAGGCAGGAACTGAAGCAGAGATCAGGGAGAATGCTGCTTAATGGCTTGTTCTCCCTGGTTTTCCCAGTTTGACTTCTCATACCATTCAGGATCACCTGCCTAGGGGTGGTTCTTTCTATAATGGGCTGGGCCCTCCTCTCCCACATCAACACAATGGGCTGGGCCCTCCCACATCAATCAAGAAAATGCCTTACTGGCCTGCCCACAAACTAGCCTAGTGAGCACTTTCTCAGCCGAGGCTCTATCTTCTCGAATGGCGGCTGGCTTGTGTCAACAATAACAACTGACCTGGATACCACTTAAATATCTAAGGGGAAACAGTCAAATGCACACGTAAACATGTGTGAGAAGGCCTATCATTCCTTAAGATGTTAAGGGGTAATCATGAAAACAAAAATTACACATTGCTGCCCTATTGAATTTAAAGTGGCGTCAGACACGTGGTATTTCTCTTTCTGTCAGGTGACTGTACCAAGCTGAAACGAACGTTTGTGGTGTTGATTTTGTATCGAATCTTCTATTTCCCCCCATGGTTCTAAATACATTTCATTTCCCCCTTAGCTTCAGATGGGAAGATCTATGATGCCTATATTCTCTATCCCAAGACCGTCGGAGAGGGACCCTCCTCAAACGTAGACACTTTTGTGTTCAAACTGTTGCCTGAGGTCTTGGAGGGTCAGTTTGGATACAAACTGTTCATCTGTGGAAGAGACGACTATGCTGGGGAAGGTATGGAGATCCAGATGCCTTGTGAACTTAGCTGCCCAGTTCCAGTTCTTAGACTTGGCTTTGTTGGACATATCTGAAGCCTTTAAGGAATTTCTGTAAAATTTCCCTCAGTTTGTTGACTCAACATTTAATTGATTCTTATTGTTTTAAAAAATGTAATAACTAGTTAGGTCTAATAGCCACTCTGCAACTACTTTGCTAAACCAGGAATATTATAGATAAAATAATTTAGTAATCTATTTTCAAATTTTTGACTGAGGGTTTTCTGAGTTCCAAGAACAAACAAAAGTCCGTCTTTTGTGGGCTAGTTCTTAAGCTGGTCTGTAAAGCGAAACTGTCTTTGGCTCTCAAGTAAGGGAAGACAAAAGCAACGGGAGTCATAGAGCAGAGGTTACCAAGGACTTCCTGAGGGCTGGGTTCAGAAAAGAACGTCTAGACGGAAGCTAGACTGACCCCATTGTGCTCTCTGTCTTGCAGATATTTTTGAGGTTACTAATGAAAACGTGAAGAAAAGCAGGAGGCTGGTTATCATCTTAGTGAGAGATATGGGCGGCTTCAGCTGGCTGGGCCACTCATCTGAAGAGCAAATCGCCATTTATAATGCTCTCACCCGGGAAGGGATTAAAGTTGTCCTGCTTGAGCTGGAGAGCATCCAAGACTATGAGAAAATGCCAGAATCCATTCAGTTCATTAAGCGGAAACACGGAGTCATTCGCTGGTCAGGGGACTTTAAAGAGGGACCACAGTCCGCAAAGACCATGTTCTGGAAAAACGTCCGATACCACATGCCAGCCCAACGGCAATCACCGCTGTCCAGACACCATTTACTAACCCCGGATCCTGTGCTGGACACTAAGGGGAAACCGCACGCAGAGACTCACTTGCCTCTCGGCTAACGTGGCAGAAGTGGACCAAGAACGTTGGGATCCCTCCTGTCATACGGTGCTGCAGCTAGGCTGTGCCTCCCAGGAGCATGTGCGGTCATGAAACACACCTGTGTAGTCCCTTATCCCCAGGTCCCCTGGAATCACACCGTTCAGGGAATAGGACTTGGTGACGATAGTGGGCTAGGACAGTTGGGAGCAAGGATTGGGGAAGCTCCGGAGCAATGGCTGCTCAGGGATGCATCTCTGGGATAGTTGCTAACTGTGGAGGCAGTGAACCGGGAGTAGTCAGCTTCAAGAGATGGCCACATCTGTGGGTGACTTAAGTAAATTCCGTGCAGCCTTACAGTTAGGACTGTGGTTATCTATCTGAGAATACTTTGGGGATCATTGACAAAGAAGTGGCTCCCGTAAGCCTCAATGCGGGTGAGGTTTACTGACACCCCCCTCCCCCAGTAGAAGGCATAACTTCCTTGCCTTTTCCAGACATCTTGACCACCAAACTCAGTTTTCGAAGACTAAACTTTATTTATAGACCGTGAATACTGTCATTTCAATGAAGAAGGATTCCCTGGGTTCCCCCAGGACAGTCGCCTCAGCTCTCCGCGGAAGAGGGTGAATTTTAAGTTGACCGTAGAAGGGAGCCACTCCTGAGGTTCTTCTGTTCGCAGGTCCACTCTAGAGCAACTGTTGCATCATCCATATTCTTTGTACTTTGCTTGTTGCTTCTCTGGAGATGCAGCTCTGCAGCGCTTCCTCCCTGCACTCTGTGGCAAGCACAGCCCGAGGACTCAGTCTCATGTCAGAGACTCAGCTCCTACCTCACCTGCTGGGGCTGCAGACCCTGAAGTCTGTACAGCCTTCCCGCCCATCTTGTCCCCAGTCCCAGCCCTCTCCTGTCAAGCCTGCTCTCCACCATCCTGCCCTGGGACTACAACACTGCCTCTGGAGTCCTGGCATCTGCTTTCAGCACACCCCATCTGTGCTGTGCCGCCCACTTCCGGTGACTAGAATCCACTCTTTCCTTTGCTTTACCTGACCAGGAATTTGCTAAAGTTCTAAGTTTGTTTCAGTGCTGAAATCCACAAGTGCCTGATCTCTCTTTACTCTAAAGTCTTAGCCGCCATCCCTTCTGTCACGCCAACAGTGTTGCCTGCTGGCGGTCACTTCAGAAGGTGGTTTCTTTGCTAGCAGGAATCAGACCTCTCTGAGAGCGAGGTCGGTCATGAGAGTGTTTCCGCCCTTCGCTTTCTGCAATGTGAACATATGGCATAGACTGGCCAAGACCTTGATTTTAGAATGTTCTTGGATAATCGCATTTAAATTTTGCAGTTATTCTAATTTTATATATAGGTCAGGGAAACTGACCTATTTAACAAAATTGCTCTTTTAACTCTCCTGGAACGAGGCCTTGAAGTTGAACTTTCTGGCTTCTGTCGCTGCGCTCCAACTCTTTGATTTTAGATCCTTCACTGCTTCCCCTTCCTCAGTCCTCATGGGAGAAGACGTGAGCATTTTATAGGGAGCAACCAAGTCCGGGAATGTTTTTGCAGAGGGAGTAAACACACTCCTTCTCAGTGTAGGGATTTACTAAAACTAGCTTTAGCATTTTCAGCATGATGTTTTTCTTTCCCAGTACTGGCTCCCTAAAGGTCAACCTTTCTTCTCTAACTAAAAATGAAAGCAAATTGGCTTTTGTGGTACAGAAGCTTTCTGTTTGGTTTTTTTTTTTTAACTCAATGACTGTCTTCGGAATAATTTGAATAGTTCTGGAAGATTGCAAAGCCAAGTTCACACGCCAAGAAGAAACCCACAGTTTTAAGGATTGTATGAATGTGGGTACCCTTCTGTCTTTCATGTTTTTGAACATCTGCTATGGGCGAACACAGACATTATTTACAAGGCGACTTCTCACTTACATAGAGGTAGACTAAGCAGATGGCTTGGGATTTTAACCCCCCACTTTTGACCTCTTTTCTCCTGGATCCAACTTGAGAGCACTGAATGGATGGATCACTGGATTGCTGGGTCAGAGAAAGAACGGTTGTCCCAGATGGCAGCCAGAGGTCTGATCCTTACCCATGATGCTTTAAAAGTTTAATTTTGCTGATAATTTTTTTGTCTGTCATCCAAAAAAAATGTATTGGCATACATGTACATTATGAGTGAATTAGAGCCAATGGGAAACTGGGCCAGAAAGTATAAGGAAGAGAGCAATAGCAGAGAACCACAGATACTGTGGCAACAAGAACTGGGGGTGGGGTGGGGGGCAGAGACAAGGATAGGCCTGGGCCAAGAAAGACCCTGAATAGGAGGGTATTGTCATTCCTGATCCACGGGGGAGAATGAAGAAGATGTAACTTCACATCCAGGCAGTGGGGGCTTCCTTTGACTTATCCCCCTCCTCCCCAGAAGTGCCTGGCTTCAGCCATCTTTCATGCTTTCTCCATTACTCAGAGTTCACTGATGGCGTTTTTAAAAGGCCAGCCAAGTGTTGCAGAAGTTTGCACATGCAACGATGTATTAATTACCAGTGTTTAAAACTGGTTTAGCAGAATGTATGGTTTTCTCTCTCCTGCCTTTTGAATTTCACTTATAATGAAAGAAAAAGTATTGAGCCATTTTAATGACATTTTTTTATCAATTATATTTATACTGATCAATAATGAAGGTTGTTTTTTTATTAAAGAAACTCACTTTTATAATTCAGCAGATGCCAAGTATGTATCACAAACCACCAAATTTATGTACAGTGTGTATTATGGGACAATAGACTCAACTTGTTTCCCAATAAATTGTCAAACCCTCATTGAATACCATTGGAAATTCTGTTTCTCTGTGTGTTCTTTCTTCAGCATGCACGTCCCAAGGCCCGATACAAAGAACTCTGCCTTCTGCAGGATGTTCTGCTGGGGATAGCGGAGTAGAGGTCTATGCTGGTTAGGTTCATATCAACCTGCCACAAGCGAGTCACGGGCAAAGAGGAAGCCTCAGTTGAGAAAATGCATCCATAACATCATAACATCAAGCTGTAGGCAAGCCTGTAGAACCTTTTCTTAATTAGTGATGGATCGGGGAAGGCCCATCCCATGTGGGAGCTTCTACCCCTGGGCTGGAGGTCCTGGGTGCTGTAAGAAAGCAGACTGAGCAAACCATGAGGAGCAAGCCAGTAAGCAACAGCCCTCCATGGCCTCTGCATCAACTCTTCCCTCCAGGTTCTTGCCCTGTTTGAGTTCCTGTCCTGATTTTTTTAATGACAGACAGTGATGTGGAAGGATGAACCCAATAAAACCTTTCCTTCCCAGGTGGCTTTGCTCATAGTGTTTATCACGATATTGATAGCTCTATGACAGGATCTAAGGCCACTGGTCAAACAGTCCCATAAGCCCTGATTTCCCACATGTAGCCCCATCTGTTCCTTTGTTTATGGAGTGGATTAAGGGCTAGGTTGTTGCTCAGTGGTAGACCAGTTGCCTAGCGTGTGGGAGCTTGATTCCCATCACGGCCTAAATTATCAGTAAACAAATGTAACCCATATATTCTGTTAGTTATTATTATTATTGCCCCTTTACTCTTCATGCACCATGCAAACATCCATGTGTTTTTCTCTCAGACAAGAGCAAGGCATCTAAAATGGATGCAGTACAGCTGCTTGACTTCAATAGTCAGAGAGTGTTCGTAGTTTCACTGAGTAAGCCACTCAATAAGAAAATTAAAGTGTAAGAAAACAAAAATTTGCAGTCTGGTTCTAGAGAACTAACTTTTCCTAAATTTCCCATCAAAAGAAACCAATGTCCCAGAGTGCTTCTGTCCTTTCACCAATTAATATTTGCTTTAGCAATGTGTTCGGTCAGCTCTAACACTGCTAACAAGGCATATGTAGCCCCTTTCTGTCTTTGAACTAGCTTCTCTTGGAGTAGAGGTCTCTGGGATTACTTCTTCGTAAGAGTGCCGCCTACGTAAAAAGACCGGAGTTATGAATTCCTGACCATTAATAATTCTGAATGAGAGCAGAGCACCCGGCTGCTTTGAACCTATGGTAAGACTTCATAGGCATCTAGGTCACATGTGGAGCACCTCTGTCTGACTTCATAGGCATCTAGGTCACACACAGGGCACCTCCATCCAGTATCTGGGATGGGATCTCCAAATATACCTTCCTAATTTTAGGAGCGAGTGAATGGTACATTGAAAAGGTTTCTCATGTGCACGGAAATAAAGCATAGAAAGGAATGATTACACAACAAGAACACATGGGAGTGGAAACCGTATACAAAGTAACCGCATGCAAGATGGGTGGGGGGGAGGCACTTGGCAGTGTAATGATATTTATTTTATAAACAGAATCAAGGCCTCCCTGTGTGTAGGGAGGAGGTGAGTGTGTGTTTGTGTGCCCAAATAAGTTTTAGAGAAGGAAAACGGTCCAGGAAATGGGTGGCACTTGAAAGTGAGCACGAATCTTTCAAGCAAAGGCGCGCTCCTCTTAGCCAGGTTGCTCAGGAGGTCTGCTGAGGAAGGCTTGGCAGATTCAAGGGTCTGATTCCTGCACATTCATTCATCTTCAAGCTGAAGGTGAAACTCTCTGAGCTGTGGAGCTGTTCGACCAGTTCGGCCTGTATGACTAGACTCCAGGCTGGAAGGATCCGGTTGACTCCTGCTGAGCTCAACCTGCTGGGAGCCATGTTTACTCAACCTTTTAAAGGACCTTTTACCGAGAAGTGATTGTGAGTGTCCTCTGGGCTTTGTTTCCTGGTCTAGGAAGCGTCTGGGGGCTTACAGGTTTTCTGTCACTCAGCAGGTCTTGATAACACCCCCTCAGACTTACCTGATGAAAGGGATTATTTCCAGCTCACTTGGAACTCTGCCTCTGTTTTTCTGCCCTGGCTCTTCCTCCTCCTCCTCCTCCTCCTCCTCCTCCTCCTCCTCCTCCTCCTCCTCTCCTCTCTCTCTCTCTTCCTCTCTCTCTCTCTCTCTCTCTCTCTCTCTCTCTCTCTCTCCACTCAGCCATCTTGCTTGCTCACTGAGCCTAAGTAAGACGCAGCACCCTGTTTACCTTGAGGGCTGGGGACAGTGGCTGTCTCCCTTGAATACTTTTAATAGTGAAACAGAGTTCCCCATTCTGCTTGATTGCTTCTGAAGAACTGTGTTTCCCTCACACTAAGAGTCATGGGCTAATCTCCAGACGTTAAAATGAGTTGCCGAAAGTAAACACCAAAAAGCCCAAATGGCCAATCAACAAATGATTAATAATGGAATCGCTAGATTTCAGAAAAGGGAACACAAATGGCCAATAAGTATGTTTTAAAGTGCTCAACATCCCTAGTCACCAGAGAAGTGCAAATTAAAACTGCTTTGAGATAGGATCTCACCTCAGTCAGAATGGCTTACATCAACAAATCTGACAAGGGTTGAAAAGAACTTGAGGAAAACCTTATTCCCCACTGCTGGGAACAGAAGTTAATAGAGTCATGACGGAAATCAGTTTGGAGGTTCCTAAGATTTAAAAAATAGAACTCTTCCATGACCCAGCTATTTCATTCCAGGGCATTGGTCCAGAGAACTTTGTACCTTTCTATAGAGGTATTTGAACCCCCGTGTTCATCGCTGCTCCATTCACTATAGCAAGGAAACGGAGCCAACCTAGTTGTTCACCAATAGGTGGATGGATATAAATACGTAGTTCACAGTTGTTCACCAATAGGTGGATGGATATAAATACGTAGTTCACATTTTAAGAAGGGAATCCCACTCAGTTCTAGAGAAAAATGAAGTCACGGGAAAATGAATGAATTTAGATGTGTGTGTGTGTGTGTGTGTGTGTGTGTGTGTGTGTACGTGTGTGTGAGAGGGGGGGAATGCTCACGTGCATGTGCCTAAACAAGTTTTAGGGAAGGGGAAAAGTTACAGGAAAAGTCATCTCTCTCCTCCTCTCCAGCAGCTAGGCAGCCAAGCCCCTCTGCACTTCTGCGGCTGGTCCTGTCACTAGCTCCTCTCCCTGCGGGCAGACAGCTGCCCTGCCATTTTCAGTGCCTACCTAGCCTGATTACTGCTCAGCTGTCTCTGCTGCTCTCTAATTCATGTAACCGGCTCAGCCCGTTCTTAGGTTGGCAAGAAGAGACCACGCAGGAGAGCCCTTCCACTGATGTAGTGTTGCAACTAAAGGGCAGCAGGACGGTGTCCCCTCCCAGATACAAAGCGAGTCTGGACAGAATGATTAGCTAGGGAGGAAAGCGTTTTTGTAGCAATCGCAGCACACACAGGCAAATGGGGGTTCTTCAGACGTTGCTCACGGCGATATCACCTATACACATGGCATGGCAATCCCTCTACGAGGCCACTGGGGCACATGTTCCCTCTCTGGGTAGAAGAAGAAGACGCATTGTTCTTCAGAGTTCAATGAGGCCCAGAGTAAGGATAAATCAAGAACAATGGTTTGGGATTGTCTGGCTGAGGCCAGCACACTCAGTAGAGATCTTAGGGCGCTCCCTCAAGGCATCCAAGGAGAGTTCAAAATGGTCTGTCTTGTCCTAAGTATAGTCAGGCTGGCTATAATGGACCAGCAGTCCATTTTCTGAAGGCAACCAGAGCAGCAAGATTAACAGTAGCAAATTAGGTGTCAGATTGCCTCTTCCTAAATAGCTTTGCTTATCTGCAAGCAACTCATCAGGAGTGCTTACAATGCTCACAACAAGATCTCAGAGTCCAGCATGAACACCAATAGTCGTTTTTAAACAGATTTCAATGACGCTTTAACAATGTTTAACACCTGCCCAGTGCCAAAGTGAGCACTGGGCTCCCCTTAACCATCTCAGTGTGATAAAAATGTCCTATATTCTCTACTGACGTAGTCTGACCGTATCCTTTGGAGCACGTTTTGTCAGATGTCATCGGTTAAGTGTTCATAAAAGGCATAGAGAAATCAGGTGGCGTTATTGTGACTGGAAGGGAAGGCTCCACCCTGGAATGCTTGTCTAGTATGCGCAGACTCCCATCCCACACCCAAGAAATTGAGAGAGAAAAGTTATTAGGCAGTGGCCATGGTAATTCATTTTTAAAATGTATTGATTTTTTTCTTCTCTCATATATTCCATCTTGACTACAGTTTCCCCCTCCCTCCTCTCCTCTCAGCCCCTCCCCAACAACCTCCCTTCTCCCCCCCTTATCCACTTCTCTTCCTTTTCCCTTCAGAGATGAATCAGTTTCCCAGGGATACCAACCAAACATGTCGAGCGAGTTACATAAGATTAGGTACATACATCATATCAAGGCTGAATGAAGCAGCCCAGCAGGAGGATAAGGGTCCCAAAAGCCGGCAAAAGAAACAGGGACAGCCCCCACTCCCACTCTTAGGGGTCCCATAGGTACACGAAACAACCCGACTCTAACATATACACAGAGGACCTAGGTCAAATCCATATAGGCTCCCTGGTTGTTGCTTTAGTTTCTGTGAGACCCTATGAGCCCTGGTTAGTCTGTGGGCCATGTTTTCCTGGTGTCCTCGATCCCTCTGATTCCTACAATTCTTCCTCTCACTCTTCCACCAAATTTTCTGAGTTCAGCCTAGTGTTTGGCTGATGGTCTCTACATCTCCTCCCACCAGTTGCTGAATGAAGCCACTCTGGTGACAATTAGGCTAGGCTCCAGTCTACGAGTATAGCAGAATATCATTAGGGGAATCGTTTCATTGACCATTTTTTGCCAGTCATGTTTGGTTCTATCCTAAGTCTCTGGAACATCCAACCTCTGGCTACTGGCCGTCCAGGCAGTGTCAGGCATAGGCTCCCTCTTGTGGCATGGGTCTCACATTAGATCATCGGTTGGCCACTCCCACAAGTTCTGCGCCACCTGCTACCTTTATCCCAGCACCTCTTGCAGGCAAAGACAAATTGCGGGTAGAAGGCTTTGTGGCTGGGTTGGTGTCTCAGTCCCTCAAGTGGAAGCCTTGCCTGGTTACCAGCCCCCCCCATCACTAGACATCTTCTCTAGGGTCACCCTCATAGATTCCAGGGAGTTTTCATTGCACTGGGTTTCTACCTCATCTCCCCAATGCCCCGCAGTTCCAGCAGTCTCTCCCAGTTCTCGCTTCCTCCATCCCTCCCCCCAGCCTGATCCCTTCTGTTCCCATCCCCACCTGTCCCCAGTCCATCCAAGATGGCAAAGATAATGATATTAATAGCTAAATAAATAAATAAATGAAATAATGTTAAAAAGGAAAGGTTGAAAGTTAAGGACCGACTCCCAAAAGTTATCCTCTGACGTCTACATGTGAACCATGCCGTGTGCACACCTGCACACACACACACACACACACACACACACACCACACACACACACCCCTATACATACACACATATCCACATCCATATACATACAAAAACTTAGTCCAAATATTTGTTCATGCTATTACATTTGAAGAATGCTCTATAAGTTGTTATTAAGCCTGCCAAATGGTTGACTTTCCTGTTTCTGTCTATCTGGATCCTCCCTCCCCAGGTTTTAAATATACCCAGCCTAAATGGCAAACCGCCCTTCCTAAAAATAACTTTGTTCCCCTTCCAGAGAATTTACGTGGTGTGGTTGCAGAAGGGCAGGGGTGCTTCAGGTTCTTGACTAACGCCATTCCCCAGGGACTTGGCATGACTCTCTCCAATGCAGGGCAGCAGTGGGAATAAGCCTTCCTCTGGAAATCACTGCCAATTTGGTGGCCAATAACAATATCCTTTTAAAAGAACTTTTTTTTTCCAGTTGAGTATTAATGTGTCTAAAAACTTGATCTGTAAGTAAGGATGTGGCCTTTGGGACAGCCTTTGCTCCAGTTCATGCCAGCCCTCATTAGTGATGCTGAGACAGGATGCAGGGACCCTAACTCCCCTATAGCGAGCTGCTCTTCCTCATCCCCCACTTTCTTCAGATAACATCGAGGAGAGATAAATGTGAGCCCTTTAGTTTTGATAAGGAAATATGCCAAAGGTGCTTTGGAAACATGGCCCAGGAGCAGCAAGAGCGGGAAAGCATTTGGGCTGTCAATGGTAGGGCTGGGTGGAAGCAGCTCACGGGCTCCGTGACTATGAGCGTCACCCACAGAGTGCCAGGACGGATGGTTCCCTGCTGTTCAGGCTTGAAGGGCCAGGAGACATTACTAAAGCAAGGGTCCTGAAGGCTTTTCCGCTCCTCTACCCCTGGTTTCTTGTTCTGGAAAGGAGGATCTTTGAGGAATGGCAGCAACATTAGATGCACATCCCTCTGACAAACTTGGTTCCTCTTTCTACCGACTTGGAGGATGGAACAAGAGTCCCTAACTGAAGTCACGCAGCAAGACTTCCTTTTTCTATAGGGGAAGTGATGTGCTAATAGGACTTTAGTTTGGAGTGGGATCTCTCGGAGGTAGTGAATTCCTTCTAGCACAAGCTGAAGAACTTCTGAAGGTGTGTGTTCATGGGCATGAATGCAAACAGGAAATCCATTAAGCTCTGTATTAGTGGATCATATAATGCTGGTTATTATACCAGGCAGTGCCTTGTCTAAAATCAGGATTTGCCATTCCACTCAACAGACATCCAGCCTTTAGGTTCTGCTCTAATGTGTGGCTTGTGGCTCTCTAAATTTCATATGTTAGACTGAAATTGAGAAAGAACTGAGACATCGGTCCAGACCCGAAATATGTCTCCAGATGTTAATATTCATCATCACTGGCAAACCCGGTCACTTCACCTATTTCTTAGACTGTTCAGGAGTCCCCTGACTGGGGCCCTATGACCCCACCTCTTACTAAGAGTTTTTCACAAGGGATCTTCCTGATTTATTGGGGTACGTCTTTGGAAAACACAGGCTACAAGCGAGTGAACTAATGTCCACAAGCATATATTTCCCAAAAAGGCCCCAACAAGGGAACATCTTCCGTGGGTATTTGTTGATAGTTTAACTGACTGATCAACCGAGACTTTCCCTGAGGCCTGATGCACGGAGAAGGAACAAAACTCCTTTTCTAAACCAGGAATATACTTGGCTGAGCCAGTAGTGGCTTAGGGCCAGGACCCTGGGGGAGCTGTAGTTTTAGATCCAGAGAACCCAACTCCTCCCACAGTGTGGACCTACTGGTTATCAGTTCCGAGGCCACCATGTGCTTGGCTTGTAAGGTTCTTGAGATACCCTGTGTTCCTCTTGTGCAACATGTTTGATTAGCTTCCTGCTGACTTCGTTCCACTTTGGGATAGCTCCTTCCGACCACCCATTTCTCCCCTGGAAAAGTAGATATGATGCTGTGCTTTTTAATAAGCTTGCATGATAGAAGATGTAGCTTGTACAAGACCTCCTGATCCCAGACTTTCTGATCTTCTCTCTCTAGCCTCTGGAATTACAGGTGGTAGTGAGCTACCTGATGCAGTCTCTGGGAACCGGACTCTGATCCTCTGCAACAGTTGTGTGCACTCTTCATTTCTGAGCTGTCCCTCCGGCATGGGAGGGGGGCGCTCCTGGGATCTGATGCCCTCTTCCAGACCCATGGCCACCGGCACTCACATGCATAATTAAAAATAAACCTTAAAAAATATAAGGAGAGCTCTGTTCCCAGTCATCTATCGGCTCGGCTGCAGGCTACTGCTTAGGAGCAAGGCTATGACCATGACACCCTTTCTATCTTTTCACTGGACTTGGTATCATATGTGCTTCTTGATAGTTGAACATCCTTTACCATTAATAATGACTGCAAGCAATAGAAGGGCCCATCTCTCGGAGCTGTGTTTCCAGCTCTCAGTGTGTCATTGGGCACGTCGGGAATGTGTTCAGTGTTTGCCAAGATCGCAAGGCAATGAAATCCTTTTCTAGAGAATGCTATCATGGAAACAATTAGAGGCTTGCCAATGCAGATGAAGACACACTCATTTAATAATCCGGAACTGCTCTCAGACATGCAAGCGGACACGGCCAGAATCAACACAACAACATTTCTTTGGATAAGGAGCAAAATGTAAAGTCGGGACAACAAAATGGCCAAAGGAGAGGGACGTGTAAGTGGCGCATGCTCATACAACGGGATGCTATACAACAAGCCTGCATTAAGAAGGAAAACACCTGGAACGTTTAAATACCACAACTTCAATGCTTCTATGAAAACGTAAGTTGTAGGGTATGCAATGTAGCAAATTTTATAGTGGTTAAGAAAACCTACACAAGAATACCTTATATTACTTAAGAAACTCTCTCCTTCCCTTCCTCCCTCCTCTCCTCTCTCTCTCTCTCTCTCTCTCTCTCTCTCTCTCTCTCTCTCTCTCTCCCCCACACACACACACACACACACACACACACACTAATTGGGGAGGAGGTAGAATAAGCATCCAATTTAAGATGACAGTTTGGCCATGGTTGATAGTCACAGGAAACCGGGAGATTTCTTCCTTGTCTGTTGCTTACGTGACATGACTTGTTTGGAATTATGTCACGCGTAACAACTGTGTGGCACATATTTAAACGGAAAACCATGACAGTGAAAAGCAGAGAGGAGAAGGGAAGAAACTGAATTCGGCCAGTTCCTACTAAAGGTTCCTACTAAAGCAAGGTTTCTTCTGGCTATCACAAAGTTGTCCTTCAGATCTCGGCAAGCACACGTTCACTTCCTTCCTGTTTCTCTGGGAGATTCTGCAGGCAAACATGTTATAGTTTCACATTTTCATTTTAAAAATTTTCATCAGTTCTGTGTTAATTGTTTACATTACTGGGATTCGGTCCAGCCTCCTCTTACCGGCTCCTTCCATCTACCCAGAAATCACTTTCTTTTTGTGTAACTTCCATATTGGCAGAACCTGTAGTGCCTATTTCTTCCGTTTCTTATTTTGCTTAACACCATGTTCTTTATGGAAAAGCACACAATCTTCACATTTATTCCGTCTTCCAAGCCCAGAGAGGTTGATTCTTAAACCAAAAAAACTTATTGGGCATGGAGATCATCCCGGAAATGTAAGTCTCAGGTGGTGCTTCTGGCAAGGCACAGGACTTGGCAGCGGCTCACCTATTTTTTTTTTTTTTGAGTGTTCCACTGTCCCTAACTCCACAAAGACCACTTAGTAATGTCCGGCTAAGAAGCTGGTGGGCTGATTGCATTTGCCGTCTTTTTCCTCATATCAGTGCCCGATGTGTGTGTGTGTGTGTGTGTGTGTGTGTGTGTGTGTGTGTGTGTGTTATCTCCAGTGCCTTTGGGACAACAGGTGCTGGTGAGCAGCGCTTTAAAGCGAGTTTAGACAGGAGCGGTGCTCAACCTGTGGGAAATCTGCTGTACAGAACTGCTAGCACGACGTCAGAGGGTTCATGCCATTCCACAGAAGCCATGTGAAACGGCTTCCACTGCTGGGATAGTCCATATTAGGGCAGTGCTGCGCATGTGAGAACCACTCAAATAGGGTTGGAAAGAAAAGCTTTTTTTTTTCTTTTTCTTTTTTTTTAAGCGATCATCTGGAGCAGATTTAAACCGACATTCCTGATACATGAACGTGTTAGCTTGGAATCAGGCAAGAAAACGACTGAACGGCTCTCTAGGGCTGGGTTTTTTCTGTCCTGCTCCACTTCGGAAAGGTGAGTCTGCTCCGCCCGAGGTGGAGAGGTGATGCCCAGGCTGCGGAATACGGCGACAGACCAGGATCGGGTCCCTGGCGGGGTTCCCGCTCTGCTCCAGGAGACCCTGCGCTCTGCGACCCCATAGGCAGGTGGAGTGCCCTTCCCTCCCCCCACCTCCCGCACGCCTCTTGGGGCAGAGCCCGCGATCCTATTGGGGCGATTTGGCGACTGTCCCCGCCCAGGGGACTGAAAGTGAACTGGGGTCCTCAGGCTTGGGTCATTCTCTCCGCTTCCTACCCGCCCTGCCCAGATGGACCTGCGACCACTGCTTGGCCAGCGGGAGTCTGGGATTTCCGGGAAGCTCCGTGGACACAGGCGGATCTCAGGCTTACGCTGCGCGGGTCCACAGCTTGCTCTCGCTGCGGTGGGAGGCTCTAAGTGGCACAACAATGTCACTACATCTGCGTCCTGTCCCCCAACCTCTCGCACCAGTCCCCTCCACTCAGTCTGAGTTTCCTGGATTCTGAAGGCTGGCACAGAAAAGCGCTATGGAATGAGGGTGGGGACAGTCACGCCTGGAGGGCTGGGTTCTCAGAAATCTGAGCTTTGATGTTTTTGGGAAGGTGCGCCCAACACAGCTGCACCCCTTAATTTCTCCCATCATCTTCTTTTCCTCCTGTAGCCCAAAATGGGGATGCTGTCCTTGATGCTCTGTGGGCTGTCTTTCGCGTTTCCCCTTTTTGTGAAAGCAGGTACGTTCTGTGAGTCATTGGGTCCCAGAGCCCTGTCGACTTGTGGGCAACATTGTCACTGTCTCCAGACCTCTGACCTACCTTCAGGGCATCAATTAAGCCCCAGCCTTGCTAATCACTCTTTCCTCCAGATAATCTGGTAGGGAGAGTCCAAAAAATAGGGTAGAAAAAGTTTATTTCCAAGTTCTTGGAGGCTCAATCCCAAATGTCACCTTGGAACTTTGGACTAGCAGGTGTTATGGAGAAGTCCGCAAATACCTGTGGACCCAATTCCAACGTTTAAGAGGGTGGATTACTAGTGGCATCTATTTCGTATAGCGGGTTATTTTATGGTAAAAAGCTACCAGAGACCGAACAAATATCTAAGAAAAACTAACTTGGTAGAAATGGGCTTTAAAAGAAAGGTGTCTTTCAAACCATCCTCTGTGGGATGAGCGTGTCTCTTATTCAAGTCAGTAACAGACTGAAAGAAAGTACAGGGAGAAAAAACGACCAGGATGGGCTGGTGCTGTAGGGAGGAGGATGGGGGATGGATACCCAAGAGCAGACGGATAGAAGGATAAAGGGAAAGGGAAGTGGTGGTTTTGTGGAGGGGCTTGTGGAAGGCCTATCTTCATGATACATTTGAAGGCCTTAGCATTATGCTTCTAAACATCTGGGTTAGTTTTGAGAAACTTCCAAATAAAAATTCTCATTGCCCAGAACAAGATGTTTTCTAAAGTGAATAACGACACCAGTTTCCTTTTATGGTATTTCTTCTGCATTCCTTTCTTTCCCTAGGCACGTGTAAGGATGCGGATGTGTACCCTGAGGTCATTTCAGAGGGGCGGCCTTTTGCTTTCAATTGTACTTACCCTTCAGTAACAAATGGGGCAGTCAATGTGACATGGCACAAAATACCCAACCAAAACCCGGTATCCAACAACAGACAGCTTAGGAATCACCAGGACCGGACCTGGATCTTGTTCCTTCCCTTGGAAGAGGGGGACTCGGGCATCTACCAGTGTGTTATACGGTGAGTCCTGGTGAAAGGAGAACCAGTTCACAAGCTTCCCTCTCCGTTGCCATCTATATCCATTAAGAAAGTGGGTATCATTAACCTTCGTTTTTGAGACATGTTATATAGCCTAGCCCAGTTTCCAACTTACCCAAGCCCCTAAAATACTAAAACGACAGATGCGAGCCACCACAACCCACAAGAATGTGTATCCAGGCAAAGTGCATTGAGGCAAAATACAGGATGGCTTCCAACTGCCATGAGGTGACTCCCAGCGAGCACATTTGAAGGCAGAACAGATTTATGAATCAGTTTTGAAGCACAAGTTGCATCTGTTCATTGAAATGATGTTTCAGGCCAGGCCCACTTACAAAGTGTGCTTGTATCAATACTATCGCTGCATTGCCTCAGAATGTCGCAAGTTTTAGGACAACTGGCAGATCCAGATCAAAACGAGCCCCCTTCAAAACCTTTTTGTAAGGAACCTGCTTAAAGCAGGCATTCAAAAGGCAGAAAGCCTGGGAGATGTCAGTGAAACCCACCTGTAAACCACACTTCGCCAGAGAGGTCTAATTCTGTGACTCCCACGATAGCTTGCTTGGCCACAACAAACTATGCCATCTCTCCAAACCTTGGGTTTCCCGCCTGTAGATTGGGCGTGCTCCATACACCTTTAATATCCATTAATCTGATTTCCACACTGTTGTCATTTTTAAGGACCACAGACGGTCATTTTACATCTCACCATTCCTCTGATTTATCAGATGCTTCTTCGTGAGTAATTGTAGGTGACTTTGGGGGCTGCAACGAGTGTATGCAGTGTAAACATTGTCCAGTCTTTTCAAAGAAATGGTGCCCGAGCCCCATGGTGTTCACCGGCGCCTCCTGGGCCACGCTGAATGCGATGCCACTGTTGGTACAGAACAAACAATCCTTATCCTTGGGTAACGCATGGTTTGTGGGCTGTTGTTATTTCATACGATGTCTAGAAAGTAATTAGAAAAGATATGAAAATGACTTATCGAATACTGAGATTGCCTAAGAATTCTTTGGGTTCAACCCGCTGTTTTCTTATAGGGATGGCCACAGTTGTTACCGAATAGCTGTAAACCTAACCGTTTTTAGAAAACCTTGGTGTGATTCTTCTACGGAGAGTCCGATAAGTCCACCGAATGAATATAAACAGTCATTACCCATGGGAAAATCAGGCAGTCTGACGTGCTATCTCGACTTCCCAGACAGTTGTGTTTTGGATTCAATAAAGTGGTATAAGGTAAAAACAAACAAACTAAAAAGCAAGAAAAGCAAAAAACCTCGGTTGGTGCTGTTTTCTCCTCTTCTATAAAACCCACTTTCTTTTCGAGGGAAAACTGAGTCCAGCAGGACATATTTGGTATTTTGTATGTCTAAGTCAACAAGTGGTAGTGGCCCTGATAATTATTTTAAAGTTATGGTTGTTATTATTTTGTAATACTGTTCTAGCTTCTCTGTTTCCCCAGTTGTCCATTTTCAGGCTCTCCTTGCTATCGTTCTTCATTCACATTGGTTTGTTTGAATGACTCTGATGTCCCGGTGCTTTGAAAATTATGAATTATATGAAATCACTCCTAAGAAACACTCCCGCCATCCCTGCTCCGTGTTACTGACCGCACAGGGCCCCGGAAGCTGGCTACCACTCTCAGTTCCTGTCATAGCCTCGTATAATGCTGCATTTGGAAGTTAGCATTTATATCTTAGCCGCTCCCCGTTGAAATGTGGAGTTTCTCATGCGCATCTTCCTCTTGTTTTCACTCCAGCCTTGACTTTGTCTTGACAGATGAGCTACAGTTTGACACAGGAGCTCAGGTCCCTTTGCTTGCTTCTTAGTCCCCGGTCCAGCCACTTGGGTCCTGAGTTTCCTTTATGGGTTTTCATCTGTTGATCCCTTCCTCTCGTTTGTTCTGGGGTGACAGGATTATTCAACTATCTTATTTTTCTCTTTTCTGGATTTTGGATCTTACCATGTCTTCCATTCTGGGAATCCCTCAGCATGGCATGTAAACACCATCACATTTAACTTGCTAGAATTTTTTTTTTTCTAGAGTTTTGTTTTTGTAACACGCATGCTGCTGTTCCGGGCTCTTGTTGCCTGTGTTATATCTATGTCAGATTGTAATACATGGACGGATTAGCTCTGTAAAGTCAGTAGAGTGAAATTTCAGTTTTCTTTACTCTAGAAAGGCTTCAGACTTCTAGAAGGATCCCATTAGCTCTCCTATTGCACACGTGTGGACATCAGTAGTGACATCACCCAGGACTTGGACTTTCTCTGAGGACAAGTTTGTAGTGCCATATGCAGTTCTAAGGAACTATTCATCCTATAATGTTATGCTCATTTAGAAATTTTGATTTGATATGTTAAGATGACATTACTAAAATATACTTCTGTGTTCTTTTTAATGTTCATAGAAACTAATTGCCAGTGTCTGGTAGCCCCACTTTCTTTTTTTTGTGTCTTGGTTCATTATTCTTGTCAGAAGTTCATCAGTTTTATAGATGTTTTCAAATCCTAACTGCATTCCTTATAAATCTTCTCGTACTAGTTTGTTCTTGTTTGGCTTCATCAAATTCTGTTCTTGTCTAGCTCTTCCCGTGACTTTATTTGATTTTTGGTTTTAATCTGCTATTATGTTATGAACACTGTGAGACAGACTCATCTATCATTAAGCACGGGTTTCTAACACACAGATTTAAGGGGTGCCTTCCTTTGAAACTGCATCTCGGTCGATTTCTACAGGTTTTCACCTATCACTCTCGGACCATCCCGCTCAGACCATTCCTTTTTCCCTCTGCTTTCTTCTTTGGTTTGAGATGTTTTTGAAGGGTTGCTTAATTCACACATGTCGTGGCTTGAGTATTTTTCAAGGTAATATTTCTGATTGTGAGGTAAAGCAGTACAACAGAGGGTCCGTTCTATAATTTCAGAACTTTGGAATTAAAGGCTGGCTTTTGGGGCCAGCATAGGTTCAACTTCTGTCGATGTTTCTTAGGTACTGAAGAGAACACAGACACTGACCTTGGAGCTTGTGCGGTTGAGTTCTACAAGTCAGCATGCTTATCCTCCCCCGTTCTCTTTTAGTTTAACTTAGACTTGTTAACACACCTTAGTGGGATCATTGATTTTGCTATATATTTGACTTCATTAATGTCTGTGCTATACGTTTGACTTTATTAATGTTTGTGCTACACTCTTGAGATGTTATTTGCAGAACTATGTTAAGCTGCTTGGCTGCCTGCTGCAGTGAGCTTCTGCAGTGTGCCCTTTTTTTCTTGAGATTTGCCTCCCTTTGGTGTTAGTACAACAGCAGCAGGTTTTGTGTGGTAGCTGGTGCGATGCGGGCTCTCTCGTGTATTTTTGCTCTTCACCTTCTGTATTTGTTTACTGTTAGGGCACGTTTATTTTCAGCAGCAGGTGTCTGGGCCTCTAAAAGCTCTAGGCTGGATTTTTACTCCCCATGGTTTCTGTGCTTCCTCACGTGCTACCTCTGAACCCCCGATGTTGGTGGTTGTCATTTACCATTCTGGTTTAAAAATTATTCCCTTTCGTCTTCTTACTTTTTTAAACCCAAGCATTTGTTAATCATCTTTACTTCTGCAAATTTCATAGTGGACATCTTCAACAATTATTGGCTGGTTACTTCATCCCCAGTCAGCCGTGAATTATTGCTCGATATGAGATAGTATTTTATCATCTTCTGAGGAAATGAAAGACCGCCGTGTTTTAACTCCTTTCTAGACGAGTTTTGGCTTATATGCTACCGTAGCTGCTGCTTTTCATTTCCTGTCATTTAAACAGCAATACTATGCCTAATCAATATTCTTCTAGAACTTCTCCACACATTGAATTTTCTCTTCATGTATGGTCTAATCAGTATCTCTGAGCTTGTGTGATCTCTGGAATCATTTTTCAAAGATTTCTTTGTTTTCCATTTCTGTGTGTCAGGATTTTGACTGTCTGTGTGTATTCCACATGCAGTGACCATAGAGACCAGAAGAGCGTATCAGATCCCCCGGAACTGGAGCTACAAATGCTGTGTGTGTTCACCTGCAGGAGCTGGGAACTGAATCAGGTCCCCCGAAAGAGCAATAGGTGCTCTTAACCCTTACACAGAGCTGTGTCTCCAACCCCTCGAATAATTATTTATGGTATATATGTGTCCAACTAACATCTCATAAATTTTATTAGTGTGAGTTATCTCATTTTCTGAAAATGTTCTATTATTATTATTATTATTATTATTATTATTATTATTATTACACTATTCTTTGTAGATTGGCATTTATTTTCGCTCCGCAGTTTGAACATATCATTCAATGGTTTATGAATACAGTATTTTTCATGCTCCGTGGACAGGGTCACCTTTCTTATTCTTGTCTTTCTGCCCTTTTTGAAGTGATAGGCCTCAATCTCTGAATTCCTTGGAAATATTCTCCTTGACTTTGGAGTTTAGTAGTGCGACTCTGGGGAGCTGAGACAGAGATTGCTCATCTCTTCGGCACATGCCTTTTGAAATTATAGCTAGTATACATTTCCTCCATCATTTCTTAGTTACTAGTTCCTTCAGTAGTTTCTTAACCTACCTTCTGTCTCTCTTCCTTGGGACTCTAACTAGATGTATATTTAACCCTTTTGTTTTTAATGTGTTTTCTACATCTCGCGTGCATTTTCCTGTTCTCAGTTGCTTCGTGTGAATGTACCTCTGTGGGCAATTCTTCCTGGCGTGCTCCCTAGAATGCTCCATTTATTCTCAGGAGTGTGAAACCTTCCATTGACCTCATCAGCTCACTTCAGTGTAGCTACTGTCATTTTTCAATTTTCTATACAATACTTTTCTTTTTCCATTTTGCATGTGTGTGGGTGCACATGGGCAGGCGTGCAATTGTGTGCAGGGTGTTGGTGTCAAGATGCATCCTCCACCGCTTTTCTATGGTAGTCAATGAGGGAGGGACTTTTAATCAAACCGGGCACTTACCTATGTGGCTAACCTTGCTAGTGACCCGCCTGGGAAAGATTCCCTGTCTGGAATGACAGGCCATGGTGGCCACACCCACCTGGCATGTCGATAGTTTTCAGTAGATCCAAATTCTGGCACTGAAGGTTACATAGCAGGCACTTTAACTGCTGACCCAGCTACTCAGCCTTAACTCTGTGATTTGTATTTACCCTTTTTCATAACTTAGCTATACGTGGTTAAGCTTCTCAACGCCGCTGTTAAATCTGTCAAATTAAACACCTCTACTCTGAAGTCTCTATCTGATAATTTTATGACCTGGGTTTCCTTCATGCTATCCACTTCTCTTCATTCAGATCAAGTGCAGACCATGGAACTTCCCTGTTTCAAATTTAAACTGCATTACTAAGTTTCGCTTTCTTCTTGCTATCATATATTTCTGCCTTGCTTTGGCAACAGTATTCTAACAGCTTCCTGGTCTTCAGGAATGGGCCATTGGAACCCTCAGAAATCGATGTTACCGTCTTCTTCGCTTGCCAGTAACATTTCAGCTAGTCTTTCTTTTGCCATTGCTTTGGTGATCAGACTCCTGCCTGTCTCACTGATTTTGTCTTCAGCAGACTTTTATATCCAGGGCATATTAGTTAGACTATTATGGGACATTTGGCATCTGTGAAATATTGTGCTTGCGGAGCCAGGCGTAGAAAGTGCACTTGCACGCAAGTTGGTGAATTTTGTATTCTCATAGTTAACATTATCCTATAAAGTATGACTAGATAGGACTTCTACATTTACATGACCCCTAGAGCTTAGATTATTTACAACCTACATTAGTGAAAGGCATTAAAGATGTCCTCAGAGGTACTAAGATGTGTTGGCGTCACATAAGGGAAGGAAAATTCAGCACCTTACCATTGGATTAGTGTGACCAAGAGCAAATCCAGGTTTGAATTCTCTTTTCTCCCTGTGACTTCTGTCTGTCTTAGTTTGTGGTTCTGGTGTTGTCATTAGTCTGTTTGTTGTTGAGTCTGAATCTGCCCTTGGGTCTGTGTCCATCTATGTCTGTTTGATGTCTTTCTGTCTCTTGCTGTCTGTCTCCAACAAAGGCCTTTACTGTATTGGTTGAACATTGTAGCATCACTTGGGAAAGGAGGGAGGATACTTAACAGGGACCCTTATCAGTTTTACAAGGGATTAGGTCACTGACTCCTGCTCACCCCAGAGGACTCAGCACTGCTGGCGTTCCATTTTCAACTTGTGCCCGCGGCATGCTGTTTCCAGTGTTTATGCTAGGTATCTATTGTATAAGATCTCTTTACACATGTTGGATGTTTCCAGCATTTGCTACCATAACATGCATACATGCATGCATTCCTTTCTGGGCCAGAGGTGTGGAAGAGCCCATAATTTGAAATTACAACTATGCATTAGCTTATGTTGTGAAAGCTGAGACGTGGGAAAACCAAGGCAAGCAAGGTTGGTTGTTACATTGTTCTAAAGGTAGGTTAAGCAAACAGGCTGAGTACACAGTAAGGCATCAGGTCTTAAGATCTTAAGAGATTTTGAGGTGCATTAGTAACTTGGCTGTAGGCTTCAAAAAAGTTCCCGTCTCTTAGAATATAAAATACATTTTTATAAAAAATGTCTCTCCATAACAATCTAACTGGAAAACAATAGATGGCTGCCGTTGTTTTTATTTATACTTTAAATCTTAATAGTGAGTTATCCCCCTGAAATTAAAAAAAAAAAAAAAACAGAAGAAGGTCTGCATACTCCAAGAAATGGGGGAAAAGGCACTGTTAGTCACTGTAAGGGGGCAAGAGGACCCTCACACAGCAAGGTTAAGGGTTAATGTGACTGATGGAAGAAAGAATGACTCAGAAGGCAGAGTGCTCAACCATGAAGCCCAGCACAGATTGTGCCTAGTGAGGGACTCTCCAGCACAG